>NC_084468.1:29160000-29512500 GCF_027409185.1 Cynocephalus volans | reverse complement strand
TTTTTTACAAATAGAATTTACTTTTGTTAAATGTAGATTACATTGACTAGAAGCTTAAGCCTATCCCTCCAGCAAAAAAGCTAAAAAATTATTCAAATTCTAGAAAAACTTGGATTTCTACATTGCAGAATTTTCCTTCATGTATGGGCCAAACACTAAACTTAGCAAAAATAAGGCAAAAATTCATCAGGTACAAGTGAGAACAGTAGCTTTGGCCTCTTAGATGAATAAAAGTTTCAGAGATCACCAGGCTCTGAAATACACAAGATACACAAGGCTGGGAATATATTGAATTTTAGCCAGAATAAAAAAGACCTTGGTGAAAAATGTTACTGGGCCAGGTTCTTGGGTCTCAAAGTCATAGACATGAACAATGCACTCAGCAATAAAGCAAACAATGCTTTATTTAAAGAGAAGTGGGCTTTTACATAAAGAAGGTAGCTATCAAGAAACTAGCTCCCCAAGGGGAGCTGTTCAGGGTCCCTTATGGGGCAAGGGGTGAAGGCCAGCATTGCCATTCTATGCCTCTGGTGGTGGTACATTCTGCTCTTCCTGATTACAGCACGGGTATATGCTCAGTTAGGGCTTTGGTCCTTGCATCCGCTCAGTAGTTCCAAGATGATGTTTGCTCGTTACTGCCACATCAAAAGTCATTGTAGCAGTCACCTTGAACTTCTGTGTGCATGCAAGTACCAGACTAGCTGCCTGAGGGAAGTACGTGAACTTTTTTTTTTTTAAGGCATACATTCCTTGATTGACATCAGCATCTCACTTTAATGATTTCTGGTATTTTTATAGTAGTTGCAAAAGAGGTTGCTTACAGGAGCATCTTGTATGTAACTCCTAAAGGAATCTTAAAGGTTAATCTGCAGCTTACCTTTTACAATTACATGAAAAGAAAGGGTACAAGATGATAACTTTTAAATAAAGTAACAGTCATATTTTAACAAGCCTTGGGGAAGGGGTTTTGCAACTCACTAAATATCTGTCCCTATTTTATCTCAGTTTATTTTATCAGGGTAGTTACACCCAACCAATTTCTTTTATTCACTTTTATAAGGGCAATTGGGTAATCATGCATGCCTGGTGTCTCATGACTGAGGAGTAGAAGAGTACAGCTTTTAACAAAATGTCCTCTGCAAGGAAAATACAATCAATTTGCTTCACAGGCCGAGCCCTATCTGTCTCAAATACACACACACACACACACACACACACACACACACACACACACACACACACACACACACACACACACAAATACATACATATATACTTGAGACACCTCAGAAAAGTCTCGTACTTGCAGTATGAACTAGGCCTAGAATTAAAGCATAATTCTATGCCAAGAGTGAAGGTAGAAATAAAGGCAAAGTTGAAATCAACTCACCTCAATGAACCCCAAACCAAGACTTATAGGAACAAAGAATTTTAATTTCATTCCAGAAGAGTACTCAATACATCATAGAGGAAATTACTATAATCTGGTTAACACAATCTAGTGCTATTCAGTGTACTTCAGAAGGTCCATTAGTCATCATAATTTATTAGACATGTGAAAAAGCAGGCAAATGTGATTTATAATTAAGACAATAAAAATAGCCATTATAAATAGATACAAAAATGGTACAGATGTTAGAATTAACAAACATTGACTTTAAAATAACTTTAAAATAATTATTCTATAAATGTTAAATAATGTGGAAGGATATAGGGCAAAAAGATGAAGAATGTCAGCATAGTAATGAACAACTTTAAAAACAAGCAAGATAAGTTCTAGAATTTAAAACATTCTTTCTGAAACAAAGCTTTTCTTTGATGGGTCTAACAACAGACTGAACACTACAGAAGAAAGTATTAGTAAGCACAGCTTCATAGATATAATTCAAACTAAAATGCGGAGGAAAAATAAAGAAGTGAGCAAAGCATTACAGACATGTAAGACATCATAAGATGTATAAAATTTGCATATGAGTATAAATTCTTTCTGAATTACAACAATATTTTACGTTCATGCAGAAAAAAATAGAACCACAAAATTTTTAAAAATGAGAGAAAATTGTGAACAAATGTACAGTATCATGTTCAATTCTAATAAAAGAGCATTGACTGTTTAAAGCAAGTCTAATAAAAACATAATATAGGGTTCAAAAATATATGGAAGTAAAATTTAAAAACACAACAGCACAGAGAATGGGAGGTGTGTAGGTGTAATTACACAACTGAAATATTTTTTAAAATTTTTCATGAAGTGGTATAATAAAGTAGGCTGTACTAAATTAAGGACGCATATTTAATCTAGAATATCCACAGAAAATAATATAATAACAATGGTACAAATTAGTAGAAGTGATAAGAAAAATACAATTACTTTGGCATAATCCAAAAGAATGCAAGAAAGAGAAAACAAAGTATCAAAGAATTTATGGAAAAAATTAAAAGAAATAGCCAACTATGTGAGTGATTTCATGAAAGCTAAGTGAACTGAACTCAAAAATTAAAACACAGAAGTTATTAGGTCATATAAATAAAGCACAGATCCAATAATATGTTGTTCATAAAATATGCTTTACACATAAGAAAACAGAGGTGGTTAAAACAAATATTTAGAGAAAAGTATACTATGCAAATACAACTGTCATTAAAAAAACTTAAGGAACTTATTATCAGACAGAGTTGATTTCAAAGTGAAGAAATGTAGAATATTAAAGAGATAAAGAGAAACATTTTTTAAATACTAGAAGGGTCAATTTATTAAAAAAAATTCTACATCTCTATGCAAATAATAACATAGCTACAGAATACATAAGTTAAAATTTATAGAAAAAATATAATTATACAAATTCCCACCATTGTTGAAGATATAAATACATTTTTGTCAATAATTAACAGAAAGTGTGCAAAAAAAGCAGTAAGGATTTAGAAAAATTAAATAACATTATCAAACAATTTAAACTCTGAACAATTATATGCCATTAAAATTAGCAATGACAGAATGCATGTGTTTTAAATGTTCATAAAACATTTACTAAAATAGATTATATGGGGCTATAAAAAAAAGTTTTAAAGAAAAAGTACAGGAAAAAAAAGAATAGACAAAAGAAAGAATTTAAAAAAAATTTAAACTGAGTGATAATAGAGAGAAAAAAAAAAGCACCATAAATTTGTTTGATACAATTAAAGCTGTGTTTGGAGTAAAGAATATGTCAGAAACAAACAAAAAAATGTGTAAAATTTAAGATTCAAGCTTAAATCTTAAGAAAACATAAAAAGGATAGAAAATTAATTTAAAAGAAGTAGCTGAAAGAAAATGATTCACATATAAGCTGAAATCAATAAAATAGAAAACAAAAATAGTAAAAGAAAAACCCTGTATCTTTGCAAAGATTAATAAAATGCATAAGTCCACATATGAGCAAGAACAGATTAAATAATATAAAAAAAATAAAATATCATTATCAGGATAATTAAAATGGATATCATGACAGATACTAAAAATATAAAAATAATAGGGAGATATTATGAATAATTTTATGGCAATAAATTTAGAACAAATTGACAAATTATTTGATATCTATAACTTTCCAAAATAAACACATTAAGAACTAGAAAACTGGAAAATCATATATGTGCTAAAATAAATTTGTAATTAAAAATATTGACCACAAGGAAGCAGGCAGGAAGCACACCTGTGGTCCAAGGCAGGAGCCAAGGGCACCCTACCCCACCTGGAAGCAGGCAAAGAGCATGCTGAAAATACTAATTCTGCATGGGTATCCCATCATAGCCATCACCACAGCCACAGCTGTCATAAAAGTGACTCACAGCCACAGCAGTAGCTACAGCCACCTTTCAGGTGACCTGCCAAATACCCAACTGCATTAATACAAGGAGAGTCAAGAGTGGAGACTGGACAAAAAAAAAAAAAAAGGAAGTCAATCTCCTCAAAGCACAGTCCAGAGTACAGAAGAAGCAACTGCTTTACCAGATGGCCAGACATCAATGTAGATACTAGAAATATAAAAACCCAAGAAAATATGACACCACCAAAAGAATACAGTAATTCTCAAATGCCAGAACTATAGAGCAGGAAACCATTGAAATGACTGAAAAGAAATTCCAAGCAACAATCTTAAAGATACCCACTGAGATATGAGAAGACTCAGTTAGACAATATAATGAAATGAGAAAAAGAATCAAGGATATGAAGGAAGAAATTTATGAAGAGATTAATACCTTTCAAACAGGGATGTAGCAGAACTCATGGAACTGAAAGAGTCACTCAAGGAAATAAAAAACACAACTGAGAGCTTAAGCAGCAGGCTAGAACAAGCAGAAGAAAGAATTTCTGATCTTGAAGATAGTCTTTTTGAAATAACCCAGGCAGACCAAAAAAAAAAAAAAAAAAGGAAAAACAAATTTTAAAAAAGGAAGAAACTCCTCTAAGAGTGCTAGCAGACATCCTTAAGCACACAAATGTTTGAATCATGGATATTCCAGAAGAGAGGGAGAAAGGAAAAGGCATGAAAAAACCTATTCAACAAAATAATAATGGAAAATATCCCGGGTATAGGGAGACACAGACCCTTAGATCCAGGAGGCCCAAAGATCACCTAACAGATTCCACCCAAAAGATTCTCTCCAAGACACATTACAGTCAAACTTGCAAATCTCAAAGACAAAGAGAGAATCCTAAAAACAGCAAGAGAAAAGCATCAAGTCACCTACAAGGTAGTCTCCATCAGACTAACAGCAGATTTCTCAACAGAAACTAAAAGCTAGAAGGAAACAGGACTATATATTCAAAATACTAAAAGAAAAAAAAAAAAAAAAAAAAACTGCTACCCAAGAGTACTATACCCAGAAAGGCTGTTCTTCAGAAATGAGGGAGAAATAGTGTATTTTCTAGATGAACAAAAACTGTAGGAGTTCATCATCACACAACCAACCCGACAAGAAATCTTCAAGGGAGTCCTGCATCTGGAATTTCAAAAATGGTAATCACTGCCATGATTATATAAGAAAGAACAAAACCCACTGGTAGAGCACAATGCAAATTAGAGACATAAAGAAACTAAATCTTAACATTAAAAAAAAACGTAATGACAAAGAAACAAAAGCAAACAAACTCTCAGTCTCTTTGGAAGACGATAGGAAAACAACTCATTTTTCTAAAACTAGTAAGTAAAAGGGAAAAGTCAAGCATGTAATTCTATCTTTCCCATACTAATTTTTCCTCAGGGTGACCATAAATAGCTGAAGAGGGAACATTTCTACCTATTGAAGTATCTCCGCTAGTAAATAAAGAGGGAATAAAATAATTAGAATGTGGTATTTTACCACCTATTGAAATAATAGATCTAGCAAATGATCATCAGTGTTTGCTAATGTCACAGAGAGACGATCAAACATAATGAGCCTCCTTCAGTAAGAACATATACTTCTGAAACCAAATGTAACCTGAGTGAGACCAAGCCTCAGGATCCAACAATCATCAAGAAATGCAGGGGATGGAAGAATATGTTAAATGACACTACTGGGATGGAGCCAGCTAATCCAGGCCTTGGGAAAAATTATGGGGTAAAGGGAAAAAAATTAGACAAATGGGGATCCTATAGATTAAAAAAAACTTAAGAGACAGCTGACATAGCAAACAATGTAACAAGCTGAACTTATTTGGATCCTGATGTAAACAAATCAATTGAAAGAAAGAAAGAGGGAGGGAGATAGAATTGGAGAAATTTAAACATGTTTAATGTTTGATTATATTAAGGAATTATTATTTATGTTTAAAATGTGATTATATGTTGTAACTATGTATTTTTTTTTTTTTTAAGATGACCAGTAAGGGGATCTTAACCCTTGACTTGGTGTTGTCAACATCATGCTCTCGCAAGTGAGCTAACTGGCCATCCCTATATAGGGATCCAAACCCATGGCCTTGGTGTTATCAGCACCACATTCTCCCAAGTGAGCCACGGGCCAGCCCCTGCAGCTGTGTCCTTTATAAAAGAGTTCTTATCTTTTAGAGTCACTTACTGAAATATATTCAGATGAATGCTGTGATACTGAGATTTACTCAAAATGATCCTGGGGGAAGGCAGAAAGTGAGTGGGGTGGTACAAATAAGGTAAGATCTGTCATAAATTGTTGATTATTGTGGCTGGATTTATTGTATAAGTATTAAATTTTTCAAAGTAAAAAGTTTAAACAACTTAAATTTAAATTTAAAATAATATTCCCATCCTGATAATCCAGCAGTAGATTGTTTTGGTTGGGAAATTCTATCAAATATTTAAGGGGGGAATAAAATAAACTTTCATACTCTAAACCTTTAAAATCTCTTTCTGAGGAGAAAGAGAGACAATTCCCAGTTTGTTTTATGAAGTCAACATATTTTGACGCCAAAAGCTGATGAGGTCAAAAGAAGAAAAAAAATTACATTTTGTTATACCTCATGAAAACAAACACAAAATAGTAGTAAATTTTATCCAGCTATATACAAAAAGAATAATGCATTATGACTAAGTGAGATTTTTCCCAGCAATATAAGGTTGATCTAACATTTGAAAATCAATCAATGCAATTCATCAGAATAAAGAAGAAAAAATATATGTAATTATCTCATAGAAGCAGAAAAATGTGTGATAACATTTCATATTCAGGCATGATAATAACTCTGAAAATAAGAACAAAAGGCAACTTCTTCAATTAATGAAGTGTATCTGCAAAAACCTAAAGCACATATTATTGTAAAAGGTGAAATATTGAAAGTTTTCTTCTAAGATCAGGAAAATAATAAAGGTATTTACTGTTAAATTTCACTAAACACTATGCAGAAGTTTCTAGCATGTGCAAAAAAAACAAGAAAATGACAGTTATGCAAAAGAAAGTATAGTTACATGTCGGGTCCACCACCAGCTGACCCGAACAGCCCTTGCCTTGCTATCAGTCCCTCCTTTGGTGTCCCTTCTGGTGGGTGGCTGGATTGCCCAGATTCCTCTTTCCCCAGTCCCCGTTGTGAGGAGACAGAGGAAGAGAGTCGTGAAGAGAGGTGAGCACAGCCGCCGGCCCCAACCAGCCCATTAAAGGACACTCAGACGTGGTGGGGGTTCTGTCAAGCAGTTCCGCTTATTATCACACAAGCACTTGCTTTTAAAAGCAAATGGGGAAGGGAGGTTTTTACATCCTCCAATCAGCTTAAAGTTTACGAGAGCATGCATCCTGTCTCAATGCCTAGCTATTGCAATCACGCAGTGTTCACGAGTGCAGAAGCGTGTATTTGGCCAATAAGGGCTAAGGCAAGGTTCCCACAGACACTCCCACCCTACTTCCTCCCGGCGCCATCTTAGTTAATACACCCTTGTGGGCCCATAATGGTGCCACTTGTAATGTCACTTAAGGTGGCGTTAGTTTTTAAGGCCCGACATCTCCCCCTTTTTGTTTTAATAAGGCAGCTGGAGGCGGCTAACCTTCCTCCCAGCCTCACCTCCATTCCCTCTGGTGGCTGTGCCTGTCTTAGGTTGTTTCCCTCTGGAAATCTTACCCGTCATTGACTATCCAGCCAAGTGGGGGTGGGGCAGAGCCTTATAACTTGGTGTTGATTTTTTGAAGGGCCATATTGACCCAGAGGCTGTCAGGGTTTTCATTATGGGCCACTTCCTCTACCACCTGAGTGAGCATTACGAGAGAAGTGGTGTTGCGCCTTATAAGGGACACAACCTGGCAAATGGCATAAGGCCCCAAGATGATTAAGATAAGGAAAATGGCTAGGGGGCCTGCCAGGGAGGACAGCAAGGTGGTGAGCCACGGGGAACCTGAAAACCAGCTTTGGAACCAGTTACTGTTGGCTTCTTGCTCTTTTTTGCACTTTTCTAGCCCTTCTCTAAGCTTAGCTAGGGAATCTTTGACCACTCCAGAGTGGTCGGCATAGTAGCAACACTCTTCTTTGAGGGCGGCACATAGCCCTCCTTGCTGTAAGAACAACAGGTCTAGTCCACATCTATTCTGTAAAACAACTTCAGAAAGTGATGTTAGCGATTTTTTAAAATGTGATACAGACACCTCCAAGTGGCCAAGATCTATGTCCACTGCCTCCCTAAGGGAAGCTACCTGTTGATGTGCCAAGGCTATTCCGGCGGTCTCAGTACTCACTCTAATAACTCCCGAGAGGGAGCTGATGGCCACTGCAGCCGCCCCTGCGGCTCGCTTGTTTCGGGTCTGCTTATTTCAGGTTTTGGGGTGCTCCAAGTTTAGAATAAACTTTCCCTGGGATACCAGTGTACTGTGGGTACAACAGACACAGCTACGCAAGTGTCTTCTGCCAGGGAAGCATTGTAAATACACTGGGTGAGCCCCGCCTTGTTGCATACCAAGATCCATTAACCACTTGGGTCCAAGGGGCAGTGAGATTGCCACAGCACTGCAAAATGGTTATTTGGCACCTATACAGGAAACTTTGCCAAGGACCCGCAGGAAGGTGAGTCTGGGGTTGGTTTTATTGTGGTTACGTACACATTGGCTAGCGTGTACACCTAGCAGAGTGGCATTGGCAATGCTACTGCTTGATTTATCTCTTCCTGCACATGGCACTCTTCTTTAAAGAAGGAACAGAATTTGATAAACAAATTTGGAGGGAGGAAAGCCTTACAGAGCATTTTCCAATCTTGGGTTGTGCGGGGTTGGTGCGCTAAGCCCTGGAGGATGGTTTCTGCCCATGGGGAATTTGGCCCATCGTCTGCAACAGCCTTTTTCAGCTCTTTAAGGTTATGAGCTTCCCAAGAATACCAAGCGGCTGGCCTATTTCCACTGGGGGCAATGTTGACTGGATAGGCCTGAGGGGCCGCGTCCCCCCACGGGCTGCGGACGGTTGGGGGTTCCCAGTGAGCCATGACAGGAAAAGCCAGTGGCTCTGCTGGGGATGTTTTTAAAGGTGGGCTAGCCTTCTCCACTTCTTCAGGTGCTCCCTTCTCTCCTTCGGCTAGGCTCTGGCAGGATGAGTATGCCGGGAGAGGAGGGTACAGGGTAGGGGCATAGGTATCACTAAGTGGCTCAGGGCCTTGCATTGGCAGCTTTGTTTCCTTTTTTCTCTCCTCATCGAACTGCACCCAATCCCTTTTGGCCCCTTCCTGATGCTCTGGATGGAAGCAAAGCTTTAGGGCAGAGATGTTTGGGTAGAACCCTAAGGGGGGGGTCTAGCCCATGACTAATCTCTTTCTTTCTGGCCAGGGTCTGAACCCGGTCCCAAGTCTCATATGAGAACAAGCTGGACGAAGGTGCCCAAGGGGCCACCTGCACCACATGACGCCAGGCATTGGTGGTTGTGGAGTCAGATATTTCTAGGCCTCTGCTTTTTAACATGTACTTTAGAGCTTTGCAGGCTGTCTCGTCACTCTTTCCACACACACCTCTCATGTTGCCCCGTGAGGAAGGGACAAAGGGAAGCAACAGGGCAGAGAAGTGCGGGGACTTTCCCCTGTTATGGTACTCACCCTGACATGCAGGCGGTTTGCTTCATGGTGACTACCGCGGTTGCGGGGGCCACTCCATTGGTTGGTCACCCTTCATTGACCTTCTTTCAGGACCGAGCAGCCAGGGGCCTCACTCACTTGCCTTTTACCCACGAGTTTTAAAAAATGCCTCACACGGGGCACCACTCTGTCGGGTCCACCACCAGCTGACTGGAACAGCCCTTGTCTTGCTATCAGTCCCTCCCTTCGTGTCCCTTCTGGTGGGTGGGCGGATTGCCCAGATTCCTCTTTCCCCAGTCCCGTTGGGAGGAGATGGAGGAAGAGAGCCGTGAAGAAAGGTGAGCACAGCCGCTGACCCCAACCAGCCTGTTAAAGAACACTCAGACGTGGCGGTGGTTCTGTCAAGCAGTTCCGTTCATTATCACACAAGCACTTGCTTTTATAGGCGGATGGGGAGGCGAGGTTTTAACATACTCCAATCAGCTGAAAGGTTAAGAGAGCATGCATCCTGTCTCAATGCCTAGCTATTGCAATCACGCGGTGTTCACGAGCGCAGAAGTGCGTATTTGGCCAATAAGGGCTAGGGCAAGTTTCCCGCAGACACTCCCACCCTACTTCTTCCCGGTGCCATCTTAGGCTGCCACGTTAATACGCTCTCGTGGGCCCATAATGGCACCGCTTGTAATGTCCTTAAGGTGGCGTTAGTTTTTAAGACCCGACAGTTACACAAAAGAAAGAAGTAAAATTGTCATTGTTTTTAGAAGACATGATTACATATATAAAATATCCAAAGAGATTTACAAGTAAACTGCTACATATGAGTGATTTCAGCACGTTGTGAGATTCAACTGTATTTCTGTACAAGAGCACTTCAAAAAGTTAATGGAAAGACATGTATTATCTTTGAGTTTCATTTTCCAGGAACTTTTTGAAGTATCCTCATATACTAATAATAGCAAACAGAAATGAAAATCTAAAAATGTAAAAGTTAGAGTAACCTTAAGACATGTCAAATATTAGAAATAAATGAAGCGAAAAATAAGCAATACCTCTATCCTGCAAATGTTAAAAATATTTGAAGAAATAATAAAGATCTGCATAAATTATAAATCATATTTACTTTACAGGAAATACATTCATGTTAATATGTCATTTCTCTCTAAATGGAGATTTTTTTTTCTTTTCTTCTTTTACCACAAGCTGATCTTAAAATTACTATGGAGGGCTGAGCCCGTGGCACACTCGGTAGCGTGCTGCACTAGCAGCGCGGTGACGCTCCCGTCGCCGCGGGTTCGGATCCTATATAAGCATGACCGGTGCACTCCCTGGCTGAGCGCCGGTCACGGAAAAAAAAAAAAAAAATTACTATGGAAACACAAAGAATATTAAATGTGCAGGACAAATTTTAATAAGATGAAATATTTTGAGAACTTACATTATCTGATTTCAAAACTTACTGAAATGGTGCAACTACTAAGGTATGCTGATTAAGAAAGTGTGCCATTAGTGGAAGGAAAGAGAAATATATCAATAGACTAAAATGGGTATTCCAGAAATAGACCTTTACTTATGTAACAGCTTCGTTTTAATCACAGTTTCCAGTGCAATTTTACTGGAAACATAAGTTCTGTTTAGTAAATGGCTACGGAACAAATGGATTCCTGCATTAAAAAAAACAAAACAGCAACAACAAACTTTGAACGCTACCTCACACTATACACAAAAATTACTTTGAGATGATTTCTAGACCTAATTGTCAAAGTTGAAACTTACAGCTTCCAGAAAAAAAAAAAAAAAAAAAAAAAGGACAATATCTTCATAACCGAGGTTATGCAAAGTTTTCATAGATAATTTAGAAAACTCCTGAAAATATGATTAACTAGATTTTATTAAAATTAAAATGCACAATATTGTCTATCTTATTTTATTTTTTCAAGTAGTTGTGTATGGGTAGCTCCCATGGTTCAAATTTGCATTCCCTTATGACTAATGATGTTGAACACTTTTTCATATGCTGACGGGCCACTCTGCGTCCTTTCATGTAGTTCCTGTAAAGATCACTTGCCTATTTGAGAGAATACCTTCATTAGAGGGTGCAGTGGGGGGAATGGCGGCTCTCTCAAAGGATGCCTTCACATTCTAATCCCTGGGACCTGTGAATGTAACCTTCCTTGAAAAAAGTGGTTTTGCAGTTGTAATTAAGTTAAGGATCTTGAGATAAGGAGATAATCCTGGACTATCTGAATGATGACTAAATCCAATGATATGTGTCCTAATAAAAGAGAGGCACGAGGAGATTTGAAATAGAGATAGGAATGCTAGGGCCACAAGCCAAGGATGCTGGCAGCTACCAGAAGATGAAGGATGAAAAGGACGTGGTCTCCCTTTGAGACCCCAGAACTGTGAGAGAATAAAATTTCAGTATGTTTTAGCCAACTAGTTGGTGGTAATTTGTTACGGAAGCTCTAGGAAATGAATACACGGGGTTAGGCAAGAGTTTCTCCAATAGTTCACAAAATAACAAACATCTTGACAAATTAAATGTTATCAAATTACAGACTTGTGTTTACAAAAAAAGAGAAAACATTAATAAAAAGAAAAAGCAAGCTACACATTAAAGAAAATACTTGCAGTACATATGTTTTACAAAAGTCTTATATCCAGAACTTATAAGTAACTTCTATAAATCAATAGTAGAAAGTCAAATGACCCATTTAATAAATGGGCTCATTTTTTGTACAGATACCTGAAGTGTCACTCAAACATGCTAAGGAAGGAATCAGAGCAAAAGCATCACCAGATGTGAGGTGTTGGGCCCAAACTCGGTAAGGATGGTGTCTCCTTGAGAGGGAGGTCTAGTGTAGAATACGAGAGCCTGAGCAGTGTGAGGACATTATTCATGCAGGGAAGGCTCAGTGTGATGTGTTGAAGCCTGATACTGGTGAATAAGGTCCTTTCAAAAAGGCAGCCCAGGGCAGGATATCTTCAGGGAAGAACTGCCTGTTGAGGGCTGTCAGAGCCTCAGGAGGTGAGTAAATTATCCACACAGTGTCCGAAAATCTAGCGCAAGGTATCAAAACCCACGTGGACTGAGGAAGATATGCATGCAGGGGATATCAGGATCCAGCATGGCACATGAGTTGGGAGCCTGAAATGGTATCCACAAAACAGAATTTTTGTTGAGTGTGTTAGACCTTCAGTGGGTTAAGGAGAGCTCCAACACAGGAGGAGGGGCCTAGTGCAGGACTGAAGTTGAATGGATAAGAAGGGCATTCACTCTGATGAGTAGTCCAGTGTAGGGTGTCGGAACTAGAGCAGGGTGAGAAGTACGTCTGCATAGAGGGCAGCATGCTGCAGAGACACCAAGTCTTCCTCTGTCTCTTTTCCATCTCGTACCCCCACCATGTGAGGACACAGAGAGGAGGAAGCCATTCACAAGCCAGGAAGAGAACTGGCTCTCAAAAGGTTAGTGTTCACCCAAAATATTAATTACATATTGCAGTCAGACAAAATGTAACATAAAGTAAACATTATTAAAAGACACAGATATTTTACATTTTTCTATTCATTTATATAGTTGTTACCATGAATTTACAATGATCAAAAATCTTTCTCTATTTTTGATAATATGGTATAAAAACATGAGGAAAAATAATTAGAGAATTAAAAAGTAAATTAAAAATTCATAGTAGAAGAAAACATTTATGCATTTTTTTCCAAACTCAAGCAAACAGACAAAATATATATATATATATATATATATATATATATATACACATACACACACACATATACATACACACACACACACAATTGAGGATAGAAACTACATGGGCAACAAGTGCAAACCTGCTTTTATGCATATTTTAACACATAGTAAACAATCAAGCATATATTTTGGCCAGCAAATATAATTCTATACATGTCAAAATCATACAGTTTACGTGCTATTATATCGAAGCTATACATCTTTTAAAAAATAACCAATAAACAACCTAAAATTAAGAAATATGACCATTTTTCTTAATGTTTACTGCAACATGCTTTTACAGAATACACTATATATATGTAGATATATTTGTGTATGTATGCATGTATATACATATGTGTGTGTGAATGTGTGTGTGTGTGTGTATTTGAGAAAATATGTTTTATAGTATCTGTGTACTCTTTGAAATCAGATCTCCTGGGTTTGAAATCAAACTTTTGAGAGTGGTTACCTAATGGAAAAGAATGGGTTTAAAGGAGATACAGGACTGTTACAGGTTGAATTGTGATCCCCTCAAATTCATATGTTGAAGTCCTAACCCCCAGTACCTCAAAATGTGACTATATTTGGAGATAAGGTTTTTAAAGAAGTAATTATGTTAAAATGAGGTTACTAGGTGTGCCCTAAGCCAACATGACTAGTGTTCTTATGGGAAGAGGAGATTAGGACAGAGACATACAGAATGAAGACCATGTAAGGGCACAGGAAGAAGATGGCCAAGTACAAGCAAAGGGGTAAGGTCTGGGAAGAAACAACTCTGCTAACACCTTGATCTCGGGCTTGTAGCCTCCAGGATTTAGAGAAAACTAATTTCTGCAGTCTAAGCCATCCAGTATATGATATTTTGTTATGGCATCCATGGCAAACTAATACAAGAATGATTATGATTTCTTAGTCTGTGTAATATCACTTTTCTGAAAGTTTTACAGTAAAGAATCAATACTTGTTAATTGTTCAACTGTTAGAAACAATGAAAAGAAAAAATAAATTAGAATCAGTACCAACTTCTCATGCCCTTGGTTTTCTCTGCACCACTCGTGAACAATTGTCTTTCATGCTCCACTGGCCAACAATACCTTTGATATATAAAGGTGATGATAATTATGCTGATCCATAAAAACAAACGATCTCAAACGATCTTTTCCTAAGCCATGGCCTAGGAAAAGGCCTTCATGTTACAATTATAATTTGGATCAGCTGGGCCCTATAAGGTCTGATTTTAGTTAACCTCAGATTTTAATTGAGTCACTCTCAATTGAAGCCAACAAAATATATATAAAATAAATGAGACAGTATAGCATGATGTGGAGTTAGGTAAAAATGGCTTTGAATTTCTGTTCTATAACTCACGTGAACTTGGAAAGTTGATTGCTTCAACTTCTTAAGACTAGATTTTCTTATCTGTAAAATCATGACAATCACATATATACTTGATACAGTTTAGGAAGGCAGAATACTTATCTGTTAAGACTGAAGACTCTGGAAACTTACTACTTGGATTCTAATCCCAGGCATGTCACATAAAACGAATAAAAATGTGTAATAGATAAATACATTTTAGGAAGATAATAATGAGGTAAATTAACTCTAAAATTGCAACCACAACCATAAAATCAGCAATGACAAAATGTCTGATCATTCTCAAGAGAATAAATACCTCTTTCAATACTCTAGCTGTATTAGTCTGTTCTGTGTTGCTCTAACAGAATACCTGAGACTGGGTAATTTAGAAAGAACAGAGGTTTACTTGACTTATGATTCTGGGACAGCTTCACCTGGCGTGGGCCTCAGGCTGCTTCTACTCATTGCAGAAAATGGCAGGCAGCTGGCAGGTACAAGCAGATCACATGGTGAGAGGAAATGAGAGAGAGAGAGGGGGGAGGTACCAGGATCTCTTAACAACCTGCTCTTGTGGGAACTAATAGAGCAAGAACTCACTCACTACTCCCACCCCTCAAGGGAGACATTAATCCATTCATGAGGTATCCGCCCCCATGACTCAAACAGCTCCCAACAATGCCACGCTGGGGATCAGATTTCCACATGAGTTCTGGAAGGACAGAACTGGAAGGACAATACATCCAAACTCCATCACTAGCCAGCAGTGCAAATCAACTTAAATATGTGTATCAAAAAGATTTAACTCAATTAACAAGTGTTTACTGGGTATCCATCAGACACTGTGATAAGTAAAAATTAAATAATATACAAAAAATATCTATTTTAGTAGCAAATTAAATAGCAATAAAAATAGGCACAAGATTATGTGATATGTCACTCTGTGATGCGGACAAGAAGCAGCAGCAACATTCAGATCAAGCTATTATATTGAAGACTGAGGATGGAGTAAAAAAATTTGTGAAGATTCCTTGAATTTTATATGAACATTGAAGGGACAGGTGGATGTTATTAGGCCCAAGAGCCTACTAAGTTAATAGTAATTAGAGGACAAAATAAAACTAAAAACAAATGACCAATGGCCAATGATCATATGAGAAAATGTTCAACTTAACCAATAACTAAAGGCAAGAACAATTTAAAATATAAAGCAATTAAGTGGTAATGAGGAGCCAGGGAATCAGGCATCCTCAAGTGACATTAGTAAAAGCATGAATACTTACAAACTTTGCATGGGAAAATTTGAAAGTATTAAGCAATATTCTGTTTACATTTTCCCCTGCCGTCCAATTTCTGAAATTCTACATTAGGGAATATTCTTGAAAGTGTATAAATATGTTGCTATGCAGTATCATCTCAACAATGATGTTCATAATTACAATAAAAGCAAAAAGAATCTAATTTTTCTTCAATAGATGTATGGTTAAATTATCATTCAGCCATAAAATAGATCTCTACAGAGCTTTAAAAAGAATGTACCATGATCTGGGATTTGTGTTACTTACATTTTTTACTGAAATTATATTATATTGAATAAAAGAAAATTACTACAATAAAGTTATTTCAGTGATAAATATAATAAGAGCTGGTTTTGAATGCTTATTACAAACTAGTGTTCATGTAAAGCTTTTGGATGTGTTATTTTACTTAATACAACAAATTTATAAGTTTTTTTATTTTACTTAATACAGCAAACTTATGAGATATATGTGTGTATATGTATATATATATATATATATATATATACTTTTTATGTATTTTTATTAAAAGTATACACATTTAACATGTAAGTAAATTGAAGGGTATAGTAGTCTCAACTTCTTTCCAAAATTTCCAAAATATGTACTTTTTATACATAAAATGTATATACATTTAACATGTAAGTAAATTGAGAGGTACAGTGGTCTCTCCTTCTTTCCAAAATTACACTTTTAGGTGTCAGCAAAGAATCAAGCCTAGAGCTGCCTAGATGTTTGAGCCCAAGTGTTTTCACCAAAATATATTCACCAATTATCTCTAGATAGAAAAGCTATGAATGATATCACATTTTATACTTTTGAGAAAAGTAAATAGAAATTGACTTTGCACAACAAAAAGTAAATAGGTAAACATACGAAAGAATACATAAACAATGAATAGCCTCAGTGTATTTTCATTAATCCTGTGTTAGGATTAATTTTCTTCCAAATAGTGGATAAGAAATTAAAACGAGAGATGATTAACCCCTTTCTCACAGGGAGAAACCTGTTGTTTTACTATCTATGTACCTAGGAGTTGTCAAACAGCCTGTATACTGTGGAAACCTTGAAAGGTGATGCATTGAACACTTAGAGATATTCCCTATTGTGACATTTAGGAATAGCTGGATAGTTCTTTTAGTCATTTTTCTGGCATGATGTTTTATAGAACTTAAATAGAAAACTTTTCACAAAAAGCTAATGTCATTAGAAGTAGCTTTCAAGTTTTCCCCAGAGCTTCTAGTCATTTATACTAAACCACCTCTAACAATTTGTTTATTGTCAATATTTGTCTAGCATAGAAAAAAATGTCATGATGTACATTTTATAGTACATAATTATATTCAAATGGTATATGAATGTTTGATGATGTAAATAAAGTGTTTTAAGACAATTCCTGAAGGCGAAGATTGTCATATATCCTTAACCCTTTGATGACAATGTTGTTGCAGAACATTGTTGAATTGGGTTTACATTTCACCCACATGATGTCACATGGTGACTGTTGTACATGTTTCCTTGAGTTCATTTGCTGTGGGTTTAATAGTGAAATACCCATCCCTCTGCTCTCATGTCTCCACACCTTTCCATCCCTAGAGTGTTAACTGTTCCTATGGCATGTGCACAGACATGTGGGCAAATCACCAGGCCTTTCAATGCAAAATGATGAGTGTAGGATTATATTTAACCCCATTATTCAATTATCTTATTTCCTTCTAAGTCTCTGAAGGCTGTACTGCTGTTAATGGTTTCTCTCTTTAATTTGAGCCCTCAAATTAAATATATGGGTCTTCATCTATATTAAATATTCTAGCAAGATAGTTTATTATGTTTCACCAATGAAAAGTTTGATAGAAACTGTATCTTCCCTTAGACCCTATCAAAGAAATGGAGACTCGATTCTCTTCTCAGGTAAGTGTGAAATAGAGTTAAGTCTTTCAGTAAATGAAGTTTCCTGATTCTAACATGTTTTGTCTGTTATTTTCAACTATCTCTGAAATCTTCTTATTCAACACCAAACATTGATAAGCCCTCAGCAAGCTTTTTCTTGAAGAGATGATGGATCTAGGAGATACAGGTACTATAACAACCATACCCTGAACTGTGGTTTGTGCCTTCACATTTGCAGGCAAAATATTAAAATATTGCATACCAGAAAATTCTCCTTTAGCCTTATTTCTCAAATAGCCTTCTTATATAATATTTATTTCTCAAATAGCCTTCTACATAAAATTCTCCTTTAGCCTTATTTCCCAAATAATTTCTGATGGCATAAGGGCCAGTGTAAACCAGATTCCTTCAAAAATGAAAAAGTACGTATATTTTATTTGTGTTTTCTTATTCTCCAAATTAGATTCTGATTTTCATTAGAGTCAAGATTGACTCATCTTTTTTATTTCTATTCTGTGGTGCTCCTCTGACCACTTCTAATTTTCTCCTTTGCAATTAGGCTTAATATTGGGTCACTGTCCAAAGGAAAAAAAAAAAAAATCATGTAACTTATATTGGACTGGATTCTTCCCAGACTTCAAGTCTTAGTTGAAACTTGATAAATATTCATTGATTCGATCAACTAATTAATTATTGCATGACATTTGTGATAGTTATTTGTCACTTGAAACATCTTAAGACAACTTATTTTCTTTTCTCAGTACATTATATAGAATTCTTTTCTAACTCTGCATCTATATAAGAAAACAGATTAGGGTGTTTCATCTGCAAAGGTATTATTTGGACACCAAGACTTGGTAAAAGGGATAATAGCAGAATAGAATCAAATCTCCCTTATTGGAGTGAATGCCCTTTGGCTTGCTGTAACTGTGAGTGGGTTACCTGGGACTTGCTCTCAGAGGGGTAAGATACAGAGGACTTAATTACTAGTACAGACTTATTAAAGAAAAATCAAAGGAAACTGTTAAGCCTTTTTAGGTATTAGAGACCACATAAACCATTTCTTTGCTTTCTCTCTATGGACCATTGCATCTGACTCCCTGAAACAGAATCTTGTATTTATTAACTACGTAAAATAACCTTGTGCAAGCCAACTAATCTCTCTAGTCTCAGTTTTCTCACCTGTAAAGTAGTGACAATAATACTTCATGTAGTTGCTGTAAAGATGAAACGAGGAATCAAAAGTCTTAGCAGTGTCTGGAACATAATAAATAAATAGTAGTTATCCTTATTACAATTAATCATAATTTTCCACTTGCTTGATTCCATATCACCAGAGGATTACATTGGTGTTTGGATTTTGGGTACCTGTCAACAATAATAGTTTCATTTCTCTAAGTGTATTCTCTGTGTGTTCTTTTTTCCTACTGTCTAAATGATGGGAGGAGACTGAATGATGGCAAGATTTGTGTTTGTGACTTCTGGGACTGAACTAAATACCAACAATTCCAAAAATACTTTGTGTAATATGAAATACACTATGAAACCATCTCCTCTGAGTAATACAAATCTGTATTTAGGCATTGTTACAGACCTGCAAGATGAGTTCATGGAGTAAGGGTTACAAGGAAATTAGTTAAGGGTCATAAAGAATCAATATGTTTTGTAAAGATGAAAATTCTAATTATCCTGACTTGATCATCACATATTGTACACAGGTATTGATATTCAACTCTGTACCCCACAAATATATATAATCACTTATGTTTCCATAAAAAATAAATGAATCGATGAATCAAACAGTAAAAAAGAAGGAAAAAATTTCAGAAAGTGGGATAAAACATACACGTTAGGTTGCTTCATTTCAGTAAATTATGCTTAATTCTGGATTAGAAATTATGTGTCATTGTCTTTTAAATAGTTTTATACTGATGTTTCTGAAACATTGATCCTAACCTGGTTCTCCATGAGTTTTAATATATTCATTTAAAATCAGAATTTCAGCAAGGTAGGTAAAAGATGCATTTTCCGATGCTTCATTTTGGTGAGTTAAACTTAATTGTAAAATTTTTTAAAAAGTTTTCCTTCTAATAGGAGTACAAGTCTAAATTTCATGATATCAGTGTGGAAGTATTAGAAGACTTTTAGCTTATTACTACAACTTTGGAGAGGGGATGTACATGTGTTACATACAACATACATATATATAATATATTTACACAAACATATAAACACACACGTACTGTAATTTTATTGTTTTCTATAACTAGATATAGATGTATTTGTCTTTTAAATATCTAAAATGGAAATAAAAATATTTTAATTTTGAATAAGAATGAGCTTTCTAGGAGTACTAGCTATTTATTATCCTTAAGTAATAAAATACAATAATTAGTGCCATTATCACATCTCAAGAGCCATTGTGTGAATTAGATAATGCAACCATGCTAAATAGTGGAAGAAAGCAATAGAGATTTTTAGTGGGCAGAGGTTTATTACAGTGAAACTATAGGGAATTTGCAATAATGTAAAAGCTTCCCTTTAGCTTTCGGTTGATCTATGGGAATGGAAAGATAAATGTCTTTGTGATTTATGGCACTGGTCATAGAAATTGAATAATATCTCTAGACACTGGAGCTGAATAAAACCTCTAGCTTTAATTTGGTGATTTTTTTCCATTTCGAGAAAGGAAAACTTACATTTTTACTTCTAACTATGGATTTCCTCATCAAAATAATAGAAATTAAGAACTTTTGGATGGGTTTGTTATGACGTATTTTTCAGGGGTTAGAGATGGCATAGAGACAATCTAATTCCCATATCTCATGAGTGGAAGAAATGCCAAAATACCAATAAAAATAATGAAAGAATGATGCCAAAACATGGAAACAAAGAGCCATGATTCAAGCAATTTGGACTATGAGACTGGGTCTTGTAATGTACCCTGCAGAGAGAAAATAGCAAGGGGAGAACACTCTCTCAGGAAGCCAGGGGAAATTGTTACTATTGCCATCATTTAAAGATGCTTTGAGCATCAGCAAAGCACTAAATGCTATAAAGAACAATTACTCCCAGTTCATGCCCACTTGGCACATCAGAAAGATCTCTTCAGAGTACTCAGTGAAAACTCCATTTTTAGAGCATGTTCAGAAGAGGTTTGGTTGTTAAATCTTCTGAAATGTACTTAAAGTGGAACTGCAGATGAACAGTCTAGTGATTAAGTAGGAATCACTTTTTATATATAATATGGATTTTACATAAATATATAATTATGTAATATGATTTAGTAATAATAATATATAATTTTATATGTAGTTTATAATATTTTGAGAAAGCAAAGACTAAAGACATTATAAAGACAGCATGCAGCAGTGACTGTGGAGTAATACAAGATTAGTTTAAAATGCAGGCACCTCCCTGAAGCCCTCCTCAGAAATATAGAGCACTTGAAAAAGAATTCCGGAAGGATTTGGTGTGGTTGGTCATGGTTATAGGGGTCATCTTTCTGTAATCTAAATTCATTCAGATACATCAGCCAGATACACTCATATCCATCACTCAGAAGCATCTACTGTTGAAAGAATGAATCATTAACGTATGCATGAATGAGTGAGTACTTACTACATATGCATACTGTAGTCAAAATGAAATTATCTTTAGGGTGTTTATAGTTTTTTTTGAGAAAGTAGTATATTTGCATAGGAAAGAAAATAAGAAAAATGGTTCAGGCCACTGCAATGATAGCTATGTTGGTAGTAATTTTTTAAATTTTAATTTTTATATACTTTGTCTCAAGCTGTCATATTTTTTATGATACAGTAAGTTTGTTGACAGTTGGTCTGTATGGCCACCAGTAACCAGCCAGTAACAGTTTCATAAGCACTTTGGCATCAGTGGAGAGTATTTCAGTATTCCTGTGACACAAAACTCTCCGTATTACAGAGAGTTCTTCCCTACATCACCAAATTTTGAATGTTCTCAACCCCCTAGTAAAAGTGATTAGAAAATATTCTGACAAGACTGTCTTTCTTCATTTCTCAACATATTATTTGCTCTTTCTGCTAAGACCATTCTTCAACTTTTACATTCTTAGAGTATTATTTAGACTTCAAAATATTTCTACCTCAATGTAAATAAAATTCACAATGTAAATGAAGCAGAAATGAATCAGTTAAGTACTGTGTGAAGCAAATTCCCAGAATGTACACTGTGCAAGTATTTCAGGAGGAAAATTTACAGAGGATGAACAACTTGGTATAACTTACCTCTTGAGTAATGAGTATTTTACACAGTGGTGAAGAGGGTGGATTACTGGATCAGCCTGTATGGGTTTGAAGCCTAGCACTACAATTTAATAGTTTGTGCACAGCTTTCACTTAAATAAAATGTTTTTTGAGGGCAGGAATTCTATTTGTTATTAGGCTTTAAGGATGCATTTCACTCAGTCCATTTTGTGCTGCTATAACAAAATACCCGAGACTGGGCAATTTATAAAGAAGGCAAATTAATTTTCTCATAGTTTCAGAGGCAGGAGGTTCAAGGTCAAGATGTTAGCAGGTTTGGTTGCCTGGTAAGGGCCTCATCTTCTGGAGGGGAGGACCTCTCTGTCCTCAGTTTGTAGAAGGTTCCTGAAGCCCCTTTCAGAAGGGCCTTAATCCCATTCACAAGGGAGTAGCTTTCAAGACATAATCACCTCTGAAATGCCCCACCTCTTAATACTGTTGCATTGGGGAATGAATTTTGGAGGGGACAAAAACATTCAAACCATAGTGCTTTCAAGATATAACCAATTTCCTATACTCCTGCTTTCAATATATGTTGGCCTGGAAAAATGTGTTCAAATATGATACTAACACACTTTCATACCATTGAAGTTAGTGTTGCTTTAAGTTTTGAAAAACTATTTTCTACATATTGTACCAAAAATTTGACCTGCTTGGAAATTAAAACCTTTCAACAAGATGACCTGTGATATACAAATTTAAATGCTGGTATCTTAAGGAAACCCAAGATTCGATTTGCTCACATGATGCTGTAGTCAGTTTTTGGAAGGGGAAGATGTTCCTTAATTCGTTGATGAATCTTGTCAGGGCCACACAACTTCAATAAGTTTGTTTTTTTTTTTAAATAAAATTTCTTTGTTTGGAGACTTAAGGACAGCTTTTATGCAAAATGTAGGATATATAGGGAATGATTTCTGCCTGCTAAGATTTCATGCTCTCATTTAAAAGTTATAATAAAAATACAGAATCATTGATGCCAATGACAAGCTGGGATTATTTGTCCCTGAATTTTACCTCAGAAGAAATACTAATTACTTACTGCTTACTTGCACACGTAATTTAAACACACACATATATATATATGTTTTCATTTTAGAGGCAAAAACCAGAAAATGATCAATGAGATCAAATCATAGTGAAAAGGACAGAGAACTCTCTGCAATGGTTTCTACAAGTAAAATAAAACGTCCATACTTAATAGGCATATTAGAAGTTATTGGATATTTTTGAAAATTGATCATATTGATCATATTGATCATATTAATATCAAATATTGGAAGTACTTTGTTTTAATATTAAATTATTAAAATGAGCATTTTACCACTTAGCATGAGCTAAACATGAAGAGAAATATGTAGAAAAACAATTGAGAGATTATTGATAAGCAATGTCAAAATCCAAATCAAACAGTGATAAGTTTCAAATAACCGAGATACAGTACACTCATTTCTGCTTTTGAACCTTACGAACTTGTTTCAATATATATTGTTTTCTTATTTCTTGTCCTCTATTCCTAATTGTTGTCCAATTTCTTGTTCTCTAGTCCTTACTGTTTCTTTCAGTGTCAAATCATCTGTCACTAACTTAAACAATGATGCAATTTTTCTGTATTTTATATTATCATCTCATGTGCAAATGAGTTACATAAACTGTTTGTATATCTCTATAACATATATAATATATCTCTATTGTCAGCAAACTATAGCTTGAAGATCAAATCCAGCCCATCACCTGTTTTTGTACATCTCACAAGCTGACAATGGGTTTTACATTTTAAAGAGTTGAAAATGAATGAAAAGGAGATTGATATTTTGTGACTCATAAAAACTATGTGAAATTCAGATTTAAGTTTCCATAAATAAAGTTTTATTGGAACACAGCCATGCTCACTCTTTTATACTGTCTGATTGTTTTTACATTACGACAGTGGAGTTCAATAGTTGTGACAAAAAATATGGCTCACAAACCTTGCATTATTTTTTACCTGGACTTTTAAAGCAAATGTTTTACAAGCCCTGGTTTATAGCACTGGTAATTTGTTACGTTGTGTCTCCATGCAGTGGTAGGGCTTATGCTTTCCTTTCTTATGTTCAAAAACATAATACATAAATTGTTATCATGGACATACTGGTCCTTACAAAGTGTTTACCAAAGTAAAGCAAAACTTGGCAATCTAAAGTAGGTGAATTTCCAAGGTTGAACTATGGAAATTATTCCAGGCCTTGTAACTTTTTCTAGAAATGAAAATGGATGTTATCTTCCTTCCATGGTGATGCATCATATACCCTGACTTCAAAACAATCCTTGCCACATAGCAGGGACCTCAAAATACTTATTAAATAAATAGATGTGTGAAGAAATGAACACCTAAATGAAAAGAATGGGAAGAAAAGAACGAACAAGGGTGCACATAAATTTTGCCTGCTTGAAACAGGTATCACCTTTTGGGCCTAAAGAATGGGTGAAGGTGTAAGATACTGAAAGAGGGTTTTTTGATATCTGAGGCATAACTCCAGTAAAAATATTCACTGAGTTAGGGAGTACCAAATTGTACAGTGGGAGATCTGAAACATCACAATCAATGGATCTTACTTTCATGAGTTTCTTATATATGCAGTCTATGACATTCCTAAGAATTCATTAAAACCCTTTCTCCATATGCTACTGTTTATAAAGAACAAAACAAAACAAAACAAAAAAACTGCAGCAAGAGCAAAAAACCAGCTTTTTATTTTGGCTTTGTCAACACAAGCAAAATTACAGGTTTATCTAAATATAAACTACTAGCTAAAATCCATAATTTTGCCTCAAATTAACAATATTATTACTCTGAGTAACATTAGAAAGAAATGCATGTGCCACGTGTCCCTTTGAATTTCTCCATGATTTCTGTCCCTCCAAATTCAGGAAAAATTTTTGCTATTATTTTGTTCTTAGGGGAACAAGTCATAGTTAGTAGAAGCTCAAATGACTTTTTTTTTTCCTTACTTAGACAAGAGTGCATTGTTTTAGAGAAAATGTTGCTGATCTATCTCTAAAGTGATTGACTTTTGTCATAGACACCTAAGATATTGTCTTCTCTCATGTTTCTGTTAAGGATATAAAGAATGTGTCAGTAAGTAGGAGCTGTATGTTCCTTAAATATGGATGACAATATTTGTTGGATTTGAGTAATGATGATTGTAATCAGATGACACTCTGGAGACTGTCAAAAACTCTGCACTTCATCAAACATGAATAGTGTTAATGTGATTAATAGCATTTCTTTAGTAGCTACAATTTATACAGTAATAATATTAGTTAAATATTAGTGATTTTTTTATAGCAGGATTCTTACTAGGTAAATCCATTTTTTCTTTTTGCATGCATTATTTATATAAATTTATATAACTACACCTATACTTTTTCTCACCATTTAAAATTTGAACTTAAATTTCAACGTAAAGTATAATAGATATACTTTCCTTTTACCGAAATCCTAATAAATTAACAAAACTTTCTTAAAATGCTACAAGGAATAAAAAATAGTGTGAGAAATGAGATGATAAAGAGCATATAAAGACAAGAGTGTGTGATCATGGTACTCAGAGTTTACAGTCTAGTCTATTAAAAGGGAGCTTTCATTTAAGTTCACAATAAAATCAGAAGTTGAAAGGAATTTTTGTAACCTACCAGAAGAAAAAATATATATATATATATATTGGTTGGAAATTTTTTTATTCTGGCAGTTAAGGTCAATAAAATGCTGCATTAAGATTTACTTAAGCCTTCATGAATTCACAATATAGACCTCACCTACCTCAAAGTGCATTTGAGGTAGTTAATTGCAAAAGTGAAATATGAAGAGCTGGTTTACAGTTCACGAAAAAACGGTCTGGGAAATTTAGTGATATTCAGATCAATGACAAAAATCGTTGCGGCCTCTACCAGTTATCCTTCTCTGGTCGTGGGAAATGAATTCTGTGAAACCAAGTGAACTGTGAAATCTAGAACTACAAAGACAAAGAGGAAGAATCTCTTGATGAGATATCAATTTGTAGGATGTTAAAAAGAAAAACTAATGATTGTGAATTATAAATAATATTTAGACATTAGCTGTCTATAGCTTTCACTGGAGGATGATGGGGCCAATAGCAGTCATTCCAAATCTAGAGTTTTCCCTAGCAAATACCCTGCAATGATAGAGACTGTGAGCATATAGTATATGATATATGCCATATAATGTGTGTATATATGTATATATAATTATATATTATATATAATATAAAGTAGCACTATACAATATATTTATACAAACTATAAATAATTATATTGTATACTTATATCTATAATATATAGAATACTGTATGCTACATATTATATTATATATTATGTTACATATAATATATATCACATATTACAGATTATCTGTGTCTCCCTTTTTCTTTCTTCGATTACTTCCATTTATAAGACTCTATTTCTAAATACCTATTTCTAAATACTCTATTTCTAAATTATTGATATTATTCATGAAAGGCCCCCTGGATTTGGGCATAACTGCTTGGTCTCCAGCACCCCCACATGTACCTACACAATCCCAAATGTGCAAAACGAATCTGAGCTAAAATACTAATATCACCTGGGTAATTTAAACAAAAGAGTCACTTTTGTGTTTAACAATTAAGGTTAATATGAATTCTGCTTTTGGTCAGGAAGTCATTAGTTCTTTTAGCCTCAGAGAAGTACACTTAACAGCCAGCTCTATGATAAAATGATTGCACCAGATTAAGGGAGAGAATCATTTTTGGACTCTATGGAGTTCAACAAATCACTGGACAGAGGAATATGCTCTCTGAAATGCTTGTATGCAGCAGAATGTTGACTGTTACCCAGACCCTACCCATCTTGCACAATTTAAAATTTGTTTTCAACTTACCAGTTTTAGGGATCATACACAAACTCAGTGAAACCAACATGGAACACTGATACGTGCCTGTGTATTGCACCAAGAACAGCAATTCTCCACTCACTGTGAAAGCAAATACAAATTTCACTTACCTTTTTTTTTAGTTAATAGATTTTATTTTTTCAAACAGTTTTAGGCTAACAAAAGTTGAGTGTCAAGTACAAAGAGTCCCCATACACTCTTCATCTCTCCTATTCCTGCACACAGTTTCCCCTATTATTAAAATCTTGATTAACATGATAAATTTGTAACAATTAATGAGACAATATTATTAACTGAATTTCATACTTTACATCAGGGTTCACTCTTTATGTTGTACATTCAATGGGTTTTTAACTGTATAATGGCATATATTTATTACAGTATCATACAGAATAGTTTCATTGCCCTAAAAATTCCCTTTGCTCCACCTATTCATCCCTTCCCCCAAAACCCTGGCAACCACTGATCTTTTTACTGTTTTTGTAGTTTCACCTTTCCCAAAATGTCATATAGTTAGAATCACACAGTTTTCAGTCTTCTCAGACCATCTTCTTGCACTTAACAGTATGTAATTGTTTCCTCCATTTCTTTTTTGTTTTTGTTTTTGTTCTTTTACTTAACAGCTCATTTCTTTTTATTGCTAAATAATAGTCCATTGTATGAGTTTACAATAGTTTGTCAATCAATTTACTTATTGAAAGACATTTTGATTGCTTCCAACTTTTGGCAGTTATGAACAAAGCTGAAAATATTTGCATGCAAGTTTTTGTATGAACACTAGCAATGAATGAGACTTCCTTTTGCTCCACATCCTCACCAGAATTTGGTGTTGCCAGTGTTCTGGATTTTGGTAATTCTAATAAGTGTATAGTGGTCTCTCACTGTTGTTGTAATTTGCAATTTCTGGATTTCATATGAGCATCTTTTCCCATGCTTATTTGCCATCTCTTTATCTTCTTTGGTGAGGCATCTGTTAATGTCGTTTGTCCATTATTTAATTGGGTTGTTTGTTTTCTTATTGTTGAGTTTATAGAGTCACTTCATACACTTTGATAGCCATAAATTCCATTACTTTATCACAAGCTTTAATAATTCATTTAACAATTAAAATAATACCAGAATAACTTCCAAAGTAATATATTTATGAAATTTCTAGTAAAATATTATATATCTTAGCTACCTGCTAGGCATAAATCTTTCAATCTATTAATTGTTTTCAAGTTAGAGCGCCAAGTTATAGGTTATAACAAAAAATACTATGTTTATTTCTGCTTTTATAACATGAAAAATTCTTTTACTTATTAATCAATTTATGAATTCAATTATGAATTAATTTCTTGAAAAGACAATCTAACTCATCAAGCAGTTGCTTCTTTAAGTATCATACAGCCAGTTCTCTGTAACAGTGTTATATTCTGGACACCAGTGGCTGAGTGTGAGAGTCAAGAGAGCTATAACCTTTAAGCCTATTCAACAAATTTTAATTAATGGCCTTGTAAGTATTTCCCCTTGTGTTAGATATTAAGAATCTAAAGTTGAATAAATAATAAACACTCTCCAAGTAGAAGAATAGTAGACATAAACATTAAGAATAAATGAAAATATAAATTCATGATTTTTTAGAATTTTACTATATGTGAAAAATATAAAATGCCCTATGAAATCAACATAGAACATAGTCACATTTCTTAATCATTTGTTTTTAGATAGTCATAGCATTCTTCAAAATACCTTGTTACTATTGTCTTCTTTAAAAGCCACTCTTAAATTATCCATGAAACTGATATTTATATTTATACCAAAGTGCCTGGAAATGGGGAAGGTTGGTTGTGAACTAGAGGAATATTTTCCTGCAAGAGTGATGAGTTCCATGGATTTTGCATCTGTTCTGCCCTTACACAATCCTAGGAGTACCCATCCATTTAGTAATCATGACAAGACCAGTTCTGTTCACTGCAGCCCCTGAGTGGGGTGACACACCGATTACAAAGTTACAGTTTCATTAGACCATACCACATCACACTGTAAAATGATGTTTGAGTCCCAAGGACCCTCCATTGCTTGTGGTAAACTCTGATGACATCAGCACACACCAAGAGCCTTTATCCCTTTTTACTTGAAGCTCTGTCATCAATCCAGATTTTTTCCCTCCTCATTTCATTTTATTTTCTCTTCTCTGCCGTGAGATTTCAGGATAGGACAATTACAGCCATGCTTTCCTGTCTTTTAAGAAAACTCTCTTTCTTCCTAGAAGAATCATAGGCTCCCTATACAAAGGTTCTCACTGCTTTCTGGCTTCACATCCTGAGAGTACTGGGGACTATGATAGAGATGAGTAATTGCCTTAGGTTGAATGTCCCCCCAAAACTTAGTCCCCACTATGAGAGTGTAAAGAGGGTGAGAAGTCCTAACTTTAGCTTCACAGGTGAAGATGTAGATTTGGGCACTGGGATTAAAGACCACACCTCCTTTAGTTCATACATATTACACATACAGACGTACAGATACACACACACACACACACACACACACACACACACACACACACACAGGAGCATATATACAAGGAATCTTCAAAAAGTTCATGGAAAGACTTGTATTATCTTTTAATTTTATATTTTCACAAACTTTTTGAATTACTCTCATATATATGTATATAAAGATTGTATGCCACACTACTACAGCAATTTGTAACGTCAGGGTCATCTATTCTATTTCCTAATCACTTCCTCCAACCTGTCTAACTCAATCCCTCTGGTACCCCAATCTCAACAATCTAAGACCTTCAACATATTTAGTTCACCATTATTTCACTGTTCTCTACCCTTAATATGCATCTCTTTAAAGCGTCAGTTTTTGGTCTTCATCTCATTGAACAAGTCAGAATTTGACAGTGTCAATTAATCACTCCCTTTCTCTTTATAAACTTCCTTCACTAGTCTTTGAGGACAACATGTTCTGGTGTTTTTTGTTTGTTTTTTCTATCACACTAGTGTCTCAACTTCTCTTATTTTCAACCTCTTAATTTTGGAGTGTCATAAGGATTAGTTCTTGTTTCTCTACACTTGCACTTCCTTAGTGATCTCACCTATTTGCATAAATGTAAGTATTTTATGTAAGAATTCTAACACATTTCTTGTCTCTAGACAACACATGCCTTCCCAAGTTTAATCTTCTATGTCCTAATGCTTACTCAGCACAACCTATAAAATATCTAAAATGTATCTCACACTTAATATGTTAAAAACTAAATTCCTGATTTCCATTGAGGGCAACTATATCTGTCTTATTGTGTAGTCAAATTCTTGACATTATCTGTGACCCCATTCAGCTATATCCTCCATCTACATCATCATGATGGCAGGTTGGCTCTACCTTGAAAATATACTCATAACCATTCCTTTTTTAACCACAAACATGACTTCCCCAGATCTGATGTACCATCATCACTTACTTGCCTGGATATATTGATTCTTATGTCCTCATGTGTTACACAGTGACTAATAAATAGTGTATGTTCATTGAGTGAATAAATGAATGAATGTCATTCTTGTCCACTTGCCTGTAAAGACTCATAACATTTTACTTCTTGATAGAAAAGTTCTCTGAAAATTATTGCACCCAATACATTGAACTTTCCCCAGAAAATTGACAACTGTTTTCTTATTACCATTTTCTTTCTGCTATTGTTTTTGTTTCCTCTCAGATATATCAAACAGCAAGATTTGAACTCCTCTTGAGAAAAAGAAAATAATTTCTAAATTTCCTATAAAATTTAATGACCACTTACTTGGTAATTTCCTTTATTCCCAATTCATATCAAAACTGAGTAAATTTAAAACATATGCATTATTTTTTCCATCTTCCCCACTCATTTTTTAAGTTTTTCATTACTTTATTTCCTTTTCTCCCTGAATGTTTTATTCCCTATCTACCCATAGAATTCCATTATGTAATCCTGCCATGTTTTCTCTACCTCTCTTTTCTATATTTCCTTTCTTCCTTTCTATAGCCTTACATTGCCTTTTTCCGTATTCCAAATTTTAATAATAAAACTTTAATTGTTCCTGATACTTTATGGCATTTGGCTTTCATTCAGAATATGAGATTATAGAGAGTCAAATGCCAATATTTGAAAGGAGGACAATACAGAACCCAAGAAAAGGATGATAGAAGAAGAGCAGGGGCCTTGGGACAGAGTAGAAACAAAAATTATCCTGACCTGACCTAAAAAGTAATAAAAGCACTTGTATAAAATTCACTGACTCCATGTAATTCTCATTTCTAAGAAAAAAGAAGTGATGAGAAATAATTTAACAATACTTTTAAGTATGATAATAGAGGTGGAATAGTTCTTTATAACAGGAAAAATTTATGAAGACCATAGGTTTTCAGCAAGACCAAGTAGTTTGAATGATACTCTCAGGGATCAGATACTCGCTGAAGGAGCATAAGCCATTTTTGTTGCATTTGTTTCCTCTATAAAATTATTACACCTTCTCTTCTGCTTTCCTAGAAACTTTCAGTGGGTATTTGTCATAATAAGACAAATTCTTCCAAAAAAGTGCAAGCTTTACTTATGATAATAAAAATGTTGAAAAGTGCAAGCAAAACTCCTACAAAGAAAAATGGTACAATCATTCTTCAAATCATTGACCAGGGGCTGAGTTGTACTATTCTTCACCTCAGCATTATTCCTCTTAGTCAGTATTTTAGTACAAAACACACTACAGAGTATGCACTAGAGAGTCTATTAAAAGCTGCTGTAGCACTGAGAGGTGTGTGGAAAATGAATTGTTGACAGAGTTCTACTGGAGATATGCCATATCTATCACTTATTCCTATTTTGGGTTATAGAATATTTTTTGAAGATTGTGTGACAGTTTCTTATCTTTATTCATTGACATGGAGGGAGAAAAGAATTTACATTAATATTAATTTCTACAACTGAAACCATATTTAGGAGAACACACATGACCGTTTAAAATCTCATAGACATTGGCATATGAATGCAAACATAAATGTTCATCGATGCTGGGAAAATGTGTGTAAAACTTTTTGAGTGATTTGTTTTGCTTCTTTTCTTATTTTTTCTCAAGGGTACTCTCTGACTCAACTTCATTGGCATCTATGTTTTCTTACTGCTCTATTTTTCTATTTCCATAATGTGCCCTTTGTGTTTTTCTTTACCTCATTTTCTTTTATTCTCTTTCAAATCTGCCTTTTCATTTATGTACGGTGCTGATTGTCTGACTTAGGAAAGTCCTCTTTAAGTGAGGCCATCACTTTTTGCATCTCATTTTGTATCTCATTTTCTTTCAAACACATAGAAAATAATCAGTTGTCTTGGGTTCCTTTTTATATTCTTTAAAAATACATAGAACTTCATTTTAGAGGTTCCTTTATATTTTGTGTTACATTTGATTCTATTACATTTGATTTCATTGTTGAGAATATTATGCATAATTTTATTTTTAATAACTCAGTATAATGTTGATATTGACAAAGGTTTGAATTTGTCAATTATTCAACAAATAATTATTGAATGTTAAATATGTTACAGGAAAGTTACAGACTCTTGTGGCACGGAGTTGAACAAGAGTAGTCAAATTTTTGCCCTTAAATAGCTTATATTTTAGAGGTGGGACATAAATGGTGAATATGATAATAAGAACAAAATCAAATGCTAAAATAGGATATTTCTCATATATTTTATGAAGAAATTAGAACATGTTAACAGAACAGAAAGTTACTACAGAAGAAACTGTAGCCTTTCAGAGTAGTGGGGCCAGAAAAAATGAGGCATACAGTGTAACATTGGTAGAGTTTTCAGGTGAATTAGGAATAAAATAAATTTCCAGGTAAATGGCATAAGGATAAAAAATGTTTGTGGACAATTTAGAAATTATTTTACCTTTCTCAAGAAAAGTACCCATTTTGCCTTAATGAAGTGAGTACTTGAATCTGGTGGAATTGACAGGTGCTAGAATCAAGCAAACATAATCTTTCTCAAGCTGGAGTGTGCCTGGCATGTTTAACCAGTAGTAAGGAGGCCAAAAGTACAGACAAAAATAAACAAGTGGATAGCAATAATAAATGTAGTTGCAAATATTGGTAGGAACCAAATCATATAGTCTTGGGGCCTTAGGAAGGCGATCAGATGTTCACTTAAGTGTGATTGAAAGACACTGGAGTGCTCAGCATGTGTGAGCCACATAATATGATTCATATTTTAAAAAAGATCTGCTGGCTGCCTTGTCTGTGAGCAGTGGGAAGGTCAGAAATGATGGCATTATTTTGCCCCATGTTACACGTGTTAGTTGTTGGACAAGAGTGTTGGCAGTAATGGGGGTGAAATTTGGTCAGATAGAGGATACATGCTGAGGATAAAGACAATGGGATTTATAGATAGATTGGTTGTTAGAAGTGAAGGAAAATGTAATCTGTAATGACTTTCAGAAGTAGATTTAAATAGTTATGCTGAGATGTGTGCCATTTGCAGATATGGAAAAAATACTTAGAAGTAATAGAATTACAAGTATATATCAATAATTGTGTCTTTGTTATGATGTTTCATAATAAAATGCCTGTTAAGTATAAATGTGGTGAGGCCAAATAGGTAATTAAATATAATAATCTTGAGATCTGGGCTGTGCTAAGGATTAGAATATTCAATTTAGGAGGTCCTATCACAAAAACAGTTTCTAAAATTATAGAACCAGAGGAGGTCTGATAAGAGAGAGATAGTATTGATGAAAAAGTGGCCCTTGGGGTGTCTCACCACTCATAAATCTATGAAAAAAGAACAGGTTAAAAGGTAAAATTGCTAAAAAATATTAAAAAATAAAAAAAATAAAAAGGCAACTAGATAAGAAGAAAACTATGTTGACCTGATTGAAACCAAGAACATAAAATGGTTCAAGAAAAAAGCTTATAGTATACAGGGAGTGTAAGGTAAACATAGTTGTATGTCATGAGTCATTTTTGATTAAAGCTATTTCTAGTGAGTTTTGAAGATCAAAGATCAATTCGAATGTATTATAGGAAAAATAGAAGAAGAGAAGCCTAGGAGAATGGATAGATGCTGCTGCTAAGTGTTTTAAGATGAGAATGATTATGGCATGAGAATAATCCAGCATAACAGGCATTAAAACACTATGGCCCACAGCCCATATCAAGACCACCACATGTATTTTATAAATAAAACATATTGGAGAATATCCATGTCCATTTATTTACATATTATGTATGGCTGCTTTTGTGTTATAATAACAAAGTTGAATAGTTGCAAAAGAGACCATATGGACTTCAATGTCTAGAATATTATCTGGCCTTTTGCAGAAAACAGTTTGTTCACCCCTTCAGTAGAGGATAAAATTGAAAGAGGATAGTTGCAGGAGACTTGTTCTTAAGAAGTTGAGAAGAATTGGATTTGGGATCAAAGTGGAAGAATTGACTTCCTATAGAAGCAGGGACTATTTTTCCCCCAGTACAGTGCAAAGGAACCACAGTGAATAGGTACAGATTTATAAAGCATGGTATATCATGTGGAGTAAAGATGAAACATGTCAATTTGGAGAACTTTACTTCTGGTCAAGATGCAATAACAATTATTGGATTGACCCTTCTGCCTGAAACAACCAAATAGCAATTGAACAACAGGAAAAAATGTTTGTAAGACACTAGATATCAGACAATATAAAACAGTGATCCTAATAAGATTAAAAACAAACTAGGAGAGACTTATGATTGTTACAACTTTGTTCATGAGAGTAATTCCAGACTATGGCAGGGAGGTCAAGTACTGGTTTATCTCAGAAGACTTTATAACTTGATGACATGAACCTGAGAAACTGGAAAGACCAGGATATTGCAGAGCAAAGTACTGGAGAGAAAAGAGCTTCACAGAGAATAAACTCTGGAGTTCTTTAGAATGTATCCCTCAAGAATTCAGGTGGGTAATGACTGAGGAATACATATGAGGAAACTACCCAAGGTCAAGTGAACAACCACAGAAAGGAATAGAGGTAACAATGCTCAGTGCTCCCAAAAGACTAGAAATTTTATCCAGATTAGAAAACCTCATAATTCATGAGACAGTAAACAGAACACTAATGAAGGTCTTCCATCAGTAGTGGGACAAGACTATACTGAAAACTTCTTAGGTACCACATAATAAATCACCCTTTACAAAAATAAAAATGCATTGAAGTATGATTGACTTACAAAAAGCTATACATATTTCATCTATACAACTTTGTGAATTTGGCTATAAGTATACACCATGAAACCCTCATCACAATCAATACCATAAACATAATCACTTCTAAAAGTTTCCTACCACCCTCTTTATTTATTATCATTTTTCATGATAAGATCACTTAACATTAGATCTATTTTCTTAGAAAAATTTTAAGTATGCAATACAGTATTGCTGATATGAGCACTATGCTATACAATAGATCTCTATGATTTATTCATGTTGCATAACTAAAACTGTTCCTTTGATCAATACCTCCCCATTTTCCCCTCCGCAAGCCCTTGGCAACCACCACTCTACTCTCTGCCTCTATGAGTTGGACTATTTTATATTCCTCATATAAGTGGGATCATGTAGCATTAGTCCTTCTGTGTCTGGCTAATTTCACTTAGCATAATATCTTCCAGATTTATTCATGATGTCCACAGTGGATTGAATGCCTCCCCACCCCACCAAAGTCATCAATGCTTAATTCCCACAGTAACTGTTGAGGGTGGGAGATCCTATTATGGTAATTGAAAGGTGGGGCTTTGAAGAGGTGATTAGTTTCTTAGGACCATGCCCTAATGAATGGATTAATAATTGTGGTCCTTGTTCTGAATGCTTTAAAAGGAGACGGAATGAGGAGCTATCTCTCTCTCTCTCTCTCTCAGCTCCACCATTTTCTGCCACGTGAGACCCCTGTGTTGCTGTAAAGCCAAAACCAGAGACCCTCACCAGATGTGTTCCCTGGACTTTGGACTTCCTAGTCTCTGAAACTGTAAGCAATAAGTTTAATTATCTTATAAATTGCACAGTTTCAAGTATTTTGTTATAAGCAACAGAAATGGACTAATACATTGTCAAAAATAGTAGGATTTTCTTCGTTTTAAGGGCTAAATAATATTCCATTGTATGTCTATACCACAATCTCTTCATTTATGTGTCCATGAACATTTGGTAGCTTCCATGTCTTAGCTATTGTGAATAATGCTACAATAAACATGGGAGCACAGATATCCCTTCAAGATACTTTTTTCAATTCCTTTGTATAAATACCCAGAAGTGAGATTATAGGATCATACAGTAGTTCTATTTTTAATTTTCTGAGGAAACTCCATACTGTTTTCTATGTATATGTTTTCATGTTTTCAATGTATAAGGATTCCCTTTTCTCCATATCCTTAACAATACCTATCTTTTTTTTTTTTAATCACTGCTTGAGGTGATACTTCATTGTGATTTTGTTTTTCATTTCCCTAATGATTAGTGATGTTGAACACCTTTTCATATAACTGTTGGCCATTTGCACGTCTTCAGTAGAGAACTGTCTGCTCTGAACCTTTGCCCAATTTTTATTAGGAGTATTTTCCCCCCTTTGGAGTTATAGGACTTCCATATGTAGTTTGAATATTCACTAAAATCAACACAAAATGGATAAAATTGTTTATAAGTGGCTTAATTACACCCTAAAACAAAGTTCAAACTTATTTATGTCTGAGATTAAAAGGGGGGGAGAGAGTAAAACTAAATGCTAGATAGGACTAATTGCAGATTAGACATGACAAAACAAAGATTAGTACATTTGAAGATGTAGCAGTAGAAACTATACAAAATAAAATATGCAGGAAAAGAGAATTACAAAAAAAATACATGGAGAATCAGTGAACTGAGAAACAACTTAGAGAAGGCTACCAGGTGTAATTATAGTCCCCTTAAGTATAAGAGAATGTGGTAAAGAAAGAAAAATTATTTGAAGACAATATGGCCAAATATTTTTCAGGTTGTTTTTTAACATTTGGAAATCATTCAAAAATATGGTAACCCTAATAACACACACAAAAAAAATCTTTTGACAAAATCAATATCCATTTCTTTCCTTCTTTTTATTTTTTTGTGGCTGGCCAGTAAGAGAATGCAAACCCTTGACCTTGATTTCATGAACACTATACTCTAACCCAAATTCATTTCTAATTAAAAGAAAAACAAAACAAGCCTCTCATAGAACTAGAATCAAAGAAAACATTCAAGGTATTATAAAGTGCTTCTGTAAAAAATGATCAGCTAACATCATAGTTAATTCTAGAAGAATAAATGATTAATCCCTTAGTTTAGCAAGAAGGCAAGTGTGTCCTTTCTCCCCACTTCTGTTCAATATTGTACTTAATATTTTAGCCAGTGAAATAAGGCAAGAAAATGAAACAATTTTTACAAATTGGATAGGAAGAAGTAAAACTGTCTTTATTTGCAAATATGATCTTCTATGTAGAAAATGTATTGGAATCTACAAAAAAAGCTACTAGAATTAAACATTAAGATTAACAAAGCAGCAGAATCAAGATCAATGTACCTAAATCAATTTTATTTCTATATACTATCAGCAAACAAATGAAAATGGAGAACAGATCTGTGGTTATTAGAGGTGGGAAAGGGGGAGGGTGTTAGTGAGAAACTAGTTAAGGGTTACAAAGATTGATTATGTTTTGTACGTATGAGGTTACCAATTATCCTGATTTGATTACCACATATTCATGTTGTACACATGTATTGATACTCAATTCTGTAACCCACGAGTATATATAGTCAATTATCTTTCAATAAAAAAACTGTCAAAATAGTGGAAATTAACATAAATTACTACTTACAATAACTTACTTACAAGTACTTTAGGTTAAACCTGACAAAGTATGTGGGGAAAAATAAAAACGTAATCTGAAAACTACAAAATAGTGTGAAGATAAATTAGAAAGACAAAAATAAACGGAGACATGCAATGTGTTAATGCATGGAGCATAGGACCATATTAAATAAGATAGAATCTGAGATCAAGAGAAGGAGTATGCATTGGTTATGACAGAGAAAGATTACAACTCTGCATTAACTGGATAGAGTGAAGACAAAAAAATATCTCCAAATGTAGTATGGTCAAGAGCATGAGAAGATAAAGTGTTGGAGGGATCATCTGTTTTATCTTGAATATCACAACAAAGATAACAGGAAAAGTGAAGTGCTAGAGTTATTGAGAAGTTTAAATAACATGAAATGCATCAGAGTATAATACATAACTAGCATTAAATAGTCTCAATAATTTTTACTTTCAAACCAAGAATTTTCAAAACCATGGATCTTTGGTCTATGTGAGAGATGCCACAGTGATGCTGAAATATCCTTACATTCTAATCTTGTTGAGAAAAATAAAATACACATTTCCAAATTGTTCAAAAAATATGTCAATGTCTTTTTTCACATGAATTAAATTTCTTGAAGCAAAGCTTCATAAAATAGGTTGAATGCAATCAGACATACTGGAAAAACATGTTCAAAAACAGTAGAGGAGTAGAACAACATCAAGTCTAATGTTATCAAGTGAAATTTCCCTAGAAAATATCTTAGCATACTTATAAATTTTGGTTGACAGTTATACATCTACTAAGTAGTGTATAGCTGACAGTGTCATAAACAACTTTAAGTATACTCAGAAAAGATTACTCTACTGTCAATCTAAAAATATTTTTATTATCTCATCCTTCAAGTTTTATTACATATGCAGAATTTTCATTAGTAGATTTATAAAGAATTTCTTTTTTTTTCTCTTCTTTTTAAAATTTAATTTAATCTTATTTTGTCGATATACAATGTGGTTGATTATTGTGGCCCATTACCAAAACCTCTTAAAAAAAATATACTACATAGAAAAACTGTATTGGTCAACATCAAAATATTTTCTGACTTTGGCAACTTGAAGGATTACGGTGACATTACCTCTGATAGGAAACATCAGAGAGAAAGCTACTTTGTGGGGAGAGATGATACATTTTGACATGTTGATTCTGAGGTGCCCTATGAGCATCAAAATAGTTGTATAGGAGAAGTTAGTGAGAACTTCTTTACTGCGGAAATACATCTTTGAGTATTAAGCTGAAACAAAAAATAGTTGAATATCTGAGAATTAATTGACCCATCACTTTTACAGGATGTGTAATTTTTATTTAACAAAAAATTTATTTTTTCTTAAATAAAATCTATTTCTGGTTTTGCAATTCTAGTCTTTATCCTTCTCTGATTATCACATTGTATGTATTCTTTTCAATTCTAAAACATATTTTCAAATTTCTAATAGGAATTGGGGTTCTATTCCTCCAATTATATTGCTCTACTTCCTTTGGTATTCTCACTTATTTTCTTCTTAAAGATAAACTTATAAAAGTTTTTTGACAAGTTCAAGAACAGATTTGTTGGAATATTGATTTTATGTGTATTAAAGGTGTCATTTTTAAAAATTTATAAGGAATATAAATTTATTTTTCATAGTTCTGGAGGCTGGGAAGTCAAAGATCAAGGCACCGGTAGGTTTCTTTCTGGTAATGGCCCAGTCTCCACTTCCAAGATGGCACCTTGAAGGCTGCGTTGCCTAAAGAAGAAGAAAATTGTTCCTCCCATGAACAGAAGGGGACAAAACCACTGCTGACTTTCCCCTCTTTTTTTCAGTACACACATTCTTTTTAATGACATAATGACATCATAGCATTGTACCATAATTTTCAAATAAATTCATTTTGATGTTTTTTTTTTCTTTGCTGTTTTCTTTTTTGGTTTTTGAAATATAATTGATTATACATATTTGTGGGGTACAGAGTTAAGTATCAATACCTGTGTACAATGTGTAATGATCAAGTCAGGATAATCAGAATATCCATCATTACAAAATGTAATCATTTCTTTGTGTTGAAGATATTCAATCTCCTCTCTCGTAGTCATTTGCATTTATTTAAACCTAAAGTCTTTTGTCTCACTAAAAATAGATTTTTATGTGCCAAGTACTATTACTTTTATTGCTACATGCACACACATACACACACACACTTTTTTCTATTATGGGGGATTTTAAAAATTACCTATTACATCCCATTAAGAGGTGACATATGAGTATTAATCATTTAAAATATTTTTTTCTAGGTGCTTTATAGACTTATAAATATTCAGATTTTAGCAGAATCCTTTGACATTTCCATATTCAAAAAGCATATTTTACAAATAAAGATAACCCTGACACATCCTGTGGGGTGGGAGGAAAGCATGGAGGATATAATAGAATGAATGAAATTTAGAAGAAAACCTGGAGTGAGGAAAGTTGTTTTTTGCGAAAGAGGAGTTACTGGGAGAATAATAAATAAGTTTAACTTCTCAAGAAAAGGATTCAATGAAGACAGAAGAAGAGAAAGAGATAATAATTAATTAGATAATGAATTTGTCTAGACACTAGGTAGGATTCAGCCACTGTCTGTTGAAGAGGGAGAGAAAGAAACAGTAGGAATAAAAAGAGCAATGTCTACAGGTAAATTTAAAGGTGTTGGAGAAATGTGAAGAAATTCTTGACTGATAGTTACTTTTTCCTTAGTGCAATAGATGTGGCTTTATTTTCATTGCTAAGTCAACATTTCTGTTCTTAGAATAGTGATTTTTTTTAAGCTGTGATTTATATTAGACTCTATTCAGGAACACTATATAATAACATAATGCAATATTGTGTTCTCAGACTTCTTTAGAGAAACAGGCTTTAAAAGTCTTCCACAAGTGTTAGCATTAAAATGATTTGAACTATTTGATTTTTAAAGTACTTAAATGTCAATGGAATTGGAAAGTTTGTCAGTCGCATTTATATTCCATCGACTCTTGGACAATTTGTCAATGTCAGAATTGGCGCAGTGTATTCACAGATGTCCCTGTGCCATTATGCTTTTAAAGATTACATTATGTTCCAGTGTATACAATTCTCTCAAGCAAGAAATAGGATGGCTTCCTATAGGTACAAATATTTATCTTTATACTCAAAATCATCATTTCTGCCTTCTATTCTTGATTTTTACCTGTTTTCAATTGTATAAGTGGTGTTAAGGAATAAAATCACAATTTTAAGCCTGTATTTAAAGAAAATTTGGATGCAAATAAAGTTTGCTCGAACTAGACTGTTGAGTGCTGACACTGATATAATTTTTCTACTTTTACATTGATTGCCAATGAGAGTAGTTTATCCTCAAAAAAATAACAGTATTTCTCAGAAAAAAAGGGAGGGAATAATATAATCATTATTTTGAGAACAGTTGGGCAATACTGGTATTATAATGTAGGGAAAGAGAAAAATAAGATCTTTATTATATAAAATACTATTTGACACAGAAAAAATTGATTCAAGTGTTTTAAGAAATATGGAGCCAGTCTCACATAACCTCTTTATTTTCTAATCTTTCACATTTCTATGCTGTCTAGTACGTTTTTAGCTAGGAAGAGATAACTCTCTGAGAGTGGAGCTGTTCTACACTAATAACGTCCTGGGGTTTAGATACTGTAATTCCAAGAAAATAATATACTCATGATCTCTCTACCCACTTATTTATTTATCTCCTTCTCAATGTAATTGTAATCAAAAGGAATTCTATTAGTCCATATTCTGTTGCTTATAACAGAATACCTGAAACTGGGTGAATTATAATGAAATGAAATTTATTTCCTATAGTTTTGGAGGCTAGGAAATCCAAGGTTCAGGGAATAAATGTGGTAAAAGCCTTGTTCTTGGTGGAAAGTCTCTGCAGAATCCCATGGTGACCAGAGTGTCACATGGTGAGCATGGCATGAACAGGAGCTTTTTCATGTGCTCTCTTTATAAAGCCACCACTCTGCATCCATGATAACCCATTAAACCATTATCTCATTACTCCATAAATGGATTAATCTATTTATGAGGGCATAGGCCTCATGATCCAATCACCTCTTAATGACCCCACCTTTCAAATACTATACTCGTATTTCCTACCCTCTAAAATTATTCCAATACATGTCAAGTTTAAAATTGGTTTTGGGGAGACATTTAGTCCACAGCAGGAGTTAGCTGGACAAGTACATAATAGATTAAAAGAAAGAAAGAAAAAAAAAAGAATTCACAGCATTAGCAACACAAAGATTAAAAAAAAATGGCAAATCATTAATGTAGCAAGATTAATTTTAAAAAAATGTAATTATCCACATTGCACTGAATTAGTTCACTATGACATTATGACTTGTTCATTTTAAGTCTGATGCATCATATCACTACTAAGACCATGCACAATGACAAACTCCACTTTTAATTATTATATCTATGTGGTATTTAAACTAAAATATATTTATTAAGAAAATTATTTTATCAATTTTTTAAAGTCATCTGGCATGTAAAGCCCTAGTATTTCCTCCTCACTTGGTTCCACTGCTTCCCTGCACCTCCCATCTAGATAAATAACTGAAGAACTGTGCTATAATTGTCAGATACTTCATTCATTTAATCTCATTCATTCATCAGCTCCTCCATCATTACTACACACATGACTGAGAGTCAGACAGATTTTATTATGATAAATACTTTAGTAGAAAATAAGCAAATACATTAATTAAAATCTTAAGCATTTATTCGATAAACTTCTTAATCTATGCCAATCCTCCAAGTTCAAAGAAAAATATTGAAATTTCCTATCCTCCTCTTTCTCCTTCTACTACTCATTCTATTTCTTTCAATAACCAAAGTAAGCTATTTGTTCATTTATTCGTTCTGAATCTGTTTTCATTTATCTCTTTTGAGACATGCATATATCCAAGTAGATTTCATCGGAGGATCAAATAGTTAACTCCTCTCTTCAAGTCTAGTCTCTCTTTTGGTGATTGATATTATTATTCATACATTTCAGGAAGTAATCATTTTATGTAAAATTTAGTCTTCTCTTTAATTATTGACTTATATTCATTCTTGAAATTATGTCATATTAAAAAGCTAGAGACCTGTCACTTTGTAATATTCCAGTTGGAATACAGTCTTCCATTTGACCTTAAGACCAAGTAGAATCTACATACAAAAAAAGATTTGTTTTGAAAAGCATGTCTCACAAAGTATGCTGCATATATACATAATGCTATTTTTTAAAATTTTAACTCATTTTTCTCAATTTAACAGTTAATTTTGTGCCTACATCTTCTCAGTTCCTCCATCTTTATTACACACAAGACTAAGAGCCATACAGATTTTATTATGACAAACATTTCAGAAAGAAATAAGCAAATAAATAATTAAAATTTTAAGCACATTTCTGATAAATTTCTTAATCCACGGACTTGTAGCAATTAGGATGTTTAGTTTATAGATCATTTAAAAATTAGTTAATAAAAATTATTTCAAAATAAGGGAAATTAACAATACAATAGAATACATAGATAGAATAGAAATGCTTTTTGTGAGTTCAGATTTTCTTTTTTCCATCATATCTTTAATAGTTCTTATAAATAAAATGACTGAATTTTATTTTTAAAGAATTGATTTGATAAAAGTATGAACCATAGATTGAAAACAAGTCTCAAAACAGATGCCTCAATTTTAATAAAAACATAGAATAGACACACCAATATTGAGAATGTAAGGGAGAGATAAATCTTAAAAAAAATCATACAAATAATTAACCAGACTTAATAAATTACTGGATGTGAAGTGAAGGACAGAGGCAAATCAAGAAAGAAGTACAAAGTCGGTTGGGAGAAAATAAAGGAAGCAACAAATAGAATAGTGTGAAGATTTTATCCTCACTATCAAATTTGACAAGTAAGAAAGTCAAAAAGATAGTCAAAGGTATGAAAAATTGGAACAATGTCATATATTAAACTGTTCACCAAGAAAACAAAATATAAATCTTCTTAACAGACAAAATATACCAGCTATGTTGATCATTTCTTAGGCTATAAAAATACTTTAATAAATTCCAAATCTTAGAAATAGAATAGATACAAATCTCTAGCCAAAAGAGCAATAACATTTTTTTAAAAATTTAAAAACCGTCAATGAAGCAGTCAAACAAATTAATTTTTGGATGTGTAAAATGAAAGACTAAGGAATTAATTGTAAAAATGCCCTGGGACAACTTTGCGGAAGCATATTTAGAAGTAACACAACTAGAAATATTAAAACACAAACATCTTTTGCCAAATAACGAAGAAAAAAAAAGAAGAAAATTACTACAATAAAAATTAATCTACAATTTTAGAAAATATACATTAAAATTAAGGATGCAAAATGTTAAAATTAATGTGGATTATTTAAGTTTAATAAAGATAAACCTGAAAAACTAAAGTGATTAAGAAAAACTATATAAAGCAAATATAAAAGATAAATCACTAATTAAATACATAAAATAAAGAACAGGCAAATATAAAAATTAGAAATGAGGAAGAAAATAAAAGCAAAGATAGAAATTCATATTGAAATACATTAATATATTTGTGCCTCAATCAAAAGTCAAAGCTGAATAAATTATTTTCTAGTAAAGCATAAATATTTAAGGTTGACTTGAAATATAATGATAACCCAGTTAGACTAAAATTTATAGAAAATTTTAAGAATGTTTTCAAAGAATGATTTCAACAAAAAATATCTGTGTGTTTTTATGAGTCAATTTTTCAAACTGATTATAGGGTATTGGAAACAAAACAAAACAACCCCCTCCAAACACTTTCACATTAGTTTTTCAAAGTGGACATAGCCCTAATTTGATATCATGAAATATCCCCACAGAAAATTAAATCTGCAGACCAATATCATTTATTAATAATAATAATAAAAATGTTAAAAATTATGCTTTCTTAATAAATGTCAAAAATACATTTAATGATATAAATACTCATTTCTGTTGAAAATTTGTTAGCAAATTAGTAAAACCAATAGTTCTTTAACATACAAAAATGAGTTTTGTATCATCAGACACCTGTATGTTTGATAATATACAGTACCTCTACGTAAAAGTCCCCCCAAAATTAATTATATTACTATTATTTAGTATTATCTTAGTAAGATTATTTGGTAATTTAACTGGATAGTATATGATAATGAAATAAAGGAAGACAAAGTATAACTCTTTAAGATGATATAGTTAGATTCAGAATCAGTTTAGTAAATTCATATGAAAATATTTTTTAGCTTTAGATTTAAAGTTGCCTGGAGTTTAGTATGTTGCCAGGCTTAAAAATTAGTGTTTAAAAGTCCAATATTTTGCTTAAACCAAGTATTATGGATTGAATTGTACCCCCCATGTTTAATATGTTGGAGGCTTGGACCCTACTGTGACAGCTGAGAGACTGGGAAGTCCTATTATGGTAATTGAAAGGTGGGGCCTTGAAGAGGTGATTAGATTGTGAGACCCCTGCTGTAGAGAATGGATTAATGGTGGTCATGGGCATGGTCCTGAGGGTTTTAGAAGGCGAGCACATGAGGAGCTCTCTCCATCTCTGCTCTACCATTCTGTCACGTGAGATCCCTGCATCACTGTCACCACCACCAAGGCCTTCACTGGTTGTATTCCCTGGACTTTGGACTTCCCAGGTTCCCAAACTGTAAGCAATAAATATTGCTTCTTTACAAATTACCCCATTTCAGGTATTTCTGTTATAAATGGACTAATACACAAAGTATAATATAAAAATTGGGATACTATTTACTTAACAAACAAGCTTTAAAATGCTGGAAATAAGTTTAACTCAAAATACACAGAATTTGCATGAGGATTATTACTAAACTCTAATGATAATGAAAAGAAGGCTTGAATAAATGCAGAATCACTCAGGTATAGGTAAAGATAGAAATTATCCCTAATTACACAGAGTAGAATTTCTCTTCAAAATGCTCACTTATCTGCTTCACCTTATTTAAATAATAATTTCTATTCTCTTTGTAAAATGGTTGAAGCTTTTGGGTAGTCTTTAGTGTGTCCTTGTACTTGACATAAATAAAAGTCAATCCTTAGCAAGGGTCAATTATGTTTATTCACAAACCTGTTGGAGCTGATGCTATGCAATGCTATGTGTGTTCAGTTTATTAAACATAATATCATAATTACTGTATGCATTATAAAAGCATGCAAATTACTGTAAATAGAATAGATATAATAATTTAATCATTTTCAAAGAAAATGTATGTAATATTTATGTAAGATGAAAGATATTTTATTTCTCTCTCTCTTTTTTTTTTTTTTTTTGACTGGTAAGGGGATCACAACCCTCAGCATGGTGTGGTCTGCACCACGCTCAGCCAGTGAGCGCACCAGCCACCCCTATATAGAATCCGAACCCACAGCCTCAGCGCTACCAGTGCCGCACTCTCCCAAGTGAGCCACGGGACTGGCCTAAAGATATTTTATTTCTATAAAAAATAATTTGAATTCCTTAGAAAGATTTCACATTACTATAATGTTGTCAAACTAGTTATGGCTGTGAACGCAGTAAACAGGAAAGAAAGAAAACAAAATATAGAAGAAAAATCTACCATCTTATATTTGAGATGCAAATCATGTGAACTCAAAGTTAATCTTTAAAAAAAAATACATATTTTTAAGCTCTGCCCACTATAAAGTCCTAAAAGCAACAACAAGTTAAGTAATGATCAAAAAATTAACAAGGTCTGATATTATGTGCTAGAAAGCAAGAAAGACCACTGAGGTATCCAGGGGAAAAAAAAAAAAAGGAGCCCATTGTGAAAAAATTATTTTGGAGGAGGATAGAAAATATAAAAGATGGACCTAGCTGTCAACACTTGAATCTAAGTATCAATCTTAAATAAGAAAACCAGACATTATATACTTCCTGGTGTTACACTAGCAACTACACACCTCAAGCTATAATGTGTTCTCACCAAAAATTTGAACTTGAATCTAAGTAATTCTCTAAAACGACCATACTACAGAATACAGAATATACAAGGGATAGAGGAAAAAGAAGTATCAAGCCACCAAATTAAAAATCTAAAGCACAAATATCTTGGCTTCTTCCACAGGACAAGTAAATAACATGTTAAAAATACTGTGAGAATAAAATTAGTTATAGATGCTAAGAAGTTAAGAGAAATATCAATCAAATGCAATGTGTGGAAGTTTTTTGTCCACTTCAAACCAAAAAACTGTAAAAAAGATATTTTGGAGATAACCAGAAAATACAAACATGTATTTCAGGTGATAACAAAGATTCATTTTTAATCATATTAGATATATAATTGCATTGTGGATATTACAAAAATTATTTTACCTATTAGGGATGAATTTACACATGAAATGAAATGATGTCTTGGATTTGCTTTAAAACAGTTCAGTGAAAAAGGAGTAAAAGTGCATAGAGATACTTTCAAAGTTATTTCTTACAATGTTAATATTTTCTTGGTGATTAGATTTCAAATATTTATAAAAGTAATTTTCTGTGTGTACATTTTTATTAAGTAAACTCTTAAAAACCACCAATATAAGTAATCATATTTTAGAAAAAAACATGGACAAAAAGTTTCTTTCCAGCATAAAATTTCTAGTACATTCACACCAGTGCTCTAAATGTTCCTGTTTGGCAAATCCCTTTTTAACCATGATTTAAGGATCTTTCATCTCTTTTTAATATTTATCTTCATACAATCTCTTTATTTTTCCTTGATTCTGAAAACAAAGAAGAACAACACAAAGTCAAAATTAAAATGACATCATGAAAAATGCATCTTTATAATTATAATCACAACATTCCTGACACACCTGCTCCTTGAGTCTTATCCTCAGAGCATCAGGTTAAAAAAAAAAAAATAGAAACTGTGAATAATGCACCAAGTTTAAGTTCTGTGAAATAGTGTTAAAACAGACCTTTGTAATAGACTTAAGAAAGTAAAACCTAGATAAATAAATGGAAATAAACGAATATTGTTTGCATGTTCTGAAATGACCTTAGGATTCCAGAAATTTGATGGGGTATTAATCGGACCAGAGAAAATTGTCTATTGTAGTTTATCTTTGTCTCCCCTGCAGTCGTGACAGAAAGTGAGAGTGAAACAAGCTTCCTATTGCCCTTCTGGGACTTTTCTGCAGCAACCCTATGAACACAGATTGCCTAGCCGTAACAAATATGATGCCTTTCATATTTTGCTGTCCAGAAAAATAGTGTTTGAATAGAACTCGCCAGTACCAGATAACTATAGCTAGGGCCGTTCTCAGTTTTTTTGCTCTCTCACATTCTACAGTTGCTCGTGTGTTCTGCACGTGCTACCTTCATTATATCCTAAGCATGAGGTGCATGTTTCCATCTCCTTAGCCTGGACGCCTTTTTTTTTCTTCTATATCGCCTCATAGCAAAATCACTCTTCAGTGCCTTGTGACTCTCAGATCCTGAGTGTTCAAGCTTATCTCTATATTTATTCCCTTCTTTCTTATATCTATTCTCTAATTTCCTCCTTTCTGCTCTGTTCTCTTTTCTTCTTTATCTTCTCTTTTCTTCATTATCTTCTTTATCGTTTCTTCTCTCTTTCTCTCTCTTTCTCTCTTTACTCACTAGACACAGGTCATAAAAAGGCAGACCCAGGCCCTTCAGTTCAATGATCACATAAAAGATAACAATCTCTGTGGCTCTTTGGTAAAATTAAAAAATAATAATAATAATTAATGACTACAAATTTTCTGGCTGAGCCAGCCCATAAAATAATTGTCAAAGTATTGAGTTAGGTATTAATCTGTAGTCCGTCCTTCATGTTCTCGGAGTGTGGCACCATCATACATAAGAAAATTGTGATATAATGCAGTGGGTGCAGCAGTTCACTTAGAAAGGGTTATAACTAGGGTGGGTTACGAGGCATGTGTACACAAGGCTATTTTCCCTATTTTTATTGAGTGTGGACAACTCATACTGAGTTCAATATATATCATCATATATCTTTAATATGTTTTTATAGTCTCCCCTTTGTCTCTAAGTTTATAGTACTTTGAATTAAAGTAATTAAAAAATGTCAGTTTGTCAAATAAAGTTATTTATTGAAGTTTGCAGTTCACATTGTTACAAAACAGGTACAGTAGCACCATTGGATGTATTCCCCTTCGGAGTCCTTCGATTGACATCATGCATGGAAATGTTTCCCTTTTCTAAGATCAGAAAAAATGCCCACCTTTATTTTCCACTAGGTTTGTCAATTCATCATTTTTATTTAAAGTATGAGTTGTTGTGGAATATACTTTAGAATATACTATATAATTAGCTACTGTTTCTACATATCAAAAAAGTAGTAAGTTCCAATGCCATTTGGGAAGCAGGTTCAATGTGCACTGACTGATTCTCAACTTGTCCAAGTCATGTGGGACAGAACACCCATGTCCACAAGTTACATGAAGTGGATTTATTACTTATAGTTCAGAGCGAGGGACAACAGAAGCCTTAAACTCATCAGGAACTATTGCTATGATTCTTAGGAAAGCTGTCTGGACCAAGTGGAGTTTCACCTGCACGTGCCCCACTTGCACCGCAGCTGAGGGATTTTGGAAAGCAGCCCACCCTGGATTATCTACTCCGGGACATGTGATCCACTGAGCAAAATGTTTAAGGACATTCTGTTTTGGGGGGGGGGGTGAGAACTGGAACAGAGCCGTGGCTATTCCAGCCAATTCTCCTTCATTTCAGGATGTTGCATTCCCTGCACATTCTAATGGGATTCTCGAGAAATTCAGAGATAAAGGGAGGAAAACTGGGTCAGTCCAACGTCACCCAGAGAACTCTCCTCTACCATTTATTCAATGAATATTATTTCTTATCTAGCTAATAACGTCCATTTTTATAAATAAAAATTAGATATATAAATTGTGTCTATTTTGGGGATATCTAATCAGGGTCATCAATCTATTAATTAAATCTTATGCAAAAAATATTTTAATCATTGACAATTTTGGTATGTTTAATACAGATTTAGGCAAATCCTTTCTTATGTTAGTTCTCTATTGTATGCTAAATTGCCACAAATTTAGTACTTTCATTTATTATCTCAAACTTCTGTAGGACATAAGAGGCTACTTCAACAAGTTTATGGAAAATAGAATTAAAAGATAATATAAATTTTTCTATGAACTCTTTGATGTACCCTTATGTGTCTGGGTATGGCTCAGCTGGGTCCTCAGCTTAGGGCTCCACAAGGTGGAAATCAAGGTGTCCAATAGTTATATTCTCCTCTGGAGGCATGACTGAGAAATAATTCTTTTTCAAGTTCATGTATATTGTTGAAATAATTCCGTTTCTTGTGTTTGTGGGACTAAGGTCTCTATTTCCTGCCTGCTGTAGGTCAGGTGGTCCTAACTGACTAGTAACCTAACTATGGGAGTGGAATTACATCATATTCACAAGTGCCACCCATCCTCAAGGGGAGTGGATTATGCAGGGCATGTACACCAGGGATTGGAAATCTTGAGTGTCATCTTAGAATCCTGCTTGTCACATTTTTCATTATTATTAATTCAAAAATATTTATTTATTACATGCTACATGGAAAATATTGTAGTAAGACATAATCTTTATCCTTACAGACATTTTATATTCTAATCTTATCCAAGATGTTTTGAGCTAGTCTTCCCATTTTTATTCCTAAATAAATCATAGAATCATTGATAAGTTCTTGATGGGATTTTGATTTACACTGCACCAAACCAATTAATTTAGGGAAAGTTTATGTATGTAGTCTTGCTACACAGAAGTATGGTGTGTTGACCACCCACTGTAAAGTTGTGTCTAATGTTTTCTAAACTTTTTTGAAGGACAAATTCAATGTCTAGATACATGGGACATGTATTAATAATGTTCTGCAGCTGATGTAACAACTGCAAACTTGTAAGTAAACAACAAACATGTATTCTCTTGAAGCCAGAAGTCAAAATCAGTTTCACTGAGCTGAAAGCAAGGTATTGGCAGAGCCATACCACCTCCTGAGGCTCTCACAGAGATTCCAACTCCAGCTTCTGGTGGATGCTGGCATTCCTTGCTTCTGGCTTCACATCTCCTTTTGTGTGTGTGTGTGTGTGTGTGTGTGTGTGTGTGTGTGTGTGTGTGTGTGTGTGTGTGTGTGTGTGTCTGGCTTCACATCTCCTTTTCTGTGTGTGTGTGTGTGTGTGTTGTGTGTTGTGTGTGTGTGTGTGTGTGTGTGTGTCTTCTCTCCTGTTTTATCAAATTTCCCTTTGCCCTTCTCTTACAAGGTCATAGTGATTACATTTAAAGACCACTCAGATAATCCAGGATAATCTCTTCATTTCAGGATATTTAACTTAATTACATCTGAAAGAATAATTTTTCCTTATGAGGTAACATTTACTAGTTCCGTGATTTAGGGCATGATATCTAAACATGGTCATTATTTAGCCTACTATTGAAAATCAACACATACCAACACAAAAGGGAAGATTAAGTTTAATTTGTTTGATTAGAGCAGATATTTTTTCTAAGTATTGTATCAGTTTTAAATAATTGTGCTTAATCAAACACATTAATTTGTACTGATGCTCAGAAGAAACTCAACTACAATTGAACTAAATTACTATATACCTCATAAGCTAATAGAATATGAAAGGATACTTTAAACAATTTTAAAAGATAAAAAGCAGATAAACAAATTTATACTGATGTAGCACACCAGAGGAAATTAAAACCTAAAATACAAAATTTAACCTGGCAATAAGAGAAAACTGTTTTCCAACTGGCAATGTAAGTCATATTAAAGCTAAAAAAAAGTGGTGACACTAGATATGGATACATGTGGAGCTACAAAAAGAATTAAGATGGAAATGAATGGAACTTCAAATTTTCTGGTCTATCCAGGCCTAAGACCAAAGCTTTACTGTCTGGAAAGTTTCAATTGAAATTTTACCTAAACTTGAATTTAGAGATCTTGGGCACAGGTGAGATCAAGAACAATAGAGAAAACACAGAACTAAATAAAAGTTGACAACAATGATTTAAGAAACACAGCAGCTAGGTTCATGCCCCTAGGTATGGGATTAGAAGACTTATCTATTGGGAAAATACCTATATAATAATAAAGACAATATTTAGATCAAAGATTCAAGCGTATCCAAGGATCACTAGAAAAAGCTACTACCATAAGATGAAGACCAATGTACATAAAAAGAAAACAGGAACTTGAAAGAAACAGACTAGAGAGGGAACCTCAAACAAAAAGAATAATTAATGTATTTCAGATATAGGAAAAGCTATTGGAATCATGAAATAAGAACAAATGACCACAAAATGTTCATTCATATAACAAAAGTTATACAAGCTATAAATGTTTATATAACAAAACAAACTCCTACAAATAAAATAATTAACATGAGTTGAAAGGGATATAGTTGATGTAGCCAAAAAGTAAACATTAAATATAAGATAGATAAAGTGACAAAGCATCAGATCTAAAACTGCCTTTCCAGAGAGAAGCAGGAGGTAGAAGCCAGAGCTCTGATGTCTTCAAGAAAAGCTCTCTATATGCAACTACTCTATTTCGTTTGTTACACTATATTGAGAAAAGATTTTAACTCCTAGCAAAAGTATGGACATAAAATGTAGATAAGTTTATTGAAAAATAAAACAAATGGCAACAGGAGACAATTATCAACTTCTTAGAATACAAATATTTATACAAAAAGGATGATTAACTATAGTATTCCACATGACTCAACAGTGAATAATAATATTTATATAATCCTGGTAATATAAACAGTAAATATTGAGCCACCTAAAATTTAAGATATAATTATATTGGGAGGCCAATATCTTTTTTATTGTTACTTATTTATTATTTATTATTATCATTAGCATATTCATCATTACAAATTATAATCCTTCCCCATGGTTTCCATGCAACCTATTGCTCCCCAACCAGCTTTCCCGCTTCCCTCCTTCCCTCCCTTCCATCACTAGTATCCTTAGGTTATTTTTTTCCTTCTTGCCTGATTGCTCTGTCTAGTACTCTCAATACTCTGTTAAATAGGAGTGGTGAGCATAGGCATCCTTGTCTTGTTCCTGCTCTCAAGGAAAAAGTATTCAGCTTTTCCCCATGCAGGATATTGGTGATGAGTTTATTGCATATGGCATTTATTGTGTTGAGATAATTCCCTTCTATACCTAATTTGCTGAGAGTCTTTATCATGAAGGATGTTGAATTTTGTCAAATGCTTTTTCTAGATCTATTGAGATAATCATGGGGGTTTTGTCATTGATTTTGTTGATGTGGTGTATCATACTTATTAACTTGTGTATGTTGAACCATCCTTGCATCTCTGGGATGAATCCCACTTGATCATGGTGTATAATTCTTTTGATCTGTTGCTGTACTCTGATTGCTAATTTTTTTTGAGAATTTTTGCATCTATTTCCATCAAGGGTATTGGCCTGTAATTTTCTTTGTTTGTTGTATCTTTGTCTGATTTTGGTAGCAGGGTGAGGCTGGCCTCATAGAATGAATTTTGGAAAGTGGCTGTGTTAGAAATTTTTGGAATATTTTGAAAAGAATTTGTATTAATTTCTTTTTAAAGTTTTGATAGAATTCAGCTATAAAGCTATCTGGTCCTGGGCTTTTCTTTGTTGGAAAACTGCTGATTACTGCTTCCATCTTATTACTTGCTATTGGTCTGTTCAGGTTTCCTATTTCTTCTTGGTTCAGCCTTGGTAGTTTGTATGTGCCCAGGAACTTATCCATTTCCTCCAGGTTTTCATATTTGTTTTTGTATAATGGTTTACAATAATCTCTGGTGATTCTCTGTATTTCTGTGGTATTGGTTGTAATAACTCCCTTTTCATTTCTGATTTTTGTTATTTGGGTCTTCTCTCTTCTTTTTTTGTTAACCTAGCTAATGATTTTTCTATTTTATTTATCTTCTCAAAAAACAACTTCATGTTTCATTGATCTTTTGTATCATTTTTGGGGTCTCTATTTCATTTACTTCTGCTGTGATCTTAATTATTTCTTTTTGTCTACTACTTTTAGGATTGCATTGCTGTTGTTGCTCTAGTTCTTTGAGTATAGCATTAGGTCATTTATTTGAGCCTTTCTATTCTTTTGATATAAGCATTTATTGAAATAATCTTCCCTCCTAATTCTGCTTTTGCAGTATCCCACAGGTTTTAGTATGGTTCATCACTATTTTCAAGAATTTTTTTGATTTCCTGTTTAATTTTTTCTTGGACCCATAGGTCATTCAGGAGCCTTTAGTTTCCATGCACTTGTATCTTTTCCGGAATTTCACTTGTTACATATCTCCAGTTTTAATCCATTGTGGTCTCAAAAGATACTTGGAATGACCATTTTTAAAAAATTTGCTGAGACTTGATTTGTGACCTAACATGTGGTCTATCCTGGAGAATGTTCCATTAGCTGATGAGAAGAATGTATATTCTGTAGTCATTGTATGAAAGTTTCTGTTGATATCTGCCAGTTCCAAAATGGTCTAAGGATTAATTTACATCCTGTCTTTCTTTGTTGATTTGTTTCCTGGAAGATCTGTCCAGTGCTGAGAAAGGGATGCTTAGGTCACCCATTATTTTTGTGTTAGGGTCTATCTTTTTCTGTTAGGCCTAAGAGTGTTTGATTTATGTATCTGGGTTCTCCAGTCTTGGGTGCACACATATTTATGATTATGTCTTCTAACTGGATAGATCCCTTTATCATTACATAGTGGCCTCTTTGTCTTTTTTTATGGCTTTTGGCTTAAAGTCTATTTATCCAATTAAAAAAAAAAATCTATTCCTGCTCATTTTTGGTTTCCATTTGAATGGTATATCTTTTTCCATCCCTTTACTTTTAGTCTGTGTGTGTCTTCACAGAAGAGGTGAGTCTCTTGAAGACAGCATATTCTTGGGTCAAGCTTTTTAATCCAACCAGTCAGTCTGTGTCCTTTGAATGGGGAGTTTAATCCATTTACATTTAGGGTAGCATTGACATGTACCGTTTTATTCCTGTCATTTTATTGCTTTTTGTTTAAATGTTTTAAATATCTTTTGTTCCTTTCTTCCCTTTCTATTTTTCACGTTCAATTTGAGTTGGATTTTGGAGGTGGAATGACATAGTTTCTTTCTCTTTCTCATTTGCATTTTTGTTTTAACAGCAGGTGTTGCTGTTTCTTGTGTATCCATGACAGTGATTATTATTTCCCAAATTCTGATTGTACAATTCCCTTGAGAATTTATTGCAGGGCTGGTTGTGTGGTGGTGAACTCCCACAATTTTTGTTTATCTGGGTAATATAGTATTTCTCCCTCATTTTTGAAGGATAACCTTACTAGGTATAGAATTCTTGGCTGGAATTTTTTTCTTTTAGTATTTTGAATATATTATCCCATTTTCTTCTGGCCTGTAAGGTTTCAATTGAGAAGTTTGCTGTTAATCTGATTGGGGCTTCCTTATAGGTGACTTGACACTGTTCTCTTGCTGCTTTTAGAATTCTCTCTGTCTATGAGCTTTGCCAGTTTGACTATAATGTGTCTTGGAGAGGACCTTTTGGTATTGAATCTGTTTGGGGATCTTTGAGCTTCCTGGATCTGAAGGTCTGTGTTGCTCCCTATATCTGGGAATTTTTCTGTTATTATTTCCTTGAATAGTTTTTCCATGTCTTTTCCTTCACCTTCCCTTCTGGAATACCCATGACTTGGATGTTTGTCTGCTTGAAGTCGTCTCCTAGCTCTCTTAGATTTTCTTCATTGTTTTAAATTCTTTTTTCCTATTTTTTATTTACTTATTTATTTATTTTTTGTCTTCCTGGGTCATTTCAAACAGATCACATTCGAGATCTGAAATTCTTTCTTTTGCTTGCTCTAGCCTGCTGCTCAAGCATTCTGTTCAGTTTTTAATTTCATTGAGTGAACCCTTCAGTTCTAGGAATTCTGCTACATTCTTTTTTATGATATAAATCTCTTTGTAAATTTCCTTCTTTGTATCCTGGATATTTTTTCAGTTCCGTTGTGTTATCTAATTGACTCTTCTCTTATGTCTTTGAGTTTTCTTGAGATCATTGCTTGAAATTCCTTTTCAGACTTTTCAAAGGTTTCTTGCTCTATGGGGTTTGGTACTTAAGAACTACCATATTCCTTTGGTGGTGTTACATCTTCTTGTTTATTTGTAGTTCTACTATTTTTTTGTTGATGTTTGGTCATCTGTTAGGGCACTTGTTTCTCCTATTACTCTGGAGAGGGCTATGAGGAGAAAGACTTCTTCCTCTATTTGTAGCTCTGTTGGTGACTCTTCTTCTATCAGTGCAGTAGAGTGTGTAGTGAGCAGCCTATAGGGTGGTCCTTGCTGCTATGGTGGTGGTGAGCTGTCCTTGCACTGGCAGTAGGTGTGGTGGTGGCTGCGGTAGAACACCTTGTCTCTTGCTTGGGCCATGGGTTGGTTTTTCTGGGGCTTGGGTCTGGGCCTGGCATAGCAGTGCATGGGATGGCCCTCACCTGGGCTCCTCCTTGGGTGGTGGGTAGGCCTCTCTGGGGGGATGTTGATTTCTGAAACACTTTTAGTATTCTTATCATAATAAAGCATATTCTAGCATCATTATTTCCTCTTTTTTTTTTTTTTTTGTTTTGTCTTCTGGCTGGCTGATATGGGAATCTGAACCCACAACCTTGCTGTTATAAGGCTGTGCTCTAATCAACTGAACTAGCCAGCCAGCCTTTATTTACTCTATTTTTTTAAAGGGCATACTTCTCCATACTCTACCCTTTTCATCATAGAATTAAATATTATTCTCAGGTAATTCCAGAGGACTTCATATAGTGTAGGATAGGTTAATCTTAAGTGCCTTTTAATTTGCTGTGAAAAAAAGAACATGTTAGGCATACATGAAAAACTACAATATGACAATGATTATCAAAATCCCTTGTTCTTTAACAACAATCTCTGGAAAAACAAGTAGTTAAATCTGAAGGTGAGATTCAAGTTTTGTGTATAGGACTTCCAAAATCCTAATATCTAATTGTGATTTTCCCACCTATATGTGCTCACATAAGGGATGTTTATATATTATCATTTAAAAACAAACACAAGTCATATATTTGACACACTGAATTAAAAAAACAAAATAATTAAGTTAGAAAAAAGACAAAAGAGTACAGCAGGTATGAATAACTATATCTACATATCTAAATTAAATACTAGTTTGAGTCTACACAGAGATAGAGAAAACGCCTGTCTGTTGGTTTGGTTTCAGCAACATTTTTGCATTATCTGTTGAGAATTATAATACCTGCATTAGGTCATCCTTGTATGTGTTTTCTCTGGAATATAGTTCTGGTAATAACTATATTTTAAACTATAGTCTAAAATCAGGTATTTATAACAGAAGCAGAACTTTAGCTTTATCATTTGTTTATAGCTTAATATAAATGAACTTATTAGATTCATTTCTTCATAAATTGATAGGATAAAACACAACTAAGAATGAAGATGAAAGGGTATTAAAATCTACTTTCTACTGGGAACTTTACACACATCTTGTATAATTTTTAACATCATTAATCATCAGAAAAATGAAAATCAAAACCACACTGATATATCATCTCAAATCAGTTAGACTGGCTATTATCAAAAAGACAGAGAATAACAAATGCTGGTGATGATGTGGAGAAAAGGGAACTCTTCTACACTGTCGGTGGGATTGTAAAATAGCACAGCCACTATGGAAAACAGTATGGAAGTTTCTCAAACAACTACAGGTAGAAGTATCAAACAATCCCACTACTGGTTATATACCCAAAGGAATGGAAATCATCATGTCAAAGGGATAATTGCACTACCATGTTCATCACATCTCTACAATAGCCAAGATATGGAACCAACCTAAATGTCCATCGATGGAGAACTGGATAAGGAAAATGTGATATATATACACACAGTGAAATACTGCTCAGCCATATGAAAGAATGAAATTCTGTCATTCACAGCAACATGTATGAATTGGAGAAAATTATGTTAAGTGAAATAAATCAGGCACAGAAAGATAAATACTGCATACCCTCACTCAATAGTAGGAACTAAGAAAGAAGGAAAGAGAGAAAGAAGGAAGGAAGGAAGGAAGGAAGGAAGGAAGGAAAGAAAGAAAGAAAGAAAGAAAGAAAGAAAGAAAGAAAGAAAGAAAGAAAGAAAGAAAGAAAGAAAGAAAGAAAGAAAATGAACTTTTGGAAGGAGAGAACAGATCTATGGATCTATGGTTACTATAGGTGAGAAAGGGAGATGGGGAGGGATATTGGGAGAAATTGCATAAGGCACATAAAGGATAATTATGATTTGTAATAGTGAAAATGCAAATAATAAAAAAAATAAAATACTTTGTGAGGTTTTATTCCCTTTTATATATAAGCAGATTAAAACTTAATGATTTCTTTAGTCATAAGCTAAAGCATTGAAAAACTGAAATATGAGGACTTATATTGTTCAAATGCCAAAGCCCATGCTTTTCCATAGCTGCTCCATACATGTGAATAGAGAGAGAACAGAGTCTATATAAAAATAAAACCTTCATTCTTTTCTTACTGAGACCTTTCATGCTGCTTCACATTGTGTTCCTGAGTGATGGAGTGACAGCACTGGGGCTGAAAAGAAGACATTATAGATATCAAAGAGAAAGTTTACCTAATTCATCATTGTTAAAAATCCAATATGGTGCAGCTATTTATAACTACCAATGATTTTTGTCTCTCTATCTATACATATACGTGCATATATAGCAACAGACAATCACGTAATTACAGAGATTATCTTATTCTATAATTATTTATTGCAAAATGTAAAGCATTCGTTAGTTAGGAATATCTCAAAGAAAAGGAAGAGAGCCTTGGTTTATTTAGAGGAAGGTAAACAAGGGAGCTATTGTTGATTCTTATGAGAGTCATGGGGAATGATGGAGAAAGGTCCTATTCTGGAATATAGGAGGGCAGGGAGGCCCCTGCTGTCACCTCTTTCCTTGGAAGACAAAAGGTAATGGGGATGTTGGAGGAAAATAAATATTTTCTTAGAACACAGGACACTCAGGTAAAGTTCAACAACACACACAAACATATGTAATAAATAGCATCTTTAACATATTTGACAAAGAAAGATATCTGAGTTCTCCTTATTGTTTAGAATCTTATCTTCTTGTTTTAATATCATAACTTTTATGAATATATTTCTTTTGTGAGAGCCCTAGAGAAAACTGAAGAGGTAAAATGTGGCAGTGACAAGTGTTGATCATGTGGTACAAACTGTGTCAATGATAGTATATTTCAAGAGAGAAATTTGAATAAATACAAGTGTTTTCAGTAAGTCCTCAGTTCTGGAAATTTCTTTGATTTTGTTTGTTTGGCTTTTTGTCAAGTACCTTGTGCTTCTTATTGATGGATCTTGGATGTGACCGGTGCCACTTTGCATACAATAAGCACAAAATAGCTGCCAGCCTTTCCCTTACAAGAAACCTCGTGATTTCTGAGAAATAGAAACTCCTCTACTTCTGCATGGGTGCAACCTTCCACCTGATTGCATCCGCCTGCCGTACCTTCCACACCAGCACCCCGCCCCCCGATTTTGTCAGCCTCCCCTACAGTCAATATGAGCTCTCCCACCCCCACCCTGATGCTGCCCTCCAGTTTGAATGCAGCCCCTGCAGATTTTCTTCCTTCTATAAGACTTGATCGGTACCCAGCATTTCAGCTCACTTTCTTTCACTTATCTCAATTGTTTTTCTAATATTCATACTGTTAGGTCTATGGAACTGAAAACCTGACTTTTACAAAGCCCCCACCCTTTGGTTTTGTTTCTTTAAGTTTCTTTCCTCTTAGTTTCTATCTCCTTAAGTCTCTGTTCCCACCAGCAGGCTCAGCAGGCTGTACCTGGAGTGTAACATTGTAACTGCTTCCTCCAGCTAGCCCAAGGTTTCTGTCTCCCCAAGTCTCTGCTCCCATGAACAGGCTGTATCCGGAGTGGAACACTGTGACCGTCTTCCTAGGCTAGGCCTGGTGCCAACCTTAACCCTATAAAAGAAGACACCCAACCGCTTCTTGGTGCTGACGCCATTTTTCAGCTCAGCCCAGCAGGTCCATTTGCTGTTTGCTAGTGAAATCTTTTCTTCCTTTACCTGGCTAGCGTCTCCTTCCTCAGTGACCTTACACATACTAGCTTTTTATTAGACTATGGAAGTGATTTCTCATCCTTGTTTTCATTGCCTACCACATTCCCAGTCACTGTAATCTATGAAGGGTGACAGGTACTCTTCATTTTATGATAATCTTACACAGAGATTGAAAAACAAAAGAGTTACACACCATCTTAAATAATCCACCAAACATTATTTCTTTTTTAAAGTTCAAAATAACTTTTTTCTCTCATTTGAATATTCATTTCTAGAACCCAAACCAACTACCCCCACAACTCAGGCTGGACCCTGAAAACTGAAACTGCATCTTTCTTTCTGCATTAATATGACTTTGTTCTCTCTTTATCTTCAGTAACATGACTTCATTTTTCTAGGGCTCTGCTGCCTAGGAAAATTATTCAGCTGCTTCGCACAGGAATTACATGAAAGGCTCCTCAACTCTTCAACAGAAAACAACAGAGAGTTTGTGTTTTAAGATTCTTCGAGTCCTCACCTCAAAATCTTTGCCTTGCTATTTTTACAAACTGTTGTAGGTCGATTCTCATTCATTCCTAGTCAAGCCCATGCATTGAAAGGCCCACCATAAACCAAACTTTCATTTTCAGTAAGTTCTGACCTTAACTTCTCCCTCTGTAAACGTTTTGAGAGGTATCTCTTCCTACCATGGTAAGAAATAAACTCAGTTTTATTTTATTAACAGGTTTTGTGAGTGATATTTGGGGAGTCAGCTTTTGACTGTTTGTGCACTTACATAGGCTGTTTTATATCTGCAGCCTCTACTTAGCCATAATGTCTGGTACATTAAATACCAACTAGAAAAACAAACTTCAGGACTTATCAGTCATTTGGACATATTTATCCTTTCCCAGAAAATAATGTGATCTAAAGATGGGGAGAGATGTGAAGGTGGAAGGAAATTATTAGACTGAACTAACAAATGATTTTCATCTGGCTCCTCTCTACCACTTCAGTTCTATTTTCTATCTACTCAATAGTTGTGCAAATTTGGAAATGTTACTCTGCCTTTTAAACACTATTTTTATTCAACTTAAAATGAACATAATAATATTCCTGCCTCACAGGAATAGTGCTGGAATTAATCTTGTGCTTTACTTATAGAAGACAATTGTCGTTTTGAATTTCTTTTAAAAATAAGAACAATGTGTTTTACCTTGTGTCACACATCCACCCTCATTCTTTTTTTTGTTTTTCATGAGAGAAAAATTAAATTACAGAATCCAGAGGATAAAACAAATTCTTTGTTTTTGTTATTTGAAAGCTAAAATCCAGTAATAAAATGGTAAAGCCATGGGGAAAAATACTCAAAAGGAATAACAATAAAAAGAAACAGAGGGGAAGCAAAGATAATAGAATGAATAATTGCTTTTACTCTGTCACTGATCACTTTCTATCCCCATAAGGTTATCCCCACATATATATCTGGCACATGAGAGTAGATGAGACAGAGTAGATAGAACTCCCAAAATAATTTTGGGAAACTGAGAGAGGAATGAGAGACAATACATTTTCAAACTGGAGTGTTTTGAAAGCAGAAGAAATGTTTATAACATATGTTGGTACTTCAAAAAGTTCATGGAAAAAATAGAATTAAAAGATACTATAAATCTTTCCATGAACTTTCTGAAGTACCCTTGTGTTAAACACTAAATTAAAAAAAAAGAAAGAAAAAGAAAAATTGTAACTCTCATGTTGATATAAAATGAATGCATGTTAAAGATGTTATTTACTTCATTGTATCACGGGAGCCCCAGATCTGAAAGGGCACTTGTGTAGTGTTCACCTGTTCCAAAGAAATCCACCCAATATTGAGAAAGATAGACATCAGTTTATTAGACTTATGGGAGGTGCTGATGGCAGCTGGTCAGGTAGAAATCCACACTGTCATGGGATACATACAACAGTTATGTAGTGAACAGATCAAAGGGGAGTTGTAAATCATTTGCATGCTTATGTGTAGACCTTCACCCAACTAAGAGAGTGTGGGAGATCTGGCTGAGTAGATAAGTTAACTTACCTTCTACCCTCCTGGCACCAGATAATTTCACATCAGTGTGTCACTTTACTTAGGGTCCCTCCTTCCTCCAGTCTTCCATTTGTCTTAAAGGAGATGTGCTTTTCCTTGGGTAACTACTTTGGCCAGGGGTAGTTTCCCAAGGGGGAGGGAGAACTCTGGTATGCATGGGAGGGGGAAATAGTTCTATGTCCAGCATTTACGTTATGCTCATTAATGAGGGAACTGATAAGATGTTATATCCAGTTAAAACTAGAATCTAAATACAGCAAGTTAACAGATTAAGAATATTTAAATGAGTATGCAAATGGAGACAAGACTCTTTACACACTGGTGAGGGAAACCAACTAAACCCCTATTAAACAGAATTTATTTGCACATCTGTGGATGAGTTTGCACTTCTGTAGTTTATCTATGATGTAAGGGTTGGAAAACAGCCCACAGTCAATGAAAGACTAGGTCTAATAAGCAGAAATGAGGTGTTCTAGATAATGCATCACTTTCCATTGAAGAATAAATTGTTCCCATAAATTCATCTATTTAATTCAAAAATAATCTCAAGGAAAGATTATTGTACGCCACAGAATATAGCTCGTCTCATTAGATTTGACCTGATTATTTTCATAGGTAGAGAAAGAGTCTTAATATATTACATAGGTCTTCTCAAATTCATTTTGCTGGTAGTTTTCAAAAGGAATCTCAGATTAAAATTTTAAGAACCTCTATTATTTGTTCTCATTAACCTAGAAAGACAACACATCCCTGAGTAGAAAGACAACACAGCCCTGAGAAATTTTCTCCATGGAATTTGTCCTACAGTACCCATAACTTTAAGTGATTTTTCTCTCTTCATGAAGTCCCCCAAGTATCTTAAGGTGCTTAGCATGTCAAAGGTGACCTGCCTTACCACCTCTAAGTCAAGTATCAGGTCAATTTTCCTGGAAGGGCTTCATAAGTATTAGACAATAAAACCAACCTTAGCTCCTTTAAAGTAGCTGGTTAGACCTGATTAAATGTCCATCATATTCTAATACCACGTTTCAGACAAGGCCTGCTTGCATAACTCATATTCCCACTTACCACTGTAAAAAATTGCATCCTGATACACAGGAGGAGAAATTCTTAATGGATTTATGCAAATAACTTAATTGCTATGTATAAAAAAGGAAGCAATATGATTTTCTGAATTCTTAGGGGAAGATGGTTGGAGGGAGGAGACTAGGTGTTCAGATATCACTTAAAAATGTTTTGTTTCAGTTTACAAAAGCAGAATCTTCTCAAGTGTTGTGGGCAATAGTTATATTAAGTAAAGGATTCCTTATACAGAAAACAGAACATTAAAACAGTATAAATGGTATTTTAAATATATAACAGTAACATTTCTCTTGTCAGTTCACTCAATCCTTTATAATTCATTCTTATGCTGCTGGATCTTTGGTTATCTTGAAAGCTGTTTAGGAAGAATTCCAGAAATCCTCACTCAACCCATTGGTACAGGATGACAACATCAAAAGCTTACAACCAAGAGTCCATTCTTTGAATTAAAAATATTTTGAAGTCCTGGTACAGTCCTTTTGCATGAGGCTCTTCTTTAATGGGAAAGTTCTCTGTGGAAGACACAATCTCTGGCATGTAGCTTAATAGAGAGCCTTCAGGCAGATATCACAATAAACTACCTGCAGGTGATAGAGATTTCAAATAGCTGTGGTTAATTCATTAATGGTAATTTCCAAATTTGAAATGCTTGACAAGAGATTATGACAAGAATTATGTAACTAACAAGAATATTTGGGTTTTTATGTGGCATGCTAAAACAATAAATTTAATCTAAAAATAGTATTTTAGACAAAATGTCTATAAGCACAATGATTAAGCCTGTTTCCAAATAAGACAGTGAATACTACATCTGAATTTTAAATTGGACAAATACAATTTCATAGAAAGCACTATTGGAATAAGATATAATAATAATGAGTCAAAATATAGATGCTATACCATGAATATAGGAGCTCTAGAGGAAAAATAATAACCCCCATAGGCTTTTAGTTGGGAAGGACACTTGTTAAAAAAGATTAACAAGAGGAAAACAAACAGAAGTTTATTAACATGTATATTTCATATATACATGAGATATGAGTAGTTCTCAAAGAGTGGCTTTGAATTCCAGCTTACGTACCATCTTTAACAAAGAACAGTAAATTTTTAAAGAAGTGGCTAGACAAAGAAAAAAGAACTTTGCGTGGGGCTGGTGGCAACTCAGGGAAAGGCAAATAAATGGCAGGTAAAAGCTTGTTAGTAAAGCTCGTTAATGTTGACCTGTGGTATCATATCCAGGTTGATATGGGTCTAAAGCGATCTTAACTAATTAACCTTTGTTCTCCCTGGTAGTGAGGGGGGCAGAGTACCTTTTGTCTTTGTAAGTCTATGTCCTGCTTTTAGGCAGCAGAAAGCTTTCCTGCATCTGTTTCTTCTTTATCATCTTTAGCCCAACAATTCTTCATATTTTGAGGAGACATATTCTGGTCTCCCACACAACTATATATTTAAAATAAATTTAGAATATCAAGTAAAGATACTAAGTCAGGAGAAGCTTCTAAGCATCTTTTATGAGTATTGTATAAAACACTGTATGTAAATAGCCTGATGAATTGAGAACCACTTGACTAGAGGATGCTAGATTCAAATTGTAAGTAAGATTTGCAGCCAGGTTAGCATTTATTAACACATTTACGACTGATAACAGTGTGTAGTTATTACCTAAAATCATCAAATCAAACATCACTGGGAGTGTGATAAATACAGACAAATTCAATGGGACTATTTCGTACTATTTTGGTGTTTTTCATGAGTTTAATACATCTTCTGAAAAGTGAGGGCATTCACAAATCTCCAAAAACTTCAAAAAAAAATATGAACATATAATTTCTGAAGTATTTATTTTAATTACATATTACTTATATAATTTTAACATAGGGAAGGCGGAGCATTTCTTCTGAGTTATCAATACTTCCCATGAAACTTATCAGTTAAAACATATCAAATAAACAATTGTTTTCTAGCACCTTTCTTTTTTAAAATTAAGGAAAAACATTTTGTAAATTTTCAGTGTCATCTGAAAAATCTCAAAGATAGATTTGGTGCAAAACATATCCTCAAATTAAATGGAATAAAATTGAATTGCATTTTAAATAATTAGGATCTAACTTGGGAAAGAAAAATTATTTAAATATCCTCTGACAACTTGTTAAATAAGTTGTCAGAAAATTTTTAAATATTTGATTAATGTAGAATTAAATGTGTCAGAGAAACAATACCTAGTTATCTGTTTAATCTAAGTGACTACAAAATATTTAGGAAACATGACTGTAAAAATGGTAGCTCTTTCATAAGTAAGGAAACTTTGTTTTCTTAAATAATTTAGGCTATAACTATAAGGACATAAAGACATCACATCTTTCTAACAAGGCAGATTACACAGAAAAATGTTCTAACTTTTCATATTGTAAACAAAGTCAATAAACACTAAGCCAAAGAAATACTTATATCACATTATCACATTTTGCTATGTGTGTGAGTTCATAACTGAATTTCATTCCTCACACCTGCTAGACTACAAATCCATATGGCCAAAGGAAAAAAAAAAGAAAAAAAAATTGAGCAATCTATTTTCAACATTTTTCCAAGAAACCTTCCTGACCTAGAGGATTGATCTGATTGGTATGGCTATAGGTTTGTGGGTTGATTTCTGGGTTCTCTATTCTGTTCATTAGTCCAAGAGTCTGCTTTTATGCCAGTACCATGCTGTTTTGGTTACTATAGTTTTGTGGTATAATTTGAAATCAAGTAGTGTTATGCCTCCAGCTTTATTTTTATGCTAAGGATTGCTTTGACTATTCAGGATCTTTTGTTATTCCATATAAATGTTAAGATTGCTTTTTCTATTTCTGTGATGATTGTTATTGATATTTTGTTGGGGATTGCATTGAATCTATAGATCAGTTTGTGTAGAATGAACATTTTCCCAATGTTAATTCTTCTAATCCAAGAACATGGAATGCCTTTTCATCTTTTTGTGTCCTCTTTAATTTCTTTCAACAGTGATTTGTAGTTCTCATTGTAGAGATCTTTCACTTCGTTTGTTAAATTGATTCCTAGAATTTTTGTTTGCTTGGTGACTATCACAAATGGGCTAGCTTTATTGATTTCTTTTTCTGTTAGTTCACTGTTGGAATACAAAAATGCCACTGATTTTTGAGTGTTTATTTTGTATCCTGCAACTTCACTGAAATCATTTATCAATTCTAGAGGTTTTTTTTGTAGAATATTTAGATTTTTCTATATATAGGATCATGTCATTTGCAAACAGGTACAATTTGACTTTGTCTTTTTCAATCTGGATGGCCTTTATTTCTTTCTCTTGCCTGATTTCTCTGGCTAGTACTTTGAATACTATGCAAAATAGGAGTGGTGAGAGTGGGTATCCTTTTTTAGTTCCCGTTTTGATTCAGGATGACATTGGCAGTAGGTTTGTCAAATATGGCTTCTAGTGTGTTGAGATACTTTGCTTCTATATCTAATTTGCTGAGAGTCACTATCATGAAGGGATGTTGAATTTTGTCAAATACTAAAACACAGGAGAAACACTTCATGAAGCAGAACTGGGTGAAGACTTTATGAATATAACCCCCAAACATAGGCAGCAAAAGGAAAATTTAACTAATGGAATTATATCAAATAACAAAGCTTCTGCATAGCAAAATAAATAATTAACAGAGCAAAAAGACAACTACAGAGAGGGAGAAAACATTTGCAAACTATGCATCCAACAAAGAATTAATATCTAGAATATACAAGGAACTCAAACAACTTGACAGTAAAAACATAAGAAACCCAATTAAAAATGAGCAAAAGATCTGAATAGGCATTTCTCAAAGAAAAGTATATGAATGGACAACAGACACATGCTTTGACAAAAATGCTCAACACCACTGTGCATTGGGGAAATGCAAATCAAAACCACATTGAGATATCATCTCACCCCAGTTAGACTGGTTATTATCAAAAAGACAGAATAGCAAATGCTGACGAAGGTACGGAGAAAGGGGAACCCCCCTAAACTGTTGGTGGAACTGTTAATTGGTGCAGCTGCTATGAAAAATGGTATGGTGATTCCTCAATCACAGGTAGAACTGCCATATGATCCAGTAATCCCATTGCTGGGTATATATCCAGAAGAATGGAAATCATTAAGTCAAACAGATACCTGAACTCCCATGTTTATTGCAGCTCTATCTACAATAGCCAAGAGTTGGAACCAACCTAAATGCTCACCATCGGATGACTAGATAAGGAAAACGTAGTATATTTTCACAATGGAATACTGCTCTGTTATAAAAAATAAAAAGAATGAAATACTGTTATTTGCAGCAACATGGATGAACTTGGACAAAATCATGTTAAGTGAAATAAGCCAGGCATAGAAAGAGAAATACTGCATGTCCTCACTCATAACTGGGAGCTAAAAAACAAACAAACAAATAAATAAATAAATAAAAGAAGAAATAAAGATACAGCAATCATGATAGTATGTTGAACTCTCAAAAAGGAAGAATAGAACTGAGTTACCAGAGGTGAGAAAGTGGGAGAGAAGTAGGGGTTAAGGGAGGAATTGGTAAAAGGCCATGGAGAAAAATTACATTGTATATTGCTGAACATACAAATTATCCTAATTTGAACATCATATACTGCACACAGGTATTGGTATTCAACTCTGTACCTCACAGATATGTCCAATCAACTGTGGTATAACAAAAACAAACAAACAAATAAAACCCCAAACTGGTTTCTTCATTTGAGATAGGAATTGTCCTGTGATTTTAGTCATTAACAATGTTAAATTGGATAACTATCCTGTATATCAAAATAGCACCTTCCTCTTAAATTACGTAGCTTCATTCACATTGTAAGAAGAGGGTAATTTAAAATTCCCAATGTACTTCTCTTTGGCCATATATTTTTTTCTGGATTATATTAATAAGAACATTTCTGTCATAGAAGCCCTTGAATCAGGCACATTAAAGATTTGTAGAAATTGGTTCTATCTGTTCAATTTCACAAAGAGGTATATATCACTTTAAATATACTTTGCTTCAAATATATCATTCTGTCATCATAATCACCATGAAATAAAATGTCCAAATCTCAGATTTTGGCCTCCTACTAAAAGAAGAGTTACTTCTAAGTATTTAATAGCTTAAACAGCTGTAAAGCAGATACACATTGCCATTTACTATATTTGCATGGTAGGTTGTTATTCTTCCTTCTGTTAGTGCTTGGAGCTGTTTATAGACAATAATAAAGATAAACTATTAGTAATTGCTATTATAGTCAGCAATTTAATTTAATTAGGTAGTGATAAAATAATAACGGTTGATGAACCATTTGGAGGACTTTTCATCTTGGACAAGTGGTAGTAAAAAAAAAAAAAAAAAAAACCTTAATGAAATTGTATGTTTAGATGACCAATCTAGTGTCAAAAGAAGATATATGGATGACAAAGTACTGACCATGTTTTAAGAAAAATGTGAAGATTAATTAGTACTGCACACTGAAAATGAACTATATCACAAAGTTTTTTTCTTGTTTTTCATTTTTTTTGTTTGTTCAGATAGAATCTGTTATTCTGCCAAAACTCCAAATCTCTTCACATATTTTTCTACCTTTTCCAATAGATAACTTAGCAAATCTTTTTTGAACATTTAATTTAATTTTATTATTTTTTAAATTTTTACTATGAAGAATTTAATACACATACAATAAATCCAGCAACGGTGACCAACAACTCATAGCAAATATTATCTTTGTATCCCCCACCCACATTCTGCCTTCTCCTTGGATTATTTTGAGTAAATTTCAGTATCATAGGATTAATCTATATATATTTCAGTATGTGTCTCTAAAAGATAAGAACTCTTTTATAAAAAGACATAACTACAGAACATAATCACATTTTAAAAATCAATAATATCAATATAATCAAACATTACACATGTTTAAATTTCTCCAATTCTCTCTCCTTTCCTCTTTCTTTCTTACAATTGATTGGTTTACATCAGGATCCAGACACGTTCTGCTTGTTGCATTGATGGCTATGTCAGCTATCTCTTAAGTTTCTTTTAATCTATAGGTTCCCCCTTCATCTATTTTTTTTCCCTTTACTCCATAAAGTTTCCCTAAGTCTGGATTCACTGGCTCCATCCCAGTAGTGTCATTTAACATGTTCTACCATTCTCTGCATTTGCTGATGGATCCTGAGGCTTGGTCTCACTCAAGTTAGATTTGGATTTAGAGGTATATGTTCTTACTGCAGAAGGCCCATCATCCCTGATTGTCTCTCTGTAACATTAGCAGACATAGATGGTCATTTGCTAGATCCATTATTTCAGTAGGGGTTTGTAAAATGTCATATTCTAATTATTTTATTCCCTCTTTGTTTACTAGTTGGGATACTAAACAGACAGAAATGTTTCCTCCTCAGCTATTTACGGTTTCCCTGAAAACAATTCATATAGGAAAGACAGGATAAATGTTTGACTCTTCCCTTTTACTTACTAGTTTTAGATAAATGAATCGTTTCCCTATTATCTTCCAAAGAGACTAAGACTTTGTTTGCTTTTGTTTCTTTGTCATTATGGTTTCTTGTGGTGGTAAGATTTAGTTTCTTTCTCTGTCTCAGTTGCATTTTTGTTCTACCAGTGGGTTTTGTTCTTTCTTGTGTATCTGTGGTAGTGACTGGTGTTTTTCAGATTCCAGATGCAGGACTACCTTGAGATTTCTTGTAGGGCTAGGCATGCGGTGATGAACTCCTGCAGTTTTTGTTTGTCTGGAAAATACACTATTTCTCCATTATTTATGAAGGACAGCTTTACTGGATATAGTATTTGTATTAGTCCATTTTTGTATTCCTATAACAGAATACCTGAAACTGGGTAATTTATAAAGAAAAAGAGGTTTATTTGGCTCACGATTCTGGGACATCTGAATCTGGTGTGGGCCTCAGGCTGCTTCTTCATGGTGAGAAGGAGGCAGCCAGTGGGTACAAGCAGATCACATGGAGGGAGGAGGCAGGGGGGGCAGGGTGTGCCAGGGTCTTTTAAACAACCAGCTCTCACAGGAACAAACAAAGCAGGAACTCACTCACTATACCACCCCCCAGGGAGAGCAATAACCAATTTGTGAGGGACCTGCCCCTGACTCAAACAGCTCCCAACACTGCCACATTGGGGATCAGATTTTCACATGAGTTTGGGCAGGACACGTCCAAACTCTATCGGTATTCCTCACTGGCAGTTTTTTTATTTTATTATTTTAAATATACCATCCCATTTTCTTTTGGACTGTAGAGATTCTGTTGAGAAGTCTGTTGTTATTCTAATTGGGGCTCCTTTATAGGTGACTTGACATTTTACTCTTGCTTTCAAGATTTTCTCTTTGTCTGAGCTTCGATGTGTTGACTATAATGGGTTGACTATAACGTGTCTTGGAGAAGATCTTTTTGGGTTGAATCTGTTTGGGGTATCTTTGAGCCTCCTGGATCTGAGGGTCTGTGTCTCTCCCTATACCTGGGGGGTTTTCTGTTATTATTTCACTGAATCGATTGTCTGTGCCTTTTCATTTCTCCTTCCTTTCTGGAAGACCCAAGATTTGAATGTTTGTGTGCTTAAGGTTATCCACTAGCTCTTTTAACTTTTCTTCATTTTCTAAAATTCTTTCTTACTTTTTTTTTTTTTTGTCTGCCTCGATTATTTCAAAAAGACTATCTTCAAGGTCAGAAATTATTTCTTCTATTTGTTCTAGCCTGCTGCTTAAGCTCTCAGTTGTGTTTTTATTTTTATTTTTTGTATTTTGTTGAGTGACTCTTTTAGTTCCATGAGTTCTGCTACATTCTTTTCTAAGGTATTAATCTCTTTGTAAATTTCTTCCTTCATATCTTGGATTTTGTTTCTCATTTCATTATGTTTTCTAACTGAGTCTTCTCTCATCTCAGTAAGCTTCCTTAAGATTGTTGCTCAGAATATTTTTTCAGTAATTTCAAGGGTTTCCTTCTCTATAGGTTGTGGCATTTGAGAATTACTGTTTTCTTTTGGTGGTGTCATATTTTCTTGGATTTTTGTATTTCTAGTATCTCTATGTTGATGTCTGGTCATCTGGTAGAGTAGTTGCTTCTTCTATTACTCTAGAGTGGGCTTTGAGGAGAAAGACTTCTTTTTCTGGTCTCTGCTTGTGACTCTCCTTGTGTCAATGTGGTTGAGTGTCTGGCGGGCCACCTGAATGGTGACTGTGGCTACTGCTATGGCAATGAGCCACTTTTGTGACAGCTGTGGCTGTGTCACTGGCTGTGATGGGCCACCCACACAGAAGTATTGTTTTGTGCATGCTCCTTGCCTGCTTCCAGGCAGTGGGGATAACTTAGCAAATCTGTTTTCATTATTTTAAAGTCCTTTTCTGCTGCATTTGAATCGACTATTACATGGCAAATTATCCCTAAATTTATTACTTTAAAACAACAAATATTGTTTTACCTCATGGTTTGTGTGAATCAGGCATAAAGTTGAAGCTTAACCTCAAGCTCTCTCACAAGGCTGCAATCAAGGTGTCAGCTGGGGATGTGCTATTATCTGAATGCTCCACGGAGGGAAGATCTGTTTCCAGGATCACTCACTTGGTTGTTGGCAGGATTCAGTGCCTTGTGGACTATCAGACTGAAGACCTCAGTTTTTCAATGATTGTGGACTATAGGACCCTTGCAGTTTCTTGCTATGTGGAACTCTCTATAGGACAACTCACATATGGCAACTGGTTGAGAAAAAGAGAGAGAGAGACAGAGAGGGAGAAAGAAAGAGAGAGAGGGAGAGAGGACCAAAGAACTACATTCTTTATTGCAACATAGTCTTAAAAGTGATATACCTTTGAAATGATCTGTTCATTAGAAGTGAGTCATGAGATCAAGCCAACACTCAGGAAGAGTTGGTAATGGAGTTTGGATGTGTGTCCCCCGCCAACACTCATGTGGAAATTTGATCTCCAATGTGGCAGTGTTGGAAACTGCTTGAGTCATGGGAGCAGATCCTTCATGAATGGATTAATGCTCTCCCTGGGGGAGGGGGGATTAATGAGTGAGTTCTCGCTCAGTTAGTTCCCGTGAGAGCTCGTTGCTATAAAGACCCTTACACCTCCTCTCTCTCTCTTGCTTCCTCTCGCCATGTGATCTGCTCGTACCTGCTACCTGCCACTTTCCACCATGAGTAGAAGCAGCCTGAGGCCCATGCTGGATGCAGCTGTCCCAGAATCATAAGGCAAATAAACCTCTTTCCTTTATAAATTACCCTGTCTCAGGTATTTCTGTTATAGCAATACAAACGGACTAAATCATTTGGTTACACAAGAAGGTTAACATTAGAAATGGCAATCTTTGGGAGACACAGTGGAGGAGATCTAATACTACTGTTAATATTTACACCTGGTTTAATTATGGATCTACATTCATTGACTCATTATTTATGTATCACATTTTTCTACTTCACCTGTTTCACCATTCTTGTTTTCATGCCAGATATTTGATATTAAAAAATGGTAGACACTGAAGTAAATAATATTTGTAAAAAACAAAGACATGCCCTTTCCTGTCAGCCATCTAATGTGAAATCTAAATTATTTTAATGTGTAATTGGACTAGGTTTAGGATTTGAAGCTTTAGTCATAAGATGTGAATGTAGTTTAAGGAATCTCCCTTCAGCAGGGCTTGAGATCTGAGCACATCTGAAACTCCATATCTCTTTCTTTCACCCTTCCTCCCTTTTATAGCCCAGTGGCCAGCTCTGTGCACCACTAAGGATTTCTCTGTGGTCTCCAACCCAACCCCCAGCTTTCTGCACAGTGGGGAGATGTCTCTTTGTTGTCCTGCACTCAGCCGTCTTCAGACTCTGACATACAAAAGACCCAGGTGACTCAGGGATGACTGTCTGTCTCACTGTCCTGCTCTACCCAGTTCTTGATTCATCACCTCTGCACCCTTGGTAGATACCTATGGGGAAGGATTGGTGGATAAAAATATTCTCACTGCCGATCTTGGGCATTTTAGGATTCTAACACCTCTCATCAACTCATGTTTACCTGTTAACATATGCTAAAATTTTAGCTGGATTCAACATAATTCTGTCTAAGCAAACTTCTGTTTCTCTTTCCACCATGTACTAGGGATGAAAGTGGCTGTGAGCTGCTTTTCTTCTAGTCAGAGATTGTCCCTTCCCAGGATTTAATTTATTTTTATGTTTTAAATTTATTTTTGTATCGCACATCTCTGATGGGTTTTAAAAATATTATTATTTTCTAGATTTTTTTCAGGCTTCTTTTTTTTCATTAGGGTAGGATCTATGATCTTTTACCCATGTCTATATCTTAAATGGAAACCCAGTTTTCAAGAATTTTATATTTAAATATTTATCTGTAGCCCTAACCATTCATCTCTTCTCCATATAACCATAGACTTCTAAACAAATCTGCTTTAATTCTTAATAGACATCTCAAAATTAAAATGTCCAACATTGATTTCATGCTTATAGCCCTGAAACCAGCCTCCCATACAGTGTCCCTAACTTTGTTCATGTCAACTCCAGGCTTTGAAGTACCCAGATGAAATCTTTAACCCATTTTCTCATACACATATATATTCTCTTAGGGAATACTTTTAGTTCACTCTTCAAAATGTATCCTGCATCAGATCCCTTCTTTTACAGTGCTGTCACCCTGGCTCATTATCTCTCTTCTAGATTACAACTTTAGCTGTCATTCTTCCTTCCACACTTGCCTACCTACTCACCCTACAGTGTATTCTCCACTGAGTGACTAGAGTGATCCTTTAACATAAATCAGATAAATATACTGTTTTATTCAAAACCCTGCGATGGTTCTTCATTTACTCAAGTCAAACCAAAGTTTCTATAATGGCTTACAAGGCACTATGTTGTCTGCCTATTTACTCACTGTTGTCTTCATTGCCAGTCTCACTTCCTCTCCTTTTCTTCTTCCTTTGGTCACTCGACTCTAGCAACACTGGCCTTTTTGTCGTTCCCAAACACAGCAAGTGTACTCCCATTTCAGGGCCTTTGCACTAGCTCTAGCCTGTGCCTGAAATGCTTTTCCCTAGATAAACTTGTACACATGCTTTTACCTGCTTCAAGTCTTTTGAATATCACTTCTCGAGAAGTCTCACTTAAAATTGCATTCTACCTTCTTGATATTTCCAAATTCCCTTACTTTGCTTTATTTTTTGAAGCAATTTATCACATTCTAGCACTTCATAAATATATATGTCTACCGACCTATAAAGCTACCTATGATGGTTAGTTTCATGTCATCTTGAATGGGCCACACGGTGCCCAGGGATTTGGTCAAACATTCCTCTGGATGTTTCTATGAGGGTGTTTTGGGATGAGATTAAAATTTAAATCTGTGGACTAAGTAAAGCAGATTGCCCTCCCAAATGTAGATAAGGTTTCATCCAATCATGACTGAATAGAACAAAAAAGATGACTCTCCACTAAATAAGGGAAAATTCCTTCTGTTTGACCACCTTTAAGCTGGAACATTGTTTTTTTCTTGCCTTCAGACTTGAGCTTGAACTTTGGCTTTTCTTGAGTCACAAGCCTCTGGCCTTTGGACTGAAATTACATCATTGGTTCTTTTTGATCTCCAGCTTGCCAACTGCAAATCATGGAATTTAGCTTCTATGATCACATGAATCGATTCCTTATAATAAATCTCTTTCTATGTTTATATACATCCTATTGCTTCTGTTTCTCTGGAGAATCAAAATATACTACCTACCTATTATCTATATATATTTTTTTATTTATAGCTTATTTTATGTCTCCCTCCATCAGAATGTAAAAATTAAAAGGCTGTGGATTTTTGTTTGTTTTGATCATTGCTTGACTCCATTACTTAGATCAGTGCTAGGCACATGGCTGGGTCTCAGAAAATATTTTTTGACAGTTGGAAAAAAAGATCTTGAGGCAATTGTGGCTTTCATAATATAATATGTGTGCATTTCTTTTGCAACTTACTCTAATTCCTCTTTTGCCTGCTGTTTGAATGATTTAGTTTACATTGATTTTTTTAATGTAAAACATATAGTATGTACAAGTGGTTTAGAAGCACACATTGAAAACTAATAACAGCAACAAGCACATATATTACCAAAAAATCTGTTGTCCAGACACTTCTGATTGCTTGCTATACATGACCTTATATAATCCTCACAAAATTTCCATGATACAGAAGAAGAAATTGAAATACTTTGCCCAGGATTTCACAGTGACTAAGAGATAGAGCAAAGATTTGAAGCCAAGCAGCTAATTCAGAAGTCCATGGTTTTACCACTATGCTATCCCACAATGTGACTAAATATCCTGTAACTCCTCTATAAAGTTAAATTTCACTAGCAAGCAGGGTATAACTTCAAGAATACATTTTGTCTGCCACTGTCCAAAGGTTATAGAAATAAATTATTACATTTTACATTAGCATGTGTCTGAAGAAGTGAATGTTTTGCCCACAGGTAGCATACAAACTTTCCCTGACATGACGGTGAGCTGAACTTCCATCAGGACAATTACTCTCATTGGGCTTTTAAATTTTTGCAGTCATACTGTTGTTTTGTCTGGTTTCCAAAATGTGTACATCTTTACTCATTTATCCTATATTTATCAAAATTTTTTGAGTGGCTGTTATGATTCAGGAGTCGTTCTAGTTATAGAAATGTAAAAATTTGTAGAAATATAAAACACCACTTCTCAGACACTCACCAGAGAAACACCTGTAAACTATCTGTTATACCGTTCCTAAATGCTTACCTGTAGTAAGTAAACTTTAGAAAGCAAGTTTAAAGGACATGCTATCCACCTACTTTTCCAAATGTTCTAACTTCAGGTTCTGTCCCCATTTCAAGGTTGACTAGAAGAGGTGCACATAGTTGGTTAACATCATACCATTTCCATGGCAACTGCATTCACTTAAACTCACTTTCAGATTATGTGCTTGACTTGTCAATGACTACTTAAAAAGGCAGCTATATAAATCCATTTCCTTCAAGTAAGTTAAAGTGCATCACACACACACACATATACACATACATACACCCCTTTATGTTGAGAAAAAAGCATGAGTTTTAGAGATAAGTATATGTGGGCTCAAATCCTCCTTCTGTCATTTACTGTAAATCTATAATGCCATTCTTGAGAGCAATTTGTCAATCTATTTCAAAACCCTTAAAAATAATCTCTTCATTTAGTAAGTCTATGAATTTTTTGGAAAGAAAATAAAATCAAAGATACACACAGCTTTATGGACAAGATGTTCAAAGAGCATTGCACATAAAGTGGACAGTTGGAAACACTATAAATATCTAACAATAATGAAATAGTTAAATATAATGTGATGTAACTATATGGAATACAATGGAGCCAAAAATTCTTATAGAACATTTAATAACACAATAAAAAAGAATATAACATTTCTATTTTGAAAAACTGGAAAAGTCATTTCTTCTTATATTTCCAAAGAGTGGGATTAAAAAATAATGAAATATATAATAGTTTCATATACACAATTTCATTTAGATTTAAAATGGTTCTTTTATAGATGAGTTATTCTTACTCTAAAGCAAGAGAACTGATATTTCCAAATGTTAAACAACTTTCCCAGTACAAGATGGCTAACAAAAAATTTGATAAATTAAATTTAGATCTTTATATGTCAATGCTGGTACTACACTACAGTTTATCACAGAAAAGTGTATAAGCTCTGGAAAATTCTATTCTCAATAAAATGAGTATGAGATATGTCTATATTACCCTTCCTCTCTTATGCATGTCTGTTTTATGTACTCACTGAAGGGTAAATACATCTTTCTTAAATTCAAAGTTTTGAGTTTTTCCATTTCTTAGCTATTTGATATTTTTCCATTTGTAGATTATGCTTTGTGTTCAAAGTTAATTTGTAATATTTGGTAGGCACTTGGTCAAACTAATGCACTTTCATAATTATACTTCAGTCTCTAAATTATAAGACCATTTCATAAATACAAGAGAACTTTGCCCAAATTTAGAAAATTAAATTTCAAAGCGAACAAATTTAAATGATTAGCTACAGATTTGTTATAAAAGGAAAAAGAATTGGTTTATTTCTGCCTTGAAATATTTTAAAAATATACCTTAGTTTATATAAGCAAAAAAAATAGTAAGAAAAAATGTATACCGCTGAGTTGCTTAAAATTAAAAAAAAAATATGCAAGGACAAAGTTATACATAAAGTATTGAGGTTAAATTAAATATTGAAATTAAAATCCTCAGTGGAATGAAATTTAAATTAAATCAGGTTCAGCTTAATAAAGTTTGTGTTTTCCTAAAATTGGTTCCTGTCAAGTTTTGGAACTTCATAATATTTTGTTAGGCTTATTGGTTTGCATATTATTCTCTGCCAGACTGTATATTTCTTAAGGGCCAACACTCTAATTTACTAATAGTTGTATCTTTCAAATTTCTACAGATCTGACACTGGGAAGATTTAATCAAGTTTTGAAGAGAAATAAATAAATGTACACTTCAACTAATTGAAATATAGTAATTGATGATGGGAATATTCATACAAATGGTGAAATTATTTTAAATTTGTGAGAACTTTTGCTTTGTTTTCCCTTTTATATACACAGATATGCTATTTTCCCATTTTTTTCAAAAATGATTCCTTATATAAAAGAAGAAACTATTATGAAATTAGCTTATCACTTACATACTTTAAGAAAGTATGATTTGAAACCTAACACATATAGTCTATCCTGGAGAATGTTCCATGTGCAGATGAGAATATATATTCTGTGGTTGTTGGATGTAATGTTCTGTAGATATCTACCAAGTCCAATTAATCTAACATATGGTTTAAATACTGTGTCTCTGTTGATTTTTTGCCTAGATAATCTATCCAGTGTTGTGAGAGGGGTATTCAGGTCCCGAACTATAATGATATTTGGATCTATCTCTTTCCTTTGCTTTATATATCTAAATGCTCCAGTGTTGGGTAGATACATATTTATGATTGTTATGTTTTCTTGCTGGATAGATCCCTTAATCACTATATAATGGCTTTCTTTATATCTTTTTACAGTTTTTGGTTTAAAGTTTCCTTTCCCTTATATTGTTTGTCTTTGGTGTTTGTTGGTTTTTGGAGGTAGTAATATGCAGTTTCCTTCTGTTTCTCATTTGCATTTTTTTTTCTACCAGTGGGTTTTGTTCCTTCTTGTGTATTAATGGTAGTGATTATCATTTTTTGGATTCCAGATGCAGGACTCCCTTGAAGACAGTTTCTCCTTCATTTCTGAAAGATAGCCTTGCTGGGTATAACATTATTCACTGGCTGATTTTTGTTTGTTTGTTTTGTTTTGTTTTCACTTAGTGATTTGAATATATCATCCCATTCCCTTCTGGCCTGGAGAGTTTCTGTTGAAAAGTCTGCTGTTAGTCTGATGGGGACTCCCTTATAGGTGACTTGATGCTTTTTTCTTCCTGTTTTTAAGATTCTCTCTTTCTTGAATTATGCCAGTTTGACTATAATGTGCCTGGGAGAAGACTTTTTTGAAAAAAAAAGTCTGAATCTGTTTGGGGATGTGTGAGCCTCCTGAATCTAAAGGTCCATGTCTCTCCCTATACCTAGAAAATTTTCCACAATTATTTGGTTAAATATGTTCTCAACACCATTTCCTTTCTCCTCCTCTTCAGGAATACCCATGATTTGGATGTTTGTGCACTAAAGAATTTCTGTTATCTTCCTTAGATTCTGCTATCTCTTTTAGATTTTCTTCCATTTTTTTAAATTGTTATTTTTTTATCTGCCTGGGGCATTTCAAAGAGATTGTCTTTAAGATCATAATTTTTTTTCTTCTGCCTGCTCTAGCCTGATTTTTAAGCATTCATTGTGTCTTATATTTCATTGAATGACTTCTTCATTTCCTTGAGTTCTGCTATATTCTTTTTAAAAGTATTAATCTCTTTGTAGATTTCCTCCTTTCCATACTGGATAGTTTTGCTCAGTTGTTTATGTTGTCTAAATATGTCTTCATGTAGCTCATTGAGTTTCATTAGGTCACAAATCAAGCTTAACAATTTTTTTTAAATGAAATCATTTCAAGTATTTACTCAGACTGCAATAGATTAAAAATAGAAATCAATAGCAAAACTCCAGAAACTATACAAATATATGGAAATACTTAAACAACATGCCCCTGAATGACCTATGGGTCCAAGAAGAAATTAAACAGGGAATCAAAACATTTCTCAAAACTAATGAAAACAAAGACACATCATACCAAAATCTGTGGGATGCTGCAAAAGCAATACTAACAGGGAACTTTATTGCAATAAACACTTACATCAGAGGAATAGAAAGATTGCAAAAAGCAACCTAATTCTACACCTCAAGGAATGGAAAACAAAAACAACCCAATCCCAAAATTAGTAGACAGAAAGAAGTGATTGAGATAAGAGCAAAATTAAATGAAATAGAGGCCTAAAAAATAATACAAAAGATTGATGAAACAAAAAGTTGTTTCTTTGATAAGAAAAACAAAAGAGACAAACCATTAGGAAGGCTAACTAAAAAAAGAAGAGAGAAGATCCAAGTAAAAAAATTAGGAATAAAAAAGAAGACATAACACACACCACAGAAATATAAAGAATCATTAGATACTATTATAAACAACTATACTCCATCAAATTTGAAAATCTGGATGAAGTGGATACATTTCTGGACACAAGCAAACTACCAAGACTGAATCAAGAAGAAATGGAAAGCTTATAGAGACCAATAAAAAAGCAACAAGAATGAAGCAGTAACCATCAGTCTTCCAGCAAAGAAAAGCGCAGGACTGGATGGCTTTACTGCTGATTTCTACCAAACCTTTAAAGAAGAACTGATACCAATTCTCCACAAACTATTCCAAAAAATTTAAACAAAGGCCACTCTCCCAAACTCATTCTGTGAAGCCAGCATCCCCATGATATCAAAACTGGATAAAGATGCAACAAAAAAAGAAAACATTAAGTGAATATCTTTGATGCACTTTGACATAAAAAGCCTCAATAAACTATTAGCAAATAGAAAACAGCAACTCTTAAAAAAATTATATAACATGATCAAATGGGATTCATCCCAGTGATTCAAGGAACGTTCAACACACTCAAGTCAAAAAATATGATGCACCACATCAACAAAATCAAGGACAAAATAACATGATTTTCTCAATAAATGCAGAAAAGGCATTTGATGAAATTCATCATTACTTAATGATAAAGACTTTCAACAACTTAGGTATAGAAGGAAAGTAACACAACACAATAAAAGCAATATACTACAAACCTCCAATGAAAATCATCCAGTATGGCAAAAAGCCAAAAGCTTTCCCCTTAAGAATGGGAACAAGACAGGATGCCCACTCTCACCACTCCTATTTAACATAGTAATGAAAGTATTAGTCAGAGCAATCAAGCAATAGAAAGAAATAAAGAACATCCAAATTGGAAAAGACAAAGTCAAATTGTCCCTGTTTGTAGATGCCATGATCCTATATACAGAATAGGCTAAAGACTTTACAAAATACCTTTTAGAGTTGAGAAATGATTTCAGTAAAGTTTTAGGATACAAAATCAGCACACAAAAATTAGCAGCATTTATTTTACTACAACAATGAACTAGCACACAAAGAAATCAAGAAAGCAAGCCTATTTACAATAGTCACCAAAAAAAATAAAGTACCAAGGAATAAGAACTACTAATCACTGCTGAAAAAATTAAAGAGGACACAAAAAGATGGAAAGACATCCCATGCTCTGGGATTGGAAAAACTAACATTGTGAAAATGTCCATAGTACCCAAAGTGATATGCAGTTTCCGCGCAATCCCCACCAAAATACCAATGATATTCTTCGCAAAAGTAGAAAAAAGCAATCCTAACATTCATATGGAACAACAAGAGATCCTGAATAGTCAAAGCAATCCTGAGTAAAAAAAATAAATAAAGTCAGAGTTATAACATTAGCTGACTTCAAATTATACTACACAGCTAAAGTAACACAACCAGCATAATACCAGCATAAAAACAGACAAGGACCTATGAAACAGAATAGCAAACCCAGAAATCAAGCCACAAGCTTATAGGCAAGTGATTTTTGATGAAGGCACCAAGAACATAAATTAGGCAAAAGACCGCCTCTTCAATAAATGATGCTGGGAAAACTGGACATCCATATGTAGAAGAATGAAACTAGACCCGTACTTCTCACCATATATCAAAATCAATTCAAAATGGATTAAAGGCTTAAATAGAAGACCTGAAACTATAAAATTCCTAAAAGAAAACATAGGGGAAACACTTCAGGAAGTAGGAATGGGCAAAGTGTTTTATGAACAGACCCCCAAAGCACAGACAACAAATGAAAAAACAAACAAATGGGATTATATCAAACTAAAAAGCTTCTGCATCAAAAAATAAATAATTAACAGGGCAAAAAGACAATCTACAAAATTGGAGAAAATATTTGCAAAGTATGCATCTTACAAAGGATTGATATCCAGAATATACAAGGAACTCAAAAAAGTCAGCAGTAAAAAAACAAATGACCCAATTAAAAAGTTGGCAAAGGAGCTTAGTAAGCATTTCTCAAAGGAAGATATAAAAGTGGCCAACATACATATTAAAAAATGCTCAACGTCACTCAGCATCCTGGAAACACAAATTAAAACCACATTGAGATATCATCTCACCCCAGTTAGACTGGCTATTATCAAAAAGAGAATATTGAATGCTGGTGAGCATGTGAAGAAAGCAGAACCCTTCTACAGTGTTGGTAGGTCTGTAAATTGGTGCAGCCATTATGGAAACAGTATGGAGATTCCTCAAATAACTATAAATAGAACTGCCAGGATCTAGTGATTCTATTTCTGGATACATACCCAAAGGAATGTAAATTATCATGTCGAAGTGGTACCCAATAAACATGTACCCTCATGTTTACTGCAACTTTATTTACAATAGGTGAGTGTTGGAACCAACATAAATGTCCATCAGCTGTTGAGTGGATAAGGAAAAAGTGGTATATATAAACTTTGGAATAGTAGCAACTCTGACATAAAAAAAAAAAGAATGAAATACTGCCATTTGCAGCAATGCGGATGAACGTAGAGAAAGTCATGTTAAGTAAAATAAGCCAGTCACAGAAAGGGAAATATTGCATGTCTTCACTCATAAATGGGAGCTAAAAAAAAAAAAAAACAAACAAATAAAATTTTTAAAAGAAAGACAGATAGAGCAATCATAATAATACATTGAACTTTCAAAAGGAGAGAACAGAACTGAGGTTACCAGAGGTGGGAAAGTGGGAGGGAAGGTAAGGGAGGCATTGGCAAAGGCACATTTAAAATGATTGCATTTTATAATGCTGAATATACTAATTATACTGGTTTAAGCATCACATATTGCACACAGGTATTGATATGCAACTCTACTCCACATATATGTATAATCAACTATGTTACAATAAAAATGAATTAAATTAAATTTTAAAATACTACATAAGTTTAATTATTAACGTAATATATTGATAAAATATATATATATATAGAGAGAGAGATCTTTATGATGGTAATTAACATCACCAATGAACACAGTGAATGTCTCGTATTGAGGATCTTTATAGCCTTTCATAGACTTCTACTTTTGTTTTTCTCTATAAAACTCTTATGAATAGAAAAAAGGAAGTATGACTCTTTTGATAACCCTCATTTAATATCTAACCTTGGTGTTTTATGTTTTGTTATTTTGACTTCCAATTTAAGGTCACGAGTACCTGATGCTAAGAGAAGGCTCAGATAAAGAAGCAATATGCTCTTTTCAAGTATGTGTGGGCCTCAATACCATAATGTCATAAGACCTACGTTCTTGACACAGTTTGAACAAAATCATATTTTTTGTTTTTTCTTAAAATGATTTTAATACTTGCTGCAACTTTCAAAGATTGCAGCAGAGTAAGTAGCCATGAATCTGTTTAAACCATTTATTCAACAATGTTTATCTCTTTATTTATACAGCACTATGCTAGCACACACATAAAATGTAGTTGGAATTTTATTAGGTTACTTTGATGCCTTATTTTAGGACAGAAAAGTACTGGTACACAATATTAGTTTGAGAAAATTGCATCATTTAGAAATTGGTTTGTTGGCAATGAGCAGCAATTAGATTATTCACAATTTAAAAAGAACAAAAGAAAAAAATATAATTAGTTGATATTACTGTTAGTGGGGCTAAATTGTATCTGGAATACAACCAAATAACTTCATAAGAAAGACAAAAATATAAGCTGGGGAGTAAAAAATATAGGACAACAGAGCAAAAAGAGAGGAAGGCATGGGGAGAGAGACACTGAGTAAGAGAGGAAAGGGGACCTAAGGTCATCACTATGATTTTGGAATCTCTTAAAGGCATCAAGCCGATGATCAACATCCCCTTCCTACTCCTCATCCTCCATCACCAACACCACCAACACCACCACCGTCACCATGAATGACACAACACTTTAAGTCTCTGATTATAAACCACAGCTAAGTTTTAGCCTCAAAATCATATTTTGTTTTATTTTTGTATGAGAAATTGTAGATGCTAGCAAATGCCAACTCTTCTGAAGTCATGGAAGACATCTATAAATGATCATGACACACTTTCCACTGAGCCAAGATATGGCCTTTGTCTCTACTGCACAAAGCCTCAGATAACCACAACCAACAGACAATAGGGGACCTTTGAGATTAAACTTATTTTTCTCCATTGCAATTAAAAATCTCAAAGAATTACTCACATTTCATTCACCAAGTATTTATTAAGCATGCACCATATGCCAGCCATTGCTCCAAGAGAGCTTGTGATCTAGTGAGTGAAAGAGAAGATAAAAAATGTAAATAAGTAAATAAGATTTCAGGTTGTACTAATGCCATGGAAGAAGATGAGAAGAGGAAAGGTTATAAGCATTTCTGAAAGTGGAAGAAGCTGCTACTTATAGATGTTGGAAGATTCATTGATAAATTTCAAATTAAGAAGGGGTGTGGGAAAATATATGAGCTAGAGGGTTTGGCAAGCACAAATATATGGTGGAGAGAGCATACTTGGCTCATGTTAAAGAAATAACAATGAGGGTAGTGTGCTAGAGATAAAGTCAGTGAAATAAGAGAGGTCAGGCCTTATAGGTTTTGCAGAAATTTGGCTTTCCTCTGGTTGAAATAGGAAGTCATTGGGGGTTTTGATCAGATTACATGACCTGTCTTTACAAGATTCATATGACTACTCAGTTGAGAGCATGTCATAAAGAAGCAGGGGAAGGACATAAAGAGGCTATTGCAAAAATAAGAATAATAGTAACTAGTTGCTGACATTAGGGTGGAACAGTAAATGGTGAGACATGTATACATTTTGGAGAAAGAAACAATATTTGCACATTGTATGTGCAATATTAGCAAAAGAGAAGAGTCTAGGATATTTCAAGATTTCTGGGCTACCTGGGAGAATAAATTCTCATTAAACTAAAATTAAGAAAACTAGACAAGGAGCACATTTAGGAAGGTATATCAGTCAGAATAGGCTAAGTTACATTGTAGTAACAAGCAACTCCAAATCTCAGGTGCTAAAACCAAGGAAAGATTCAATCATCATTTATGTTTAATGCTGCTAATAATGAAATTAAGCTTGGCCACTGGAGTTAGCAGTGTGGAGATTATTGATGACTTTAAAGTGGTAAGAAAAATTTCCTGATTACAATGAATGTGGAAAAATGAGAAAGATTTGGAGCAAAGGAAGCTGTGGTAGTGATTTTAAGATTTTTGATATAAAGGAGTTAAAACCTGGAGAGAGAATGGGGTCAAATGAGGGTTTTCCTCCCCTTTTTCTGTTTTAAGATGAGTGATATTAAAATGTTTTTATGCTGATGAAAATGATACAGTGGATAAGGAAATGATTATGCAGAAAAGTATTTTAGGCTTTCACAAGAGCAAAGCGGATATTGTGTACTTTTGATTAAACTAATTTTCAAGTTTTAATGCCTTTAGCTTTATCACACTGTTTTTCTCTTTCTATTTTGCTTTTTGTTATATTAAAAGAAGGGAAAAAATACAAGTAGGTTAAGAGGACTCTAAGATCTGTTGGACATTGTCGCAACATTAGATTGAAAACAGACTTTCATAAAATTACTTAAAATGAAATAGCTCTTACAAAATAGACTTGAAAAAATGGAAGGAGTTTGTATGCCAATCAAATAAGAAATCCTTGTCATGTTTCAGGACACATAATTGGACTAACTATAAAATAAAATTAAAGTGATTTAGAAATGAAAATTCTAATTAAATCCTGGAAATACTCCAAACTGTAATATCCAGCTAGTTGGGACTTGTAAGAAGGAATGACATTGTGCTAAAGTTATTAGCTTGGCCAGATCTTGTTTCTGCTCAGCTCTTCTATCATGTGAACTTATCACCTGGACACTTTTGCCAGTGGAAACTAATAGAAGACACCAGCAAGATACCAGTGGGCAGAAGAATAGAGAGATCCTCATTCCCCCACAGCTTTAATCTTCTCAACTCCAGCAACCCGCAGTAGTTTCTACTCCAAAGTTCACTGCAGAATAGAACAATTTATGCTGTAAGTTCCTACTCTGGCCCATGCAGGTCTTCTATTGCTTCTGGTACCTGGAACCTGAACATCTCTTTCTGGTTGCCTTAGACAAGTTTTTTCAGTTGAATTATCTGGGTGTGATTCACTGTAACTTAGGGATTACATCCTTACATATTTTATAGGACATGTATTTCATATATGTTATACTCTGTCACTTTCATTATTTATCCTGATGGTAGTATTGCCCCTATTGGCCAATTGGGAGCCCCTTCAAATTGGCTTCTGTATCCTTTCAGCATATGCTCATCAGCTTTTAAGTTCTTTCTGCTTTCTTTCTAGTAAAATGATATCTTTTGGATTCACTATGCTTTTTATTTCTCTCATCTAGTCCTGAAATTGATCATTTCTCCTAGGAGCCAGGTCACTTATAGTGGAAAAAAATATCTTAAAATGAATTAGAGAGCAAAATATGCTGATTATTTTGTAATCATCATTTATTTCTTAGCCCTTTCTCAGCAAATAGCCCTTAGGGAATATAGATACACTTATTAAATCATAAATTAATACTGACAATTTCTATTTCTAATACAACACAGTAGGGCTCTTTTTGGCTACCTCTTTCCATAATTATATTTTCTTTAAAAAAATTCATTTTAGTAAAATTGTTTTTTAATTCAAAAAATAAATAAAAATGAACAAATTAAAAAAAAAATTGGTTCTGTCTACTGAGTTTACCCAGGCTAGCATAGGTCACTTACTTTCTATTTTGAAATCACTTTAATTCAAGTACTTTCTCATATCATAGGTAACCTCTCTTAATTGTAGAATATATATTTCATGTTAAAGAGTCTCTTGCATGCTAACAATACAAATTTTATCTATGGAATTATCATATACACATTTCACGATACATGATCTAACCAAATATATAGTTTATAGGGGAAGCTGCCCAACGAGTCTTTATAAAAACTGGTTTGTAGCCTAATGTAATAATCCAGGCAAGGGATAATTGAGTTTATAATGCTTAGGTCATGGTCTAGATGGCAAAAAGTGGATACATGTTAAAGATCGAAACAATAGGATTAGTTATTGATTTGTTGATGAGTGACTGATAACGAGAGAGGGGTCTAAAGATGATTTTAATATTTTCAAGAATGAAGTTTCAGAAGAGTGAAGAAGGAGCATATTTAGTCATTCAGGACAGACTAAGTTAAGCTATGATATCAAACAACTCCAGAATCCCAATGGCTAATAGTAACAAACGTTTATTTCTCACAATGGCTATACATCTGACTCTGGAGCCCTTGATAGACAGGGTTATCTAAAAATTACCTTTAATGAGCAAGAGCTTCTGCTGGTTTTTTTCATCTCAAAATTTAAAGTAGCACAGGCAATCTGGTACTTAATCTCACCCACTCCCTCTGGGGAGTCATAGTAAACTTACCCGTTGCTTGGCAGATACTCCTTATATTTCTTAAAATAAGCATAATTAAGAGCTATTATGTTATTATCTCAGACTACATTGCTTTATGGCTCCTTAGTTTGTTTTGTAAATTTTTATATTTTTTATACCTATGAGCTTTTTTAGGTTTTACTTCTCATTCTACACTCCTTTATAATCTACTTTTGATTCTTACAAAATAAAATGTATGAGGGAAGCATGTTTATTAAATATAGGCAACATAGAGGCTTTTAGACACTGAATGGATCTTTCTCCTATGAAGTAAATTTATGACTTTTGTGATAGCTATTTGACTTACTTACTTCAGTGGATAGCTTTTTTTTATTTAAAATAATTATATATCCAGGTAACAAGGAAGTGGATATCATTAGTTGTTGTAGAAAGAGAATGAGGGAATAAATATTCAGCATAATACAAGCAGAATAAAGATGCATTACATTTCTATTGCTGCATAACAATTTACCACAAACTTAGCAGCTTAAAACAACACCCATATATTAGCCCATAGTTCTGTAGGTCAGAAGTTCAAAATGATGTGACTGGTTCTCTGCTCATGGTATCATCAGGCTGAAATCAAGCTGTCAATCAATTGAATTCTTGCCTGAAGACTCAGGGGAAAATCCAAATTCAACTCATTCTTGTTGGTAGAATTCAGTTCCTTGAAGTAGGAGAACTCTGTGCTCCCTATTTCCTTGATGGCTGTCAGCCAGGGGCCACTCAACTCCTAGTTTACCTTCCATGGGGTACTGTCAATCTTCAAGTCAGCAATGGCAAATTAAGTTCTTCTTGTGCTTTGAATCTCTGAATCTCTTCACCTCTGACCTATAGGCCCATATTAGAAGGGCTCGTATGATTAGGTAAGGCCTACCCAGATAGTTTCCCTATCTGACAAGCAATCTGTTTGGGGTACTAATTGCATTTTCAAACCCCTTTTGTCACAGAAGGTAACTGTCTTAGTCAGTTCAGGCTACTGTAATACAGTGCCATAGACTGAGTGGCTTATCAACAACAGAAATTTATCTCTCACAGTTCTTGAGCCTGGGAAATACAAGATCAAGTTTCCAGCAGATCAGGTATCTGATGAGGACCCACTTACTGGTTCATCAACAGATCTCATGACCTAATTACCTCCCAAAGGCTCCTCCTCCTGATGGGGTCACATTGAGGGTTAGGAATTCAACATTTGAATTTTGGGAGGATACAAACATACAGTCTATAGCAGTAACTTAATCACAGGAGTGGTATCTCATCATATTCTTAGGACCCATGTACACGAGGGAAAGAGATTATACAAGGGTGCCATTTGGGGTCATCTTGGAATTCTGTCTTTCACAAAAGTCTTTTTAAAACTATTAAATGGCATAATTTCACATGAAATAAATATAGAATGTATATGAAATGATTGTTTACATTTGGATAAATTACTTTTAGGTAAGAAAATTCTTGCCCCTGAGAATAAAATTTCATGTAAATGGTCCTATATTTTAAGAAGAAATATGAGCTATTAAGAAGAAAAATGCATAAAACAAGACTGTTCAGAAACAAAAAGGTAAACTATGGAGATTGGCATATTTATAAGAAAAGCCATTTGAACCAAAGTTGGAAGGCCATGCATTGATTATCAAAATGAGTAACAAAATTATTGGAATCATTAGCTTATTAATTAATCAAAGTCCATTGTGTCTCAAAAGGTTAAAATTGAACTGTGTTCTGACAAGAATTGTGAGTTCTTTTACATGACAAGACATGAAGACAAAGCCTTTATCTAAGGGAAAATGTTGAATCCTGATTAGATCAAGAGGGGGCCTCTGAAAATAGTTTCAGGGTGAAAACTGAATACTTTCACCTGCATTTCTGTTCCTGTGACCAGTTGGTACTTAACAATGATAGGGTTAGCTTAGGACAGAACAAAAGGAAATTAAAAATATCAGTGTCACAGATTTGTGGTTTCAGGAGGCCAATCTATGCCATTCTAAATCATCAGTGTAAGATTGACCTGCTGTTCTGGGAAATATCTTAGGTCAAAATTGCATAGTGTAACTCCTATAAATATTCTCACGTTATTTATTTTTCTATCACTCATGTACTCATTTCGTACCCTCAAAGGGGAAATAGCATACCCTCAAATTATGTCCCTTCCTGAATGGCCAGGAGCTTCAGCTCTATGCACAGTAACCACAACCTCTCAATTTGATTATTAACCTCTAAAAATAAACACAGGTTGGAAAGTTTATTTCCCCATAAAGAAGGGACAATGAAATCAATAATGACTTAGATTCTATTTGTGAACTAAAATGTCCAAGCCACTGAATAAAGTGTGTTACAAACAAGGTGACAGTGTTTAAAAAAAAAAAAAAAGAAAAAATAAAGAAGAAACATATTGGAAAGGCTCAAAAAAAAAACCTTTTGGTGGACTTTGGCATTTTTGAGGTAACAGTAAATGCCACCAAGAAACCGAAACAAAGAATAACAGAGAATGGAATAAATGTTTGCTGAGCACTGACTGAGTATAGCCATCTACTCAGTTAGATGCTTAGTTAGTCACAAGCTCCCTTATATGATTCAAACTGAAGATTCTTACTGGTGTGTACAATGGAGTCAGTACTTGGCTTAAATTCCTACTCCTCATGTAGGAATTTGGGTAAATGAAATATCCTCTATATGTATCCATTATTTTGTCTGGAGAACAGAAATAATGCCTACTTTATATTATTGCTGAGATAACACAGGTATAGCACATAGAACTGCACTTACCTTTTAAACATAAATATTTCTTATTATTTTTATTATTGTTGTTGTTATTTCATTTTGTCTTCAAAAGTCCATGATATCTAGCTTTCTGCCCAGGATACAGAAAGTTAAAAGTAACATCACTTTCATACTTAAAATGACTAACATCAAATATAGGACTTTTACTGCACAAAAGAGAGAGCTGAGGTTTAAGAACAAACAGCTGCCCTAAGAAACTTTACCTGCAGGAAGAGAGATGTGAGCATGAACTTGCTTGAGGTACATATACCAGACACCTATACAAGACTTCAACTAGAATAGTTGACAATTTTATGAATGCCAAATGCAGGCAGGTGGGACAATCTGAAATTCTGAGGCTACAAAAATTGAAGGTATCTGCATTTCTTAGAGTCTTTCTCCATCAACCCTACTAAGCATTTATAGAAAAGATTGAACAAAATCCTGAGGAATTTCTATTGTGATGCAGACCTGAGGGCACAGTAGATGCCATGTCGGGGAGCAGGAAACTCCCTCTGGGTACATCTTCTTCATAAAAAAAAAAAAAAAAAAAAAAAAAAAAAGCCTTACTGTGTGGGGTTGGGATGAAGGTGGGGCAATCATCAATGCTTCCCATAGGTGAAAACTTATTGAAAACAATCAGAACTAGATGTGAACACAGTATATATTTTGGAACTATCTAAGGGAAAATTTAAAATAACAAAATAACTATGATTAATATATTAAAGGCTGTAATGAAAGGGTGGACCACATGCAAAGTCAGATGGGTAATTGCAGCAGAAAAATGGAAACTAAAAGAGAGAGTCAAATAAAAATGATAAAAAAGGAAAAAACAGTAACAGAAATGAAGAATACCTCAACAGCTCATTAACAGACTCAATGCAGCTGAGGAAAGAATCAGTGAGCTTAGAGATAGGTCAATGTAAATTACCCAAACTGAAATACAAAGAGAAACAAGACAAAACAAAACAAAACAACAAAAAACAAAGAAAAGACAGTACTTAATAGAGATGAAACTATTTTGAACATTCCAAAATACAGGGGTACATCAATGTACTGTGCTTCAGTTTATCGCACTTTGCAGATATTGTGTTTTTTAAAAATTGAAGATTTGTGACAAACCAGCATTAATCTAGCCTATCTGTGTCATTTATTCAACAGCATGTGCTCACTTCATGTCTCTGTGTCATGTTTTGCTCATTCTCACAATATTTTAAACTTCTTCATTATTATTATATTTGTTATGTTGATTTGTGATCAGCGATTTTTAATATTACTATTGTAATTGTTTTGGGGCACTACAAACTATACCCATGTAAGACTGCAAACTTAATTGATAAATGTTGTGTGTGGTCCAACTGCTCTACCGACCAGCCATTCCTCTATTTCTTTTCCTATCCTCAGGCCTCCCTATTCCCTGAGACACACAATATTGAAATTAGGCAAATCAATAACCTTACAACGGCCTCTAACTGTCCAATTGAAAGAAAGAGTCACCTTTCACTTTAAATCAGAAGTTAGAAATGATTAAGCTTAGTAAGGAAGGCATGTTGAAAGCCAAGACAGGTCAAAAGCTAAGCCTCTTGCACCAAACAGTTAGCCAAGTTGTGAATGCCAAGGAAAAGTTCTTGAAGGAAATTAAAAGTTCTACTCCAGTGAACACACAAATGATAAGAAAGCGAAACAGTCTTATTGCTTTAATAAAGAAACTTTTAGTGGTCTGGATAGAAGATCAAACCAGCCCCTACATTCCCTTAAGCCACAGCCTAATCCAGAGTAAGACCTAACTCTCTGCAATTCTATGAAGGTTGGGAGAGGTGAGGAAGCTGCAGAAGAAAAGTTTGAAGCTATCAGAGTCTGGTTCATGAGGTTAAAGGAAAGAAGTTGTCTCTATAACATATAAGTATGAGATGAAGCAGCAAGTTGTCCAGAAGATCTAGCTAACAATCTTGTTGATGAAGGTGGCTACACTAAGTAACAGATGTTCAATGTAGATGAAACAGCCTTATATTGGAAGAAGATGCCATCTGGAACTTTCATAGCTAGAGATAAGTCAATGCCTGGCTTCAAAGCCTCAAAAGACAGGCTGACTCTCTTGTTAGAGGCTAAGGCAGCTGGTGACTTCAACTTAAGCCAATGTTCATTTGCCATTCAAAAATCCTAGTGCCCTTAAGAATTATCCTAAATCTACTCTGCTTGTGCTCTATAGATGGAACAACAAAGCATGGATTGTAAGCCCACTGTTGAGACCTACTGCTTGGAAAAACACATTCCTTTCAAAATATTACTGCTCATTGACAAGGCACCTGATCATCCGAGAGTTCTGATGGAGATGTACAAGGACATTAATGTTGTTTGCATGCCTGCTAACACAGTGTCCATTCTGCAACCCATGGATCAAGGAGTAATTTTGACTTTTAAGTCTTATTATTTAAGAAATACAATTCATAAGGCTATAGCAGCCATAAATAGTAATTCCTCTGAAGGATGCATGCAAAGTAAATTTGAAAACCTTCTGGAAAGGATTCACCATTCTAGACACCATTAAGAATATTCATGATTCATGGGATGTGATCAAAATATCAACATAAATTTGGAAGAAGTTGACTTCAACTCTCATAGATGACTTTGAGGAGTTCAAGACTTCAGTGGAGGAAGTAACTGTAGATGTGGTAAAAATAGCAAGAAAACTAGAATTAGAAGTGGAGCCTGAAGATGTGACTAAATTGCTACAATATCATTTTAAAACTCTAATAGATGAGGAGTTACTTCTTATGGATGAGCAAAGAAAGTGGTTTCTTGTGATGAAATCTACTCCTGGTGAAGATGCTGTGGACGTTGTTGAAGTGGCAACAAAGGATTTAGATTATTACATAAACTTAGTTGATAGAGCACCATTAGGGTTTGAGAGGATTGATTTCAATTTCGAAAGAAGTTCTACTGTGGGTAAAATGTTATCAAATAGTGTCACATGCTACAGAAAAATATTTTGTGAAAGGGAGAGTCAATTAATGCAGCAAACTTCATTGTTTTCTTATTTTAAAAAATTACCACATCCACCCCAACCTTCAGCAAGCACCACCCTGATCAGTCAGCAGCCATCAACATTGAGGCAAGACCCACCCACTAGCAAAAAGGCTCAGATAGCTATTAGCACTTTTTATCAATAAAGTATTTTTAATTAAGGTATTTACATTGTTTTTTAAACATAAGGCTATTTTCACAGTTAATAGACTACAATGCAGTGTCAACATAGGTTTTATATGTACTTGGAAACCAAAAAAAAATGTATGACTTACTTTATTGTGATATTTGTTTTATTGCTGTGGTCTGAAACTAAACCCCACAATACTTTAAAGATATGCATGTTTATATAATTGAAATCACCCAGAGAAGAGAAAGACAACATAGAAGAAATATATGAACAAATAATAACAGATTTTCAAAGTTAACGGTGGACACCAAGAAGCTCATAGGAGGTCACCAAGTTGGATAAGTACTAAAAATCAAAACAAAACAACAATGAAACAGACATAATTTAACCTGCTGAAAAGAAAACAAATCAAACTAAAAAATATTAAATGCAGCCAGTGAAAGGGAAAAACGCTACATATAGAAACACAAAGATAAGAACTTTAGCTGACATTTTGTCAGAAATCATAATATACAGAAGGCAATAGAATAAAATCTTTAAAGTGCTTAAAGAAAACAAAACAAACCAAACCTGTCACTCTGCAAGTCTCCACGAAGCAAAAACATCTTTCTGAAATGAAAGATTTTCTCAACCAGATACTCAGGGAATTAAAATTGTTAAAAAAAAGTTTTTAGCAAGAAAGACTATAACAAACTTAAACATGGAATTAAAAAAAGAAATAAATAGCATTGGAAATGCAATGGAGAAAGCTAAAGTTCAATTGTGGTTTTAAAAAACTTTTAAAGTTTTAAAAGATAATTATCTAATGCAAAACCTATTAATAATATGCTGCATATTTTAACATATGTAAAAGTAAAACAGCAAAACAGGATGAAGGGAAGGAACTAGAATATACTGCTGTAAAATTCCTATCGACATGTGAAGCAATATAATACTATTTGAAGGTAGGCTCTAATTTAACATGTTGATTGTAAACCTTAGGACAATAACTTTTTAAAATATCTATAAAGAATGAGGGATGAGGATGTATAGAAGCTTTATCCTTAGTAACCAAATATTGGAAACAAAACAGAGGTTCAACCAGAGAATGGGTAAACAAACTGTGGTATATGCACACAATGGAATATATGAAATGCTACCCAGCAATAAAAGGAAACATCTATTTATTGCAGGAGTTAAACTTTGATATATATTTTAAGCATTTAAATTTATTTCCTTCAAAAGACTTTAGATTTATCACATTTACTAAAAACTAGAAACTACTCTTAATCGACTTCCCATTTACTCTATCTGACAAATCTTTGTCTGGGTTTTAAGTAGTTTTTCTTTTTTGAACATGTTTTTATAGAGTTTGATATATAATTTTGTATTGTGTATAATATTGCTGGTAAATGTTATAATATAGTTTGATATACTGTACTTGATTGAATTATGTCCCCTCAAACTCACTGAAGCTTTAATTGTGCCTTCGAAGTTTTATGTATTAGAAATTTGGCACCTACTGTAACTGTTAAGAGGGTGGGAAATCATATTATGTTGGGGCCTTGAAGAGGTGATTGGATTGTAGGACCATGCAGTACTGAATGGATTAAAAATGGTGGTCAGGGGTGTGGTTCTGAGGTCTTTAAAAGAAGAGGAGAGTCTGTCTCTCTCTCTCTGCTCTCTCTGCTTCCCCCATCTTGCAATGTGATATCCCTGGGTCATTGTTGCCACCACCAGATGGACTTTCAACTTCCCAGCCTCAGAAACTGTAAGCAATAAATTTTGTTTTTATTTATAAATTACCCCAGTTCCAGGTATTTTGTTACAAGCAACAGAAATGGACTAATACATATACATTTTTATTATATTGTATTATGCTATATTTTATGATATCATTCCTAAGTATAGTGTAATTTGGGGGGTAAGAGAATTTCTTTTGTATTATTTTTGGTCATTCTGTGGTCTACTTTTTGTTAATATGACTAAGCAGAAAAAGGAGATGTAATAGAGACTATGGAATCATGATTATGATAGTAGAAAGAAACTTTAGGATATTAAAATCAAAAATCTTTATGAAAGAAAGTGAGCCAAAATGCTAGGTACCTATCAAGCTTTATTAAAGAAAAGAAACCTGCCAGGCTGCACTCAAAATGGAGAGCGGCAGCCAGGGCTGCCCTCAAAGAGGAGAGCAGCACCAGGCGTCAGGGTGGGAGAGCTTATATAGGCTATAGGGCGCCAGGGCTGGCTGATGCAATCGAGGACGAGCATTACACTAGTGTGGAAGCTCCACCTGGCTGATACAACTGGGGTGGAAAATTGTACCTATGAGGAAGCCAAAAAGTGTTTCTATTTCACAGAAGTCAAGAGGCTTCTCATAAGGAAAAGGGCGCAGGGCTGGTGGCCATATTGTGCTTGGCCTTGCCTAAAATGGCACTGGTTATGTTCACAGCCTATCACTTTAAGATTTATATTTCTTAAAAAAGCATGAATCTACAGAGATCTTTAAGTACACTTAAAATTATCAAACAGAAGTGCTTTATTACCCATGGGAAAACTGAGATTATCCAGATGGTGTCAGAAGGATTACTAGAACCCGGGCCTTTTGACTCCTTAATCAATATAGTGTTTTTCCCAGTAAATCTCGTTTTCTCTCATAAGGTAAGTTACACCTAGGGCTGGTCCACATACAGACAAAACATTCTAAATTACAAATTCTGAATCTCCTGGACAAGTGGTAGCAAATTCCTTATGAATAATACATTTTCTTTCCTATTTTTATTAAGGACAATTTTTGTATCATGTATGTAGATGTCTGTCTTACTGAGAGTAGAAATGAAGCAGCTCTTTTTTTTTTTTTTTTTTTTTTTGTCTTTTTCGTGACCGGCACTCAGCCAGTGAGTGCACCGGCCATTCCTATATAGGATCCGAACCCGCGGCGGGAGCGTCACCACGCTCCCAGCTCCACACTCTCCTGAGTGCGCCACGGGCTCGGCCCTGAAGCAGTTCTTCTAAAAAACATGTAGTTCTCATCCTCTTACAGGTAAGTATTTTGTAAAAACATAGGCTTGGCTTAACTATTTTGTACTAACCTGTGACCCTAATAATAGATAGGCATTTACAGTGAGCTGTAGTCTATGAAGCAGACTTTCTTCTACTTAAAAGCTGCTTGAAGGTAGTTTTCAGTAGACACACTTGCTTCTGAAGATACTTGAAAGACTTCACATATGTTAATTACAGCAATCAAGACTCATAAAGCCTTGGATTTTACAACTTTTCAGAAAGCCTCAGGGAATAGAATATCTTCCAATTCAGTGGACAAGTTAAATCCAATTATGCTTCCTTCCTTCTTTCAGCAACCTCTCCTTTTGTACACTTACTAATTGCAAATGTAGAAAATAACAAATAAAAAAGAAAAGATTCAAACTGCACTATTTTCAGGAGAAACACAGTCCAACATGTAAATTCTTTTATCAGCAAAAGATCCCTGTGTTTATTTGAGGAAAGATAGCAATTTCTAGATTAAAAAGAGTAAACTTATCAACATCACCAGATATATAATAGATACAGCTGTACATGCACAACAAAAACAAAAAGCTACCTTTGAATTTTAAGCACAGTCACTTGTAACCTCTTATACTTTCGTCATTTTTAATTGGAAAGAAAACAACCCACTGAGGAGCTGAGAGCCTGTGCATAGAGATAATGGTAGGAAACAGAACTTTGACCTACAACCTACAGCAACCTGCCCCGGAAGCCAACTCCCTTATGTATAATAAACAATTCAGGAAGCCAATCTGCTATGTCATTCTTATAGGAAGTCAGATTTCTCTCTATAATATCAATCCAGGAAGCTAAACAATAACTTCTGGTGTTGGCCAGAAATTAGTAATTGACAGCATCACAATTTTTTGTCCCTGCTTCTGACTTAGGACTGATCAAAGAAAACCAAACATGCACCTTAACCACATGAGATACCCTCTTCTAGTTAAGCAGTCTCCAGCTTCTCCAGGCCAACGGCCTCCACTCAGGGGGATGCCTGATGCCTTCCCTTTTTCCCCACCTATAAAGCTTCCCCACTCTTCTACCTATCCTTGAGTTGCTGCTAAAATTCAAGTGAGGTGTCTGACTCTCTTGCTGTAGCAATCACTGAATAAATATCCTTTGCTTTTATCATTTGGTTGTTTTTATTTATTTCCACAGAACAAAAAGTCAAAATAAATAAATAAATAAAAAATCTTCCCTTCGTTTCAAAAAGACTAAAATCCTTTAATTTTCTTCATAATTCAAAATATCCACTTTTGTGGGACAATATGCTTTATCTTTTCAATTGTTTTTTCTAATATGTATACCCCTGGTGGAAATTATTTCACTTTGTGGCATTTTGTAATTTATTTAAATAATAGTGGACCTACATGCTTCTTTATGTTCTGATTCTGCATGCATTTTTTCACATAGAATCCGTATTTTTTAGTGTAATTTACTGAAATTCTAAGGTGAAATCATCACTATTATGCCATATATATATTTATGTATGTATATATGTGTATACATGCATATAAAATTTTAGCATATTGATATAAATATATATAAATCAATGGAACACAATATGTATTGATTACTAGATACTGAAATTTTATCTTCTTTCTATGTCTTTATTATTAAGTAATCATATAACCAACAGCTGGTAATAAATAATTTTTTTAAGTGTTTATTTATTTTCTTTAGGGATCATTAAGAATTTACAATTGACTATGAATTTTACCATGTAGTATGAACAAACATTTGCACTAGCTTTTATTTTATTCATGCCTTTATAAGGGATAAAGTCAAAATTTCTATACATTACTGTTTGAGGAGCTACATCTTTCTTATTGATCATTGGAAAATCTATTTTGAATTGTTTTGATCTTTTTTTATTAGGGAACACCTGGCATATTTGTGATAGGGATTATTATTGAATAAAATCAAATGACATTAGTTAATCAGAAAACATAAAGTCAAGAACAGGCAAAGATAATGTAGAACTACCCAAATCCAAGTGTTACAAGATTCCCATTTTAGGTGTTAAAAAGCTTTACACAGTTGCTTAGAAAAATAAGTAAAAAACTTTCTGTTACTTGTTTGTATAATTTCTATTATTGTTCTACCTGATGTTTATCTTTTAGTTTAGCAATCTGAATACATCAAATAGACGTGAGCCTCTGAATGTCAGGAAACTTGTACTGGTCTGTGTGTGTACCCATATCTTATTTTGCAAAACAATACTTAAGAGAGAAGATAAGAATTTCAAACTAAACAGGATTTTTACATTATCACTACAGTTTACACTGATTTATGTGACACTAAACAAGGTTTTTGACCTATATAAACCTCAATTTTCTCATCTGTAAACTAGAGAGGATAATAGTATTTATTTCAAAGGATAAATCTGAGTATTAAATTAAGCAATCCTTATAACATGCTTAGACTGGGTTTTGGCATAGAGTAAACTTCTCAACAAATGTGAGCTATTACCTAACAACACTTGGTTAAATGAATGACTTTCACTATCATTGAACCAAAAGAATGGGCTTCCACTAGGTCTCCTTTATGTTTTTTACTACATGATTTCTACAAAGAGACATAACATCTTTCCTCCTCTAAACAAAACTCTAGGAACTGGTGAGGAAAATCTCCCTAGTACCATGTGTAGTGGCACCCACCTCCACTCCATGACTCCTCGGTGACTTCTGTGGTACCACTCAGTTTTCTTTACTGGACCCAACACACATTGTCATTATTTTGCTTGTTTGTTGCACTTTTTCACGTTGTTCGCTGTTGCTGTTGTTCTTTTGTTTACACAATTACTTCAATAGGCTGTATAATCCATGAAAGATGATAGTTTGTCTTGTTTCCTGCTAAGCATAATGCCTAGAAGTGCTCAAAGGAAATGCTGAATGACTACACACTGCGAAATCCAGAACTTGCTTGTTTAACTCCACTTCTATAATTAGAATAGTAAAGAGGAATATAAAAGGTTAAAGTTAGGAAAGAGTAAAAGTGTCAGAAATATAAGATTTTCTTTTTCCTCACCTATAAAAAAAGTATCTTTAAGCAGCTTTAAGTATGAATATGAATATTATGTAGAGATACAGACTGTGATACATGATATCCTGTGGAGATATTTAGGTTATTTCAATTTTATTTAATATTAAACAAAATATTATAAATATTATCATGTCATCTAAAACAGCAATTGAAATGACATGAAGTATTTAGAAATAGCCTAAGAATTAAAGCTATTCAGAGGAGTCTTTGTTGTTCAGGAATTTAAACATTTTATCTCCTTCAATTAAAAACTATTTTTTTTTTTAATAGAAAACCTACTGGACTAACTGAACTAGAATGGCTAGTGGGATGGAATTCTTGCAATGTTTGGTAAAATTAATATGACATTTATTTGCTATTTGGTATTTTGTTTATTTCCCTATGTTTTAATATATTGTTTTCTTGCTGTGAGACTTTAAAATCCCATAAGACAAGAACGATGTTTTACTTATCTGGCCTCTCCTACAATGCCTTGTGTAGTGCTTTGCTTATGAGAAATGCTGACTAAATGAAATCTATGTATAATTGAGCTCTTGGTATGCTCTTTACAGTACTACCATTTAAGGTCACTATTCTACCTCTTTTCAAAATCCTAGTCAATTTATTGAGACACATATATAGAGAGAGTTGAAATAGAAAATGAAAAGTAAAATTATATTGAAAGATCTGACCTAATTTAAAGTCATTTGGATTCCTTACACAGAGAGACTGTGAGATAATAAATGTGTCTTTTTAAGCTGAAAAATTGGGAGTAATTTGTTATACAGCAACATATGCCTAATACAGGCAAGCATCAAAATTATTCACCCACTCATTCAAAAATATATTAACTGCACAAGTTCCTGTGATAGATTACCAAAAAATAAGCAAAGGGCAACAAAATGTAAGATGTGGTAACTATATACCTTGTTCACATCTCAAACTCTAATAAACAGAAAAGACATGTGAACAGATATGTAGTAATAAGGCAAAGAGTGATATATATTAAAAGACTAAGAACTATGAGAGCTTGAACCAGAGTGTTATGGGTTGAGCTGTGTACTTCCCCCACCCCCAAATATAGATATTGAGTCCTAATTTCCAGTACCTCAGAATGTGATTTTATTTGGAAATAGGGATCTTGTAGATACAATTAGTTAAGATGAGGTCATACTGGAACAGGGCGTGTACCTAATCCAATATGACTGATGTCCTTATAAAGAACATGAACATGTGAGGACAGACACATGGAATGCCATGTGATGACAAAGGCATAGGAGTGTGCATTAGTTTTCTGTTGCTTACAACAGAATACCTGAAATTGGGTAATTCATAAAGAAACAAAACTTATTTCTTACAGTTTTGGGGGCTGAGAAGTCCAGGGTGAAAGGGTGCCTCTGGTGAGGGCTTTCTTCTTGGTGGGACCTTTACGGAGTCCTGTGGCAATGCAGGCTATCACATGGCAAGAGGCTGAGCAGGAGCGTGTATCCGCATGCTTTCTTCCTCTCCTTATAAAGCCACCAGTCTACTACTGATAAGAACTGGTTAAGCCACTAACCCATTAATCCATGAATGAATAAACCATTCATGAGGGCACGGTCCTCATGATCTAATCACCTCTTAAAGGCCTCACCTTTCAAATACCACAGTCAGATTTCCCACCCTCTTAACACTTACAAGGGGGATCAAGCACCAGCATGAGTTGGGGGTATATTCAAATCACAGCAGCGGGATTCATGTAGCTGCAAGCCAAGGAATGCCAAAGGTTGAAAGAAAAACACCAGAAGCGAGAAAGAAGCAAGGAAGGATTCCCCTACAGGTTGTAGAGGGAGAATGGCCCTGTCCATACCTTGATTTTAGATTTCTAGCCTCCTACACTGTGAGACAATACATTTCTGTTGTTTTAAGTTACCCATTTGGAGGTGGTTTGTTACAGCAGTCACAGGTAATGAACACGCAGGCGTTGGAGTCAGACTGTCTGGGTTTGAATCCTGGCTTCGCACACTAATGCTGGAACCTTGGGCAAGTTGTTGAACATCACCTATATTGTGATACTTTTTACAACAGCCCTAGGAAACTGACACAGTGAGATTTTTTCTGTAATATTTCCTTAGAAGCTTAAACATTCTCGTTTCAAGAGGGTAGTACTTAAGCATTGATATACTTCATTTCTCCTTCGTTGCCAGAGGCACCTCCAGACCCAGCACTTAGTCAACTTTGGCAGTTTGGGAATCCCAGATCTGTGAGTTCCATGTTGTGTGATTTGGGGCATGTTGTCTAGCTTCTTTTTGCTTCTGTTTTTAGGTCTCTAGAAAGGGCATATTAAGATGTTGTAATTCAAAAGTATTATCATGGATTAAATGAGACAGTGAAGATAAAGTTTTAGATACAGTGCTGTGTGCATTATGAATGCTCAGTACATGTTAAACACAATATTCTCCTCGGAACCAGATGGTGTCATATAGATTTTACTTTAGCTGCGAAGGGAGAAGAGATCCCCTCTTCCACTGGTGTTTGCTTAAGGACGGATGGCATAGTAGGTTTCTGCCACTAGGCCACCTCAGAGTTTCTTTTCATGCCACACACATTGGAGATGAGAGTTGTGTGAGTCAGATTCCTACGGAACGTTGGTTTTGTGCTTAAAATTCTCTTTTGCAGCAGTAGTTAAGTCTTCCAAATGCCTAACATGGAATAAAGTAGCCACTCCATGCAGTGTGGTCTGCCTAGGACTCCTCATGTATCTGCCCCTTGTGTATCCCAATATATCTCATTTGATAAGCCACTCTTGCCTCTGAGAGATGGAAATGGCCCAAGTTAATGCTGACACTCTTTAGGATGCTGAATGTGACATTCCACCAGTTGTATGGCTGGAGCTAACAGGAGAGGGCAAAAAGAGAGGACAAACAAAAATACTGTACTTTCCAGGCACAATAAGTCACGGCTTCAAAAGAGGAGGGGTTGGAAAGTGTCAGAAAAACAGTGGTGGCTGTCAGCCCCACCCGGCCTAAGGTATTCTGGAAGAGGGCAGTTTTTTGATCAGGACAGCAAGGATGAAGACAACCTGTAAGACAGAACCACAAACTACATGAGTTTGGACAAAGACTTTATGTCTCTGAAAACTAAAAAGTCCTTGTGTGAATGTCACATGGAAAGGGTTGTAGCCAAAAGAACAGGCCCTTTGCTTTATTTCCTGGCTTTTTTGTTAACTTCACAAACCTCCAAAGCTTCAGTACATTAATATGTAAATAGTAACTACTTTATCATTATCGTGTGTAATTGTTTTGTTTTGTTTTGTTTTTATTTTTCATTTTATTTATTTTTTATTGGAACATAGTTGATTGTACGTATCTGTGGGGTACAGCACTGAATATCAATACCTTTGTGCAATATGTGATGCTCCAATCAGGAAAATTAGTATATTCAATATTATACAATGTAATCAATTTTTTTGGCTCTTTACCAATTCTTTCATTATCCCCCTCCCCCTCATCTTTTCCCATCTCTGGTAAGAAAGAGAACAGGTCTTAAGGGTCCACAGCTGCACTCTCCAATTACAATCGTCACAGAAAATAAGTCTTAAGGCAAACATTACCTAAAATCTTTGCCCATGACCTGGATGAAAGAAATTAGGCTATACCCGTTCCATTTATAGATGAAGCAATGTAGTGTGGATTTCTTAAAAGATTAAATTTTAGTGCAAATATAATATGTTTCGAGGTTGGAGTGTCTGACTGGCTGGTTCCAGCGTCTGGGTCACATAGGTGGGATTAGCTGTCCCAGTCCAGCTGGCCGTGGTGATATCATGGTCCCCAGAGCCCTAGGACAGTGAGCCGGGCTTGCTTAGAGAAGACGCAGCCCCCCAGCGCTTGGGCCGGAGGTGTCCCAGTCCGCTCCTCTGTCGCTGGAGAACGGCCGGGCTGAGTAGCTGGGAGAAGCAGGCTGGAGCCTTCTGGGGCCTTGGGCCCTGGGACCCGAGGAGGATGAGCTGGCTCTTTCCCCTGACCTACAGCGCCTCCTCCTCCGCAGCTGGGTCCCCCAGTGGCCTCACCACCAACAGCAGAAGCAACGCCTGATTGAGTCCCTCCGGAACTCACACTCCAGGTGACTGCCGCTCCAACAGGAGGAAAAAGCCGGCATAAAAGAAGATTCCTGGGAGTGCCCGAGCCGCACTGCGGGACCGAGTGAGCAGCCCGAGGCGGTGGGAACTGAGAACAGGAAGGCGACAGACCAGAGGCAGAGAGTGAGCGCCCGACCTGGCACAGCCCTGTGAGTGACCCCCGACCCGGCCCTGCTCGGGGGGCTGACGCCTGCCCGGCTTCCGCCTGCACCACCAGACCACCCACCGCCCCGGGGCTGCCTCCATTTTCTCAGGTGGTGGCAGCTCCGGCCCAGCTCAGCCAAGCCTGTCCTCCTTGCCCGGCTCGGCTCCTCACTGAGCCTTCCCACTTGCTTGCCCCAGCACTGGGCTTCCCGGGGCCTGCGGGCTGGCCTCCCCTCCCACTCCCTCTGCGGTTTGCTGGCAGGGCTGGTGGCGTGGGGCGTCCCGGGCCAGCGTCGGGAGGGCAAGGAAGTACGGGCGGGGCCGACTGTCACTCCACCATACCCTGAACTCCGGCCCCCAGTAAACTTGCTGTTACTGGGAGGCAGATACCATCTCTGCAGCCACCAGTACAGAAAAACGCCTAACCAATTTCTGGTTAGGAATAGTGTGGTAGGAGAGTTCCCAAGTCCGCTTGAACCTGCCGGAGAGCTAACTGCAGGTGGGCACCGGACTCGGTCCATGCCAAGGGGATACAAAGGTGAACCGTGTGCTGCGGGCTCCTACCCCGAGGAGCTAACGCTCTGGTGAGGGAGATGAGACAAGTTCACAAATAACCACAATACCAGGAGGAAGGTGATAAGTCCCGAGAAAGATCTACACAGTACTACAAAGGCACCCAGAGCGACCAGTCGTCTGTGCCTAGCAGAAACCTGGTAGATTTCCTTGGCGAGGCGGTGCCGAGCAGGGTCTTGAAGGCCCAGCTGATAGACGAGAGTTGCAGAAGACACGTTCCAGCCCAGCACAGTGCGCACAGAGCGGGGAGAAGTGAGGCCAGAGAGGCGGAGACTCGACAGAAACCACACACCCTGTGGGGTCGCCACTGCACGATCCAACAGCCCGGGCCAGAGCACACGGAACAGGGAGAAGTCCTGCATGGGAAGTGAAAGCTCAGCAGAGATCACACACCCTGTGGTACGTGATCCACCAGACCAGCAGAGTCCAAGCTGACCAGAGAGGTGGCTCCCTGGAGAGGCCTAAGACCTGAGGCAACCATACACACAAGGCACTAGAGGCCAACTGAGCAGTCACGGAGGTAGCCATACCAAATTGGCAACCAGAGCAACATCTTAGTTAGTCAATAGTCTCAAACCAGTGGACTGTGAAACCCCCTGCCACAATGAATAAACATCAAAAAAAAGATACCAGAAATACAAAAAATCAAGAAAGTACACCACCAAAAGTTAATAAATCTCAAACTCTAGATCCTATAGAACAAGAAGCCCTTGAAATGACTGACAAGGAATTTTGAGTGATAATTCTAAGGAAACTGAATGAGATACAAGAAAACTCAGCTAGACATCATGATGAAATGAGGAAAAGTATACAGGACCTGAAAGAGGAAATGCACAAGGAAATCAATGTCCTGAAAAAAAATGTAGCAGAACTTGCTGAACTGAAGAAGTTATTCAGCGAAATAAAAAACACAACGGAGAGTTTAACCAGCAGGCTTGTCGAAGTTGAAGAGAGAACCTCTGAACTTGAAGATGGGCTGTTTGAAATAACACAAGCAGACAAAAAGAAAGAAAAAAGAATCAAAGACATTGAAGAAAATCTGAGAGAGATATCAGACAACCTTAAGCGCTCAAATATCCGAGTCATGGGTATTCCAGAAGGGGAGGAAAATGGAGATTCCATTGAAAACATATTCAACAAAATAGTGACAGAAAACTTCCCAGGTATAGGGAAAATCACAGATCTTCAGATCCAGGAAGCTCAACGATCTCCAAACGTATTCAACCCAAAAAGGCCTTCTCCAAGACATGTTATAGTCAAATTGGCAAAACTCAGAGACAAAGAGAGAATCTTAAAAGCTGCAAGAGAGAAGCGTCAAATCACCTATAAGGGAGCCACAATCAGGCTAACATCAGACTTTTCATCACAAACCCTAAAAGCTAGAAAGGAATGGGATGATATATTCAAAATACTAAAAGACAAAGATTTCCAGCCAAGAATACTCTACCCTGAAAGGCTATCCTTCCAAAATGAAGGGCAAATAGTATATTTCTCAGACAAACAAAAACTGCGGGAGTTCACTACCACACGACCACCCTTACAAGAAATCCTCAAGGGAGTACTGGGTTTGGTTCCTGAAAAATAACTACCACTGCCATAAAAACCCAAGAAATATCAATACCCACTAGTATAATAAAAATGGCATTCATGAAGAGAAAACAAACAAACAAAAACGCTATCTACAACCTAAGGAACCAACAAACACAGAAACCAAACAGTAAATCAGAAAGCAAGGAACGAAAGACACCTAAGACAACCAAACAACCAATAAAATGCTAGGAATAAATCAACACTTTTCAATAACAACTCTTAATGTAAAAGGCTTAAATTCCCCAATCAAATGACACAGACTGGCTGACTGGATCAAAAAGGAGGACCCAACTATATGCTGCCTACAAGAGACCCACCTCAACCATAAATATTCACACAGACTAAGAGTGAAAGGATGGAAAAAGATTTACCATGCAAACAGAAAAGAAAAACGAGCTGGAGTAGCTATTCTTATATCTGACCAAATACACTTTAAACTAAAAACCAAAAAAAGAGACAATGAGGGACACTACTTAATGATAAAAGGACTGGTCCATCAAGAAGACATAACAATCATAAATATGTATGCACCCAATGTTGGAGCAGCCAGATTTATAAAACAAACTCTATTAGACCTAAAGAAGGAAATAGACACTAATACCATAATAGCAGGGGACCTGAACACCCCACTGTCAATATTAGACAGATCATCTAGGGAAAGAATCAGTAGAGAAACACAAGATCTAAACAAGACTCTAGAACAATTGGAATTGGCAGATATCTACAGAACATTCCATCCAACAACCTCAGAATATTCATTCTTCACATCAGCACATGGATCATTCTCCAGGATAGATCACATATTAGGTCACAAATCAAGTCTCAATAAATTCAAAAAAATTGGAAGTATCCCATGTATTTTCTCAGACCACAATGGATTAAAACTAGAAATTAATAACAAATGAAACTCTGGAAACTAAACAAACACATGGAAATTAAACAGCATTCTACTTAATGACATATGGGTCCAAGAAGAAATCAAGCAGGAAATCAAAAAATTTATTGAAACTAATGAAAACAATGATACATCATACCAAAACCTGTGGGATACTGCAAAAGGAGTATTAAGGGGGAAATTTATTGCATTAAATGCTCACTTCAGAAGAATGGAAAGATGGCAAGTGAACAACGTAACAGTTCACCATAAAGAACTAGAAAAACAAGAACAATCCAAACCTAAAGTTAGCAGACGGAAAGAAATCATTAAGATCAGAGCAGAACTGAATGAAATTGAAACCCAAAAAAACAATTCAAAAGATCAATGAATCAAAAAGTTGGTTTTTTGAACAGATAAATAAAAGTGACAAACCATTAGCATGGCTAACTAAAGAAAGAAGAGAGAAGACTCACATAACAAAAATTAGAAATGAAAAAGGAGATATTACAACTGATTCATCTGAAATACAAGGAATCATTCGAGAGTACTATAAACAACTATATGCCAACAAGTTTGAAAATCTGGAGGAAATGGATAAATTTCTGTACACACACAAGCTCCCAAAACTGAACCATGAAGACATAGAAAATTTGAACAGACCAATAAAAATAAAGGAGATTGAAGCTGTTATCAGAAGGCTCCCAACAAAGAAAAGCCCAGGACCAGATGAATTCACAGCAGAATTTTACCAAACATTCAAAGAGGAAGAGACAACGATTCTTCACAAACTATTCCAAAAGATTGAAACAGACGCAAATCTCCCAAACTCATTCTATGAAGCAAACATCATCCTGATACCAAAACCAGGTAAAGATATAACCAAAAAAGAAAACTACAGGCTGATATCCTTGATGAATATAGATGCAAAAATCCTCACTAAAATACTAGCAAACAGAATACAGCAACACATACGTAAAATTATTCACCACGATCGAGTGGGATTCATCCCAGGGATTCAAGGTTGGTACAACATACCCAAATCAATAAATGTGATACACCATATTAATAAAGTCATCTGTATCGAAGCTAAAAAAGCATTTGATAAAGTTCAGCACTCAGTCATGACAAAGACCCTCTATAAGTTAGGTATAGAGGGAAAGTATCTCAACATAATTAAAGCCATATATGACAAACCCACTGCCAATATCATCCTGAATGGGGAAAAGCTGAAACCTTTTCCTTTAAGAACAGGCACTAGACAAGGATGCCCACTCTCACCACTCCTATTCAACATAGTGTTGGAAGTACTAGCCAGAGCAATCAGAGAAGAGAAGGAAATAAAGGGCATCCAGATTGGAAAAGACGAAGTCAAACTGTCGCTGTTTGCAGATGACATGACCCTATATATCAAACAGCCTTAAGCCTCTACAAAAAAACTCTTGGAGGTGATAAATGATTTCAGCACAGTGGCAGGATACAAAATCAACACACAAAAATCAGTAGCATTTCTTTTCTCCAATAGTGAACATGCAGAACGAGAAATCAAGACAGCCCGCCCATTTACAATAGCCACCAAAAAAATAAAATACTTAGGAATTGAGTTAACCAAGGAGGTGAAAAATCTCTATAATGAGAACTACAAACCATTGCTGAGAGAAATTAGAGAGGATACAAGAAGATGGAAAGATATCCCATGCTCTTGGATTGGAAGAATCAACATAGTGAAAATGTCCATACTACCCAAAGTGATATACAAATTCAATGCAATCCCCATCAAAATTCCAAAGACTTTTTCTCAGAAATGGAAAAAACTATCCAGACATTTATATGGAATAATAAAAGACCACGCATAGCCAAAGCAATGCTGAGCATAAAAAATAAAGGTGGAGGCATAACACTACCTGACTTTAAGCTATACTACAAAGCTATAATAACCAAAACAGTATGGTACTGTCATAAAAACAGACACACTGATCAATGGAATAGAACAGAGAATCCAGAAATCAACCCACACACTTACTTCCATCTGATCTTTGAAAAAGGCACCAAGCCTATTCACTGGGGAAGGGACTGCCTCTTCAGCAAATGGTGCTGGGATAACTGGATATCCATATGCAGGAGAATGAAACTAGATCCATACCTCTTACCATATACTAAAATCAACTCAAAATGGATTAAGGATTTAAATATACACTCTGAAACAATAAAACTTCTTAAAGAAACATAGGAGAAACACTTCAGGAAATAGGACTGGACACAGACTTCATAAATATGAGCCCCAAAGCACAGACAACCAAAGGAAAAATAAACAAATGGGATTATATCAAACTAAAAAGCTTCTGCACAGCAAAAGAAACAATTAACAGAGTTAAAAGACAACTAACAGTGTGGGAGAAAATATTTGCAAAATATACATCTGACAAAGGATTAAAATCCGGAATATATTCGGAACTCAAACAACTTTACAGGAAAAAAACAAACAACCCAATTAAAAAATGGGCTAAAGAGCTAAGTAGGCATTTCTCTAAGGAAGATATACAAATGGCCAACAGACATATGAAAAAATGCTCAACATCACTCAGCATCCGGGAAATGCAAATCAAAACCACACTGAGATACCATCTCACCCCAGTTAGGATGGCTAAAATCCAAAGTACTCTGAACGATAAATGCTGGCGAGGTTGCAGAGAAAAAGGAACTCTCATACATCGTTGGTGGGACTGTAAAATGGTGCAGCCTCTATGGAAAATGGTATGGAGGTTCCTCAAACAATTGCAGATAGATCTACCATACGACCCAGCTATCCCACTGTTGGGAATATACCCAGAGGAATGGAAATCATCAAGTCGAAGATATACCTGTTCCCCAATGTTCATCGCAGCACTCTTTACAATAGCCAAGAGTTAGAACCAGCCCAAATGTCCATCATTGCATGAGTGGATATGGAAAATGTGGTACATCTACACAATGGAATACTACTCAGCTATAAAAACGAATGAAATACTGCCATTTGCAACATCATGGATGGACCTCGTGAGAATTATATTAAGTGAAACAAGTCAGGCACAGAAAGAGAAATACCACATGTTCTCACTTATTGGTGGGAACCAAAAATAAATAAATAAATACGCGCGTGCGCGCACACACACACACACACACACAGAGACACACACAAAACCCGGGGGTGGGGGGGGGAGAAGATATAACAACCACAATTACTTGAAGTTGATACGGCAAGCAAACAGAAAGGACATTGTTGAGGGGGCGGGGAGGGAGGTTTTGGTGATGGGCAACAATAATCAGCCACAATGTATATCGACAAAATAAAATTTAAAAAAAAATATGTTTCAGTAAGTCCTCCTGCCCTCAAGAAAAGGGGAAAACGAATAAAACAGTATTCTCCAATTTAAAATAGGAATATAGAATAAGAATAAAATATGTAAAAAAAAGGAGTAAGAAAAACATGTAAAATATACAATGAGGAATAACTGATTAAGCACACACACTTAGGTGGGAGACCAAATGTATAAAAAAGATAGATAAACCCGCGATATACTGCTGCTGTTCTTTTTGACAATGTAATAAAATTCTATTAAATGAGACATTCCAAAAGTTTCCTTTAATTGAATTCAACTGCTAAAATTTTGTTTCAGTTCTTGTTTTGTATTTTCCCAAAAGCTATTTTGTGGTTATTGTCTTCAGTGATTTTTATTTTTGCTATTCTACCACTATCAGGCCATTTATTTTTTCGTGTATAGAAATTTATAGAGGAATTGACAGAATTCTAATTGTATACATACCAACCATGGAGCAGAGTCTGGAACTTAACATTTTTTAAAAGTATATTTCTTATTTTCATAAAACATACCTAAAGAAATGTGTACCTTTGAATAAATTTTCACAGAATAAATAGCACCAGATACTAATGATCAGATCAAGAAATAAAACATTGTCCTTCCCAATGAAACCTCCCCCATCCTGCTCCGAGACACTACGTCCCCCTTGATAACCACTACCCATACGTCTAACACCATAGATCAATTTATCCTTTTTTCATACTTTATATGAACAGAATCATACTGCATCCTTTTGTGATTATGGTCTTCAGTTCAATAGTATGTTTGTGAAATAAACCTATGCTATTGGGTGTAGTAATAGTTGTTCATTCTCATCGCTATATAGTTCTCCATTATTTGCATATACCACTATTTACTTACTCAATCTAATACTGTTAAGGAACATTTGGATTATTTCCATTTTTGACTATTATGCCTGATATTATTGTTAACAACTTGTACATACCTTTTGGAAAAATTGCATAGATATTTCTGTTGAGTATATACCAAAGACAGGAATTATTATGACATAATTTTATCGATATGTTTAGTTTTAGTAGTCAAAAATTACTTATTTTACTTAAATACCTGATATACATGTATATACTGTTTTTCATGGTATCAAATAATTTTGATTGTTGATGCTGCTACTAATAAGACATTAAGATAATTCTGGCTTCCTCAGAAAGGATTCAAATAAAAATATAAATGTCAACAGTTTACCTTCTAATGTCTATGATACTATTTCAATCAATAAAATGAAATCCACCCATCTTTACTTCAAATCAAAGGTAATGCTTACATTTACAGAGAATTACTTTCCTTAATAAGCTCTATAAATTCAAAAAATGTAATTAGATTCTGAATTTCCCATGAAAAGATTATGAAGGAAAGATATCTGACCAAAGGCCTAGAGTTCAATGTTCTATTTATTTATTTATTTATTTGTTTTTTAGATGTTTTTTATTTTATTTACATGAATTATCTGTTTTTTATTAATCTTGCCCCCCCTCATTTTAAAAATTTTATCATTACACAATATAAACATTTTGTATGGCCCTTTACCACTTTTTTTGCCCAAACACCCTCACAGTAAATTGGCTTACTTGGCTGAAAATATTATTGTGTATTTTAAAGATCTAGAAATAAATTTTATTTTATTATTTAATTAAAATTTCTATTTTGAGATTATTGTAGATGCACATACATTTGTAAAAAGTAATATAGGAAGGTTCCATGTACCAGAAATCCAGTTACTCCAAGAGTAACCTCTTGAAAACCATAATGCAGTATCACAAGCAGGATATTGACTTTGATGCAGTCAAGGTACAGAACCATCACAACAAGAAGCCTCTGTGTTGACCTTTTAGAGCCATACTTCTCTCTCTCCTTCATTCTTTTCCGGACTCCAGGTACTCAGTAGTCTTTTCCCCATTTCTATAGTTTTGTTATTTTTAAAATGTGATATAAATGGAATTACATAGTAAACCTTTGTTATTATATAGGACATTTTACAGTAAACCTTTGGGGATTGACTTTTTTGTTCAGCACAATTTCCTGGAAATTCACTTAAATTATTATGTGTATCAATAGCATTTTCCTTTTTTTCTTGATTGGAAATCCATGACATGGATGTATCAAAGATTATTTAACCATTCATTGGTTGAAGTACATCTGGGATGTTTCCAGTTTTTTGGCTACTATTAATATAGGTGCCGTGAACATTCATGTACAGGTTCTTGTGTGAGTATACTTTTTTATTTCTCTGGGGTAAGTGCTCAAGAATGCAACAGCAAGAGAGTACGGTAATTGTCTGTTTAGCTTTATAGAAAACTGCTAAAATTTTTCACTGCAGTTTTGCCATTTTATGGTCTGGATAACAATATATGAATGATGCATTTTTATCTTGTATCTTATAACATTGCTGAACTTATTTGTTCTAGGAGATTTGTTTTGTTTACTTTGTTTTTTCATAGATTCTAAGGATTTTCTATGTAGACACTCATACCATCTGCAAACAGGGACAATTTTCTTTCTTCCTTTCCAGTTAGTTTACCTTTTAGTTATTTATTTTGTATTATTGAAGTGCTTAGGGCTTCTGGTACTCTGTTAAATATAAGTGGTGAGATGGATATCTTTGCCTTCCTACCAGAGTTATAGTGAATATAACCCATCTTTTATCCTTAAATATAATGTTAGCTGTAAGTTTTTTGTAGATAGTTCTTATAAAGTTGAGGATGTTCCTCTCTATTCTTGGTTTGCCAAGAGATTTAATGATTTATTTTGTCAAATAATTTTTCTATGTCAACTATCATAATCATTTGGATTCGGTGTTTTTAGCCTTTTGATATGGTGAATTACAGTGAATTTATTTTTGAATGTTGAAACAGATTTGCATTTCTGTAATAAATTCAACTTGGTGATGGTGTATAATTCTTTTTATACTTTGCTAGATTCTATTTGCTAATATTTTTGGAGGATTTTTGTATCTAAATTTATGAGGGACAACAGTCTGTAGTTTTCTTTGCACACGCTTTGTCTGTTTTAAGTATGAGGATAAAGCAAGCCTCACAAAATGAATTAAAATGTTTCTTCCTCTTCCATTTTTTTGAATTATATTGTTTTAAATTGGTGTTAATTCTTCATTGTTTGGTAAAATTATCCAATGAAACCATCTGGGCCTACAGATTTTTTTCATGAGCTTTTTAATTACAAATTCGATTTTCTTTTTCTTTCTTTTTTTTTGGATGGTTATAGAAATTATTCATGTTGTCTGTTTTATCTTGGTTTAGTTTTGGTAGTTTGTAGCTTTTTAAGAATTAATCCATTCATTCTAAGTTGTTGAATTTATGAGTATAAACATTTTTATAATACTCTTTTAATATTCTTCTAATGGCTACAAGAACTGTAGTGATATCTTCTGTTTAATTCCTGGGAATAATGTTTTATTCTTCTCTTTTTTGAACATTATCAGTTTTGCTAAACGGTTATTAATATTTAAAATAATTTTATTAATATTTAAAAGAACCAGATTTATTTCATTGACATTCTGTACTGCTTTTAAATTATACTGATTTCTGCTTTTATTTTTATTATTCCCTTTGTTCTGCTGGCTTTGGTTGGGTTTTGCATTTTTTTTTTTTCCTAAATTTTATTTTGTTGATATACAATGTGGTTGATTATTGTGGCGCATTACCGAAACCTCCCTCCCTCCTCCCTCTCCCCGCTCCCTCCCAGCAATGTACTTTCTGTTTGTTTGTCGTATCAACTTCAAGGAATTGTAGTTGTTATGTCTTCTTCCCCCCCGCACCCCCTGGTTTGTGTGTGTGTGAGTGTGTGAATTTATTTATTTATTTTTAGCTCCCACCAATAAGTGAGAACATGTGGTATTTCTCTTTCTGTGCCTGACTCATTTCACTTAATATAATTCTCTCAAGGTCCATCCATATTGTTGCAAATGGCAGTATTTCATTCGTTTTCATAGCTGAGTAGTATTCCATTGTGTGGATATGCAACATTTTCCGTATCCACTCATCCGATGATGGATATTTGGGCTGGTTCCAACTCTTGGCTATTGTAAAGAGTGCTGTGATGAACATTGGGGAACAGGTATACCTTTCACTTGATGATTTCCATTCCTCTGGGTATATTCCCAGCAGTGGGATAGCTGGGTCATATGGCAGATCTATCTGCAATTGTTGGAAGAACCTCCATACCATTTTCTATAGAGGCTGCACCATTTGCAGTCCCACCAACAATGTATGAGAGTTCCTTTTTCTCTGCAACCTCGCCAGCATTTATCGTTCAGAGTCTTTTGGATTTTAGCCATCCTAACTGGGGTGAGATGGTATCTCAGTGTAGTTTTGATTTGCATTTCCTGGATGCTGAGTGATGTTGAGCATTTTTTCATGTGTCTGTTGGCCATTCGTATATCTTCCTTAGAGAAATGCCTACTTAGCTCTTTTGCCCATTTTTTAATTGGGTTGCTTGTTTTTTTCTTGTAAAGTTGTTTGAGTTCCTTGTATATTCTAGATATTAATCCTTTGTCAGATGTATATTTTGCAAATATTTTCTCCCACTGTGTTGGTTGTCTTTTAACTCTTTTAACTGTTTCTTTTGCTGTGCAGAAGCTCTTTAGTTTGATATAATCCCATTTGTTTATTTTTCCTTTTGTTGCCTGTGCTTTTGGGGTCGTATTCATGAAGTCTGTGTCCAGTCCTATTTCCTGAAGTGTCTCTCCTGTTTTCTTTAAGAAGTTTTATTGTTTCAGGGTGTATATTTAATTCTTTAATCCATTTTGAGTTGAATTCAGTGTATGGTGAGAGGTATGGATCTAGTTTCATTCTCCTGCATATGGATATCCAGTTATCCCAGCACCATTTGCTGAAGAGGCAGTCTCTTCCCCAGTGTATAGGCTTGGTGACTTTGTCAAAAATCAGATGGCTGTAGGTGTGTGGGTTGATTTCTGGATTCTCTATTCTATTCCATTGATCAGTGTTTCTGTTTTTATGCCAGTACCATATTGTTTTGGTTATTATAGATTTGTAGTATAGTTAAAGTCAGGTAGTGTTATGCCTCCAGCTTTTTTTTTTTTTGCTCAGTGTTGCTTTGGCTATGCGTGGTCTTTTGTTATTCCATATAAATGTCTGGATAGTTCTTTCCATTTCTGAGAAAAATGTCATTGGAATTTTGATGGGGATTGCATTGAATTTGTATATCACTTTGGGTAGTATGGACATTTTCACTATGTTGATTCTTCCAATCCAAGAGCATGGGATATCTTTCCATCTTCTTTGTGTCCTCTCTAATTTCTCTCAGCAGTGGTTTGTAGTTCTCATTATAGAGATTTTTCACCTCCTTGGTTAACTCAATTCCTAAGTATTTTATTTTTTTGGTGGCTATTGTAAATGGGCAGGCTTTCTTGATTTCTCTTTCTGCATGTTCACTATTGGAGAAAAGAAATGCTACTGATTTTTGTGTGTTGATTTTGTATCCTGCTACTGTGCTGAAATCATTTATCACCTCCAAGAGTTTTTTGTAGAGGCTTTAGGCTGTTCGATATATAGGATCATGTCATCTGCAAACAGGGACAGTTTGACTTCATCTTTTCCAATCTGGATGCCCTTTATTTCCTTCTCTTCTCTGATTGCTCTGGCTAGTACTTCCAACATTATGTTGAATAGGAGTGGTGAGAGTGGGCATCCTTGTCTAGTTTCTGTTCTTAAAGGAAAAGCTTTCAGCTTTTCCCCATTCAGGATGATATTGGCAGTGGGTTTATCATATATGGCTTAGATTATGTTGAGATACTTTCCGTCTATACCTAAGTTATAGAGGGTCTTTGTCATGAAAGAGTGTTGAATTTTATCAAATGCTTTTTCAGCATCTATAGAGATGATCATATGGTCCTTGTGTTTGACTTTTTTAATGTGGTGTATCACATTTATTGATTTGTGTATGTTGAACCAAACTTCCATCCCTGGGATGAATCCCACTTGATCGTGGTGAATAATTTCACGTATGTGTTGCTGTATTCTGTTTGCTAGTATTTTATTGAGGATTTTTGCATCTATATTCATCAAGGATATCAGCCTGTAGTTTTCTTTTTTGGTTATATCTTTACCTGGTTTTGGTATCAGGATTATGTTTGCTTCATAGTATGAGTTTGGGAGATTTGCGTCTGTGAAACTAATGAAAATAATGATACATCATACCAAAACCTGTGGGATACTGCAAAAGCAGTATTAAGGGGGAAATTTATTGCATTAAATGCTCACCTCAGAAGAATGGAAAGATGGCAAGTGAATAACCTAACACTTCACCTTAAAGATCTAGAAAAACAAGAACAATCCAAACCAAAAGTTAGCAGATAGAAAGAAATCATTAAGATCAGAGCAGAACTTAATGAAATTGAAACCCCAAATACAATACAAAAGATCAATGAATCAAAAAGTTGGTTTTTTGAAAAGATAAATGAAATTGACAAACCATTAGCATGGCTCACAAAAAAAAGAAGAGAGAAGATTTAAATAACAAAAATTAGAAATGAAAAAGGTGATATTACAACTGATTCATCTGAACTACAAGGAATCATTCGAGACTACTGTAAACAACTATATGTCAACAAGTTTGAAAATCTGGAGGAAATGGATAAATTTCTGGACACACACAAGCTCCCAAAACTGAGCCATGAAGATGTAGAAAATCTGAACAGACCAATAGCAATAAAGGAGATTGAAGCTGTTATCAGAAAGCTCCCAGCAAAGAAAAGCCCAGGACCAGATGGATTCACAGCAGAATTTTACCAAACATTCAAAGAGGAATTGACACCAATTCTTTACAAACTACTCCAAAAGATTCTTTTATTTATTTTAATTTATCAATATACAATGTTGTTGATTGTCATGTTCCTTAATCAATTCCTTCTTTCCCCTTCCCTTTTCCTGCTCCCCCCATCAACATCGTATCTGTTCACTTGTCTTAACAGGTTCAAGGAATTGTGATGATTGTTGTGTTTTCTTCCCCGTCATTCATTCGTTTGTATATTTATTTATTTATTTATTTATTTATTTATTTATTTGTTTGTTTGTTTGTTTGTTTGTTTGTTTGTTTGTTTGTTTATTTATTTATTTATTTATTTATTTATTTATTTTCAGCTCCCACAACACAAATAAGTGAGAACATGTGGTATTTCTCTTTCTGTGAATGGCTTATTTCACTTAATATAATTTTCTCTAAGTCCATCCATGTTGCTGCAAATGGTAATATTTCATTTTTTCTTAAAACCAGAATAGTATTCCATTGTGTGGATATCCCACATTTTCCTTATTCATTCATCTGATGATGGACATTTGTCTGGTTTCAACTCTTGGTTATTGTAAATAGTGCTGCAATAAACATGGGAGTACCAGTATGCCTTCAACATGGTGATTTCCATTCCTCTGCATATATACCCAGCAATGGAATATCTCAGTCATATGGTAGACTTATCTAGAATTGTTTGAGGAACCTCCACATAATCTTCCTTAAAGGCTACACTGTGTTCCAGTCCCAGCAACAGAGTAGGAGTGCTTTGCAACCTAGCCAGTTTTTATCATTCTCAGTCTTTTGGATGTTAGCCATCCTAACTGGAGTGAGATGGTAAATCAAAGTGGTTTTTATTTGCACTTCCTGAATGCTGAGTGATATGGAACATTTTTTCATGTGTCTGTTTGCCATTCACATATCTTCCTTTGAGAAATGCCTATCAGCTCCTTTGCCCATTTTTAATTGGGTTATTGGTTTTTTGCTAAGTTGTTTGAGTTACTTGTATATTCTGGATAGTAATCCTTTGTCAGATGTATATTTTGCAGGTATTTTCTCCCACTCCATTGGTTGTCTTTTTGCTCTGTTAATTGTTTATTTTGCCGTGCAGAAGCTTCTTAGTTTGATATAATCCCATTTGTTTATTTTTTGTTTGGTTGCCTGTGCTTTTAGGGTCATATTCATGAAGTCTGTACCCAATCCTACTTCCTGGAATGTTTCCTCTATGTTTTTTTACGGAGTTTTATTGTTTCAGGATATATATTCTTTAATCTGTTTTGAGTTGATTTTGGTATATGATGAGAGGTATGGGTCTTATTTTATTCTACATATAAATGTCCAATTTTCCCAGCACCAATTACTGAAGAGACAGTCTTTTCCCCAGTGTATATTCTCAGTGCCTGTGTCAAAGATCAGATGGCTATAGGTGTATGGGTTGATTTCTGGATTCTCTGCTCTGTTCCATTGGCTGTTTTTATGCCAGTACCATTCTGTTTTGGTTACTAGAACTTTGTAGTATAGTTTAAAGTCAGGTAGAGTTATATCTCTGTCTTTATTTTTTTGGCTCAGAATTGCTTTGGCTATTCATAGTCTTTTGTTCTTCCATATGAATGTTAGGATTGTTTTTCTTTTTTTTTTTTTTTTCCAATTCTGAGAAGAGTATCATTGGAATTTTGATGGGGATTATGTTGAACCTATAGGTCACTTTGGCTAGAATGGACATTTTTACAATGTTAATTCTTCCAATCCAAGAGCAAGGGATATTTTTCAATCTTGTGTCCTTTTATTTTCTCTCAACAATGGTTTGTAGCTCACGTCTTTGCTTAACTTTATTCCTATGTATTTTATTTTTTTGTTGACTATTGTAAATGGGCTAGTTTTCTTGATCTCTTTTTCTTCTAGTTCATTGTTGGAGTATAGAAATGCTGTTGATTTTTGTGTGTTGGTTATGTATCCTGAAACTTTGTTGAAATCATTTATCAACTCTAAGAGTGTTTTGTAGAGTTCTTAGGCTGTTCTATATATATGAACATATTGGCAAACAGGGACAATTTGACTTCATCTTTTCCAATCTGAATGCCCTTTATTTCTTTCTCTTCCCTGGTTGTTCTGGCTAGTACACCTGATATTAATGAATAGGAGTGATGAGAGTGGGCATCCTTGTCTTGTACCTGTTCTTAAGGGAAATACTTTCAACTTTTTCCCATTCAGGACAATATCGACAGAGGCTTTAATTGTGTTGAGATATTTGGGCTTTAATTGTGTTGAGATATTTTCCTTCTATACCCAATTTATAGAGAGTCCTTATCATGAATAATGTTGAATTTTGGAAAATGCTTTTTCATCATATACAGAGATGATCATATGGTTTTTGCCTTTGATTTTATTGATGTGGTGTATCACATTTATTGATTTGCATATGCTGAACCAACCTTGCATCCCTGAGATGAATCCCGCTTGGTCATGGTGTATAATTTTATATATGTGTTGCTGTACTCTACTAGCCAGTATTTTATTGAGGATTTTTGCATCTATGTTCATCAAGGATATTGGCCTATAGTTTTCTCTTTTTGTTGTACCTTTGTCTGGTTTTGATATCAGGGTGATGTTTGCCTTATAGAATGAGTTTGGGAGAATGGCCTCTGTTTCAATTTTTTGGAATAGTTGGTAGAGAATTTGTATTAATTTTTCTTTGAAGGTTTGGTAGAATTCTGCAGTGAAGCCATCCGGTCCTGGGCTTTTCTTTATTAGGAGACTGCAAATAACAGCTTCAGTCTCTTTGGTTGTTATTGGTCTGTTCAGATTTTCTGTGTCTTCTTGGCACAATCCTGGTAGTTTGTGTGTGTCCAGAAATTTATCCATTTCCTCCAGATTTTCAAATTTGTTGGCATACAGTTGTTTCTAGTAGTCTCTAATGATTCCTTGTATTTCTAAGGAATCAGTTGTAATATCACCTTTTTCATTTCTACTTTTTGTTATTTGTGTCTTCTTTGTTCATTTTTACTTAGCCTTAATGGTTTGTCAATTTTACTTATCTTTTCAAAAACCCTGTTTATGTTTAATTGATCTTTTATATCATTTTGGGGGGGGGTTATTTCATTTAGTTCTGCTCTTATTTTAATTATTTATTTATGTCTACTAACTTAGGGTTTGGATTGTGCTTGTTCTTCCAGTTCTTTAAAGTGAACTGATAGGTTGTTTACTTGCCATCTTTCCATTCTTCTGAAGTAAACATTTAATTTCCCCCTTAGTATTGCTTTTGCAGTATCTCACAGCTTTTGGTATGATGTGTCATTATTTTCATTAGTTTCAATAAATTTTTTGATTCCCTATTTAATTTCTTCTTGGACCCAAATGTCATTAAGTAGAACATTGTGTAATTTCCATGTATTTGTATAGTTTCCAGAGTTCATTTTTTATTGATTTCTAATTTTAATGCATTTTGGTCTGAAAAAATATGTGAAATAGTACCAATTATTTTGAATTAGTTTGAGACTTGATTTGTGACCTAACATGTGGTCTGTACTGGAGAATGTTCCATGTGCTGATGAGAAGAATGAATATTCTTATTTTATTCAGTGAAATATTCTGTAGATATCTGCCAATTCAATTGGTCTAAAGTGCTGTTTAGATCTTGTGTTTCTCTGTTGATTTTTTGCCTAGATGATCTGTCCAATGTTGAGAGTAGGGTGCTCAGGTCCACTAATATTATGGTTTTAGTTTCCATCTCTTTCTTTAGGTCTAATAGTGTTTGCTTTATAAATCTGGCTGCTCCGATGGTGGGCGCATATATATTTATGATTGTTATGTATTCTTGTTGGATAGATCCTTTTATCATTTTATAATGGACTTCTTTATCACTTTTTATGGTTTTTGGTTTAAAGATTATTGTATCCGATATAAGAATAGCTACTCCATCTTGTTTTTCATTTCTATTTCCATGGTATATGTTTTTCCATCCTTTCACTCTTAGTCTATGTGTGTCTTTACAAGTGAGGTGAGTCTCTTGAAGGTAGCTTATTGTTGAGTCCATCTTTTTAATACGATCAGTGAGTCTGCATGTTTGGAGTGGGGGAATTTTATCCTTTTACATTAAGAGTTATTACTGAAAAGTGTTGTTTTACTCCTGGCATCATATTGATTTTTGTTTGGATGTTTTAAACATCTTTTGTTCTTTTCTGATTTATTGTTTGTCTTCTGTGTTTGCTGGTTTCTTGGATGGTAGATAAACTTTTTTTTTCTCTTTATTGTTTGCATTTTTATTTTACTGGTGGGATTTGTTCTTTCTTGAGTATTCATGGTAGTGATGGTTGTTTTTCAGGTACCAGACCCAGTACTCCCTTGAGAATTTCTTGTAAGGATGGTTGGACTCTCAGTTTTTCTTTGCCTGAGAAATATACTATTTGTCCTTCATTTCAGAATGACAGACTTGCTGGGTAATGTGTTCATGGCTGGCAATTTTTGTCTTTTAGTATTTTGAATATATCATCCCAATCTCTTCTGGCTTCTAGGGTTTCCATTGAAAAGTCTGATGTTAGTCTGATACGGGTTCTTTTATAGGTGACTTGACACTTCTCTCTTGCGGCTTTTAAGATTCCCTGTCTTTGAGTTTTGCCAATTTGACTAGAACATGTCTTATAGCAGACCTTTTGAGTTTGAATATGTTTGGAGATCTTTGAGCTTCCTGAATCCGAAGACCTGTGTCTTTCCCTAAACCTGGGAAGTTTTCTGCTATTATTTCATTGAATATGTTTTCAATGCCTTTTTCTTTCTCCTCCCCATCTGGAATACCTGTGACTCAGATATTTCAGTGCTTAAGTTTGTCTGTAATTTCAGGTTTTCTTCAATTTTTTAAATTCTTTTTTCTTTCTTTCTTTTTTATTTTTATTTTTTTGTCTGCCTGTGTTATTTTGAACAGGCCATCTTCAAGTTCAGAAATTCCTGAATTCATTTCAAGGCTAGAAATACTTGTTCTAGCCTTCTGGCTAGCCTCTCTATTGTGGGTTTTTTTTTTTTTTTTTTTTTTTTTTTGCCTTTTTCATGACCGGTACTCAGCCAGTGAGTACACCGGCCATTCCTATATAGGATCCGAACCCGCGGCGGTGGGAGCGTCGCTGCACTCCCAGTGCTGCACTCTCCCGAGTGCGCCACGGGCTCGGCCCTCTGTTGTGTTTTTTATTTCATTGAATGAATCCTTCAGCTCCACAAGCTCTGGTATATTGTTTTATTGTTTTGCAAGACATTAATTTCTTTGTACATTTCTTCTTTTAGGTCCTGTATAATTTTTCTCATTTTGTTGTGTTGTCTAACTGAGTCTTCTTGTATCTCATTTAGTTTCCTTAGAATTGTTGCTTGAAACTCCTTGTCAGTCATTTCAAAGACTTCCTGTTCTATAGGATCTAGAACTTGAGAGTTAATATATTCCTTTGGTGGTGGCATAATTTCTTGGTTTTTCATATTTCTGGTATATCTCTTTTGGTGTTTAGCCATTGTGGCAGAAGGTTTCATGGTTCACTTGTTCCACCCTGGTGTTTGGCCTGGATCCTGCAGGAGCTGCCTATTTGGGCCTGGGGGCCAGCAGGTTTACTCTCTCAGTGGGTGGGACTCACCTGGGCTGGAATCCATGGCAGGTTCCAGTTTGGCACTGCAACCTTGGGGCCCAGGATGTTTTTTTTAATTTTCTTGAGATAAGGACTTAAATTTTTTTATTTAGACCTTTCCTATTTCCTAATATAAACAATCAATGATACAAATTTCCCTCTCAGCTTTGATTTAGCTGTGTCTCACATATTTTGATATATCTTCATTTTCATTCAATACAATTTAGTTTCTTACATCCATTGACCCTTCATGTTTCACCCAAGGATCATTTAAAAGTGTATTGTCTAATTTTGTTTGGGGATTTTAATCTTGTTCTCTTTTTTTGATTTTTAGTTTGCTTTCATTATAGTTAGAGAATATAGTTGATAGGATTTCAATTCTTTTTTAAGTTTGTTGAGTTTGTTTTATGGCAGTTTTATATTGTACTTTTCAGTGCAAAAATTTAACTTTTCATACTAAACTTTTTTCCACTGTTTTCTGGTGTTGTTGTATCTTTACAGGTTTTAAAATTTTAAAAGAACACATGAATGTGCAAGAAGCCTAAACAAATTTTTTTTATTAATGAGAAATAAATAAAAAAAGAGGACTCACAAGTAAGTAATTTTTTTTTGAAAAAATGCTAATCATTTATTTTAAGTGTTAGAAAATAAACTTTTCTGCTAATAAAATGTAGTTTCATATCTTTTTTAATCATCATAAAATATGCATAACATAAAAGTTAACATTTTAACCATTTTCAAGTGTGCAATTCAGTGGCATTAAGTGCATTCACTTGTTATAGAACTGTCAGTACTTTCACACTCATTTACAGAATAATAAATCTTGGGAAGAAAGGACCGCACATGAACCCAAACAAGGTTTCCAATAAACTATGTTCTGTAAATAATCTTACCCTGCTACACTCTGCAAGATGGTCATTGACTGTATGAGAATTTTTTAATTAAATGAATGAAGATATAATTTGACTTTTTAAAATCATTACCATAGTCTGAGGTTTTTAATGAGATTATTTTAATTTGAAGAGAAGTCTATACTAATGTAAATTTCTCTTTCATTTTTAATTGTGTCATAGGTATTATCTTTAATATCATTATTGAAATTTATTTTAAAAATCCTTTTTTTCCCATTATCTTTAATATTTTGAAAGAATATTTTGTCATATAGCCTTGCTTCAAACAATTATTGTTGGCAGTAAAATGATGAAGGAAGTTATGGTAGCAGTACTATGTTGTCATCATATTGATTTCAATTGCTCATTTACCTTGTCAATATTATAAATGGAATTAATGCATCATTTCCTTAATCAATTACTATATCTTACTTTTAATCTTTGTTCTAATGTATTTTCAATTTATACTAGCGCTAGAAATTAGTATTCAGAACTTTCTACAAGCTAATAAAGAGCCATAATTTTGTACTTTTTCTTTATTTTATTATTTCTTGTTTTGTTTCTCTTTGATCCTTAAAATTTTACTTAGATAGAGACACTAAAAGAATTGACACAATTGTATGAGTAATTTAAAAACAGACACACACATACACACAAAATTAGGATGAAATTAATATCCTACATGGATAGTTGGGTACTGGGTAAAGCTTAAACTTCCTTAGTACTTCCAGTTGTCAAGGTTTATACTTACCCAAAAATCTTCACAACAGTCCTATGAACTGGATATTATCATCTATATTTTGTAGGTGCAGAAACAAAGGCTCAAAAAAATGAATTGCCAAATGTCTGTTAGTGGTGAGAGGGACAGCTATTATTTTAATTCGTACAGTCTATCTTCTTTGCAAAAGAATACAAGTCTATAAAATAGAGCAAATAAAAGTAAAATTATGTGAAAAAGGAAAACTTACTCAATTATATAATTCATAGCATTTCTAAGAAAATTGAGTAGTTGCTTAAAAGAAGTATACATAGCAAAACACTTCCTAATTCTAAGACTAGAAACATATTTCTCTCTCAAAATTGACTCCCTCTCCTTTCCTTTGCACCCTCTCTAATATATACATATGTGTACATGCATATTCACACATACACACACGCAATCTGCATGTGCCTGCACACATACCTCTTTATATGTGGCAGCATGCTTTAGTAGCATTTTATTGTAGAGAATTAGTTTGTGCTTGTTCTGATTTCCTTGTTTTCTTCATATAAGTGCATTCATCAGTCGAAAATGATTGAAAAGACAGCTTCCTGCCTTTTCTCACTGTCACTACAAATTGCCAAGTTTTTTTTCTTAAAATGTAGACTCTCCTTTATTCCAGAGTTAAGGGAACAGACTCTATATTAATGTAATTGAGAGAGGAGTTGACAGACTGGGATAGGCCCACAGTGAACAAAAACTCCATGCAGGCCTTTTGTTTAATAGTTTCTCAGGGCCTTGGAGAGATAAGGAAAGAACAGAAGTAAAATGAGAGATAAATTGAAGATGAAAAGCCTTGACCCCAGAAATTGGTGGATCCCCAGAGACTAGAAAAGAAGGCAATAGGATAATTTGAGTGGCAGAAACATTCAAACTATGTTTGAATGTAGTATTCTGAGAGAGGGCAAAAGCTCTTATGTGATTATATCTAGCATAACCTTTCACTCTAGAGAATCTGTGAAAGTCCTCATTGCTGAATTTGGCTTCCAAATTTGAATGGGCCTCATGTAGCAAAATCAATACTTGCAATGAAGATCAAAACCCCGGGTCATTTCCCAGTTTATTTACCATATTAGCTTCAAGATTCTGGTACAAGTGAAATAAGAGAGAAAAAATGCATGCAGCAAAGCTTAGATTGAACTTCCTGCCAACCTCGGCAAGTAGCGTTCTTTAATACAATTTAATTTTTATTTTTAAAAATTAAATATTACATTTAACAAACTGTTTATGTAATCTCATAATGAAGAAATGTAGGTATATAGCACAAAATTTATTGAATATTTTTCCTATAAAATCATGTAAGGTATCAAAATTAAAAGAAAAATTACAATGATAAAAATTGGAATTGAGTTACTATTCAAACTGGAAACCAAAAGTCAATTTAATAACTTTTTTTTTTTTGTCCTTTTTTTCGTGACCGGCACTCAGCCAGTGAGTGCACCGGCCATTCCCATATAGGATCCGAACCCGTGGCGGGAGCGTCACTGCGCTCCCAGGGCTGCACTCTCCTGAGTGCGCCACGGGCTCGGCCCCAATTTAATAACTTTAAAAACAATTTTGCTTTTTTTTTTTTTTATCAAAGCTTGATAAGACAAAAAACTTTGGGGCATTTGCTAGAAGAGTGATAGCCCTATTAGTCAGAGAAATATGCTATAGATTTAACTTAGTCTATTCAATACCATTATATAAAAGACAACAAATGATCTTGCCTTTATGAAATATGAAGTCCCATTTACTAAAACCCTTTTGTACATGACAGTGTTGTCAGCTTCATGTAAGATCATTTCCTAACATAAATGTATATTGCCCTAAAGTAAATGTGCCCTTTCCCATTTCACAGAAAGAGGCAGATACAATTGAAAGACGCTCCCACCTTTCCACTACTGTTGTTAATTGAAATGTCCACTATTATTAATCCAAATACTCCTGTACTGTGCTACATGTGACTCAATGCTCATTGTATGTATTCCATTACATTAATCACCTTTAGTTTGCTAATGCTGTGTTTGACTTTTTCCAAATTTTCACTTGTTAGTGAATGAATAGTTACAGCTTGCTTAGTCTCTGCTCCCCTGGGCACTAATTTTAGCATCTACTGTAGCAGATTTAATCTGGCTAGCAATCAGTACAGCTTTCTATAAAGTTAGTTCAGGTCCAAGTAGTAATTGCTTACATACGCGTGGCATAGTTCTTCATGAGCTGCTCACAAATGATTCCGTCATATTTTATTTCCATGTTGGCATGCAACTGAGGAAGAGCTATATCTACTTGTGAATTTTTTTTTCTATATTTTAATTGATTCTGAGTATTTCAGTTGTGTTTGGCATTTTTGAGTAGTTTTATATTATTTATTATTTAATCAATAGTCCTGTAACTATAAAAGAATGTATTCTTCCATCATGTAAATGAGGATATAAAAATAAGCGTAAAGAAAATTACCATTTATCCTTTATGCTACTGTGTACTGAGCGCGTGTGTTAATAGCCAAATGCATGGTGGGATTACTCTATGAAATAAAGATGTGGTACTTTTAATCAAAGTTACAGATGCTGAAGTTTATAATAGTGATGAACAAAGAGCTTCATGGAATCTGTGCCCTTTTTAGTAGCTCTTCAGCATGGAAGCTTAGCTTTTTCTCTAAAAGACTGAAAGAAGAATACGTGTGGGTTCCGCACACTCACATGACTTTGTAACACAAATGAGAATTCTCAGGTGAATAAAGAACAGAAAAACCCAGAGAAATGCCATTAGAAGTGAACGTGTATCCAATGTTCTCCTTAGGCTATGACAAGGGAAAGAAAGGTCTTTCTTAAGTTGTGGAAATTTCAGGACATAAACAACCATGGGTACAGAAATATAGCTGACTAAGACTGAGTACTTAAAATAAGAGTATTAAGTAATTGTAGGAATATGTACTAAGAATAATCAACAATTACTATAATTGCTCTGATACAAAAAGCGAAGATCAGCATAGAATGGCAGTGGTACAAGAAACTGAGGAAATCAGTGAACCACGTAGAAATAGATGGAGGTGGTGTGGTTGGTGTTTGGGCTGTACTGAGGTGCAGTCAGTAGTTTTATTATCTGGACTCTGCTTTTTTCAGTTTTTAGAGATGAAAGACACTATGCATAGAGATGATATATTACATCTTCTAGGAATTTCTTTTCACTTTTATTCCAAGTTCCTGTCTTCTTGGAATGCATTGACATGTATCTTTAAGTTCACCTTAGATAGAATATGTTAATGTAATCATTATTACATTATTCTAAATGAGAGGGCATAAGGGGCACCAGGCATAAATTAAATAAAACTTTCCCCAATTAGTCTGTTCACTAGCCCTGAAAAATGTAATGCCTGTATTTAAAAAAAAAAAAATTTTATGTTCTTCTTAACCAGGAAAAAAAAAAAGCTCGAAGAGATGTATTGCTCATTTATGTCTGGAAAGAATCCAAGGATAGTTTTTGCTCCCTGTCTTGGAGAAAGGAACATAACTGTAATTTTCTTAATTATGGTGAGGTGCTGCAAGTAAAAAGTAGCAGCACTAGCCCAGTTTCCTGGAGGAACATCAGCATCTGTGAGAGTTTGCACAATTCTTGAATTAGTGTGCTCTCAGCAGGGGGCAGCTAGGCTTCTTATTCTATTTTGGATCTGAGAGAATGTTTCAGATTTACAAGTGGCATTTTGAAAATGCCTTACTAATCACCTAAGCATTGTTATGTAATTTTAACATGTGGTGAAAAAATGTAGATAAAATAGATTTTAGACAAGTAGATTTGACAATGGTATTCAACTTAGAAGAACTTAAACCTCCCTTTTTGTTCACAGTAACACTTTTATAGATGTTCATAAAAGGAGATATGTGGTTAACCCCATATACGGTATTTGAAAATATACTGTGGAGGTTGCAGGTATTTTTTAAATAACTTTTTAAAAATTGTAAAAAAAAAAAAAAGAAAGATATGTTTTATGTTCTGTTTTTACTTGTAAAATTATTCTGTTATTGTGTCAAATTTTTAACTGAAGTGTAAGAACATAGAAATTTGCATAAGCCTGTCTTCAGCTCAAAAGAAAAAAAAGAGAAAAAAGAAACATAATATGAAAAGTGAGTTAAGCACTTATCTTTCTATTCATTGTCAAGCTGCAACAAATGCAAAACTCTTCTTTAAATTTTAAGTAATATCAAAGAAAGAAAAGTAAGTGTATCTTTTTTTATATAGATGTATATATACCTATGTTTTGGTTTGTGTATGGTTTTCTTTTAGGGTAGAAGAAAGTGGAACACGTTTGCAGATTCCGAAGGTGAGAGCAAAAAAGGGAACGATTGAAAATTGTGTAAAGTTAGGTGAAAACTGATCGGCTGTGGATTCCGAGGAGGTGGAAAAGAAAGATACAACAGTTAAAATTATGTTTTGCTGAGAAAAATAGAAAAATATGACTATAGTGGGTTAAGCAAACAGGCATTTATTTTTGTTATATAATAAAAATTCTTGAAGTTGGAGATTATAATCTCTGTTCAGTGGCTCAGCAATGGAAGGAACAATGTCCCTCCCACACAGTAGGAAGATGGCTGCTGAATCTTTAGCCATTCTTTTGATATTGATGGCAAAACGGAGACAGCCACATCTTCACCCCTGCCCTTTTATTCAGGGGATGCAGCAACTGTCCTAGAGACTTCTCCAGCACACTTCGATTAAACGATGTTGATCAGAAATGATCATTGTTAAGATCGGCTTTGAATAATCCTGATCATTGGTCTGGGCATGCTACAAAATTAAGGCTACATTAGTAAGAAGAAACGAGGAAAGAATAATGAAAATAAAATTAGCCCAATCTCTAATTAAATGTAGAAAGTTGAAGTAAATGTGGAAATGGGTAGACTGGAATAACTGGTAGGAGCCCTTTCCTCCAAGAAAGGAAATAAGAGAAAATGGAAGGTGCTAATGTTGACCTATTATTGGTGATGGGATAAGTTTTGAGGTTATCTGAGTAGTTGTCTTCTCAATTAAAAAAAAAAATGTAAAGGGAGTTGCAGTGATTTAAAAGATATGACTGAAGGACAATCAGGAAAAAAAGAAGATACATTGTGATTTGGAGAAATGTGCTTAACTTAATTCTAATGTTCACCTGAGATCATTCAGTTAGAGGCAATAAATTTTCTTCAGTAATTGCACACGCATCAGAGTTGGCAAATTTTTGTCCCTCCTCTAGCTCTCCACCAGTGTGAAAAAGCAAAGTTTTTTTTCTTTCTTTAAATATTTCTCTGAGGATGATATGCTATCAATTTTCTGCAACAGTTCAGGGTTTCTTAACCTCAGCACTACTGTTATGCTGTTTGAGTAATTCTCTGTTGTGGGGGCTATCCTGTGCATTGTGGAAAGTTTAGCTCTAGAGGATATTTGGCAATGTCTGGAGACATTGTTGGTTGTCGCAACTGTGGGGTGGAAGCTTCTAGAGGTCAGGGATAGTGGTAAACCTTCTACAATGCACAGGACATATAGAGCTGCACTGACATATAGAAAGCACAGAACAATTAATGGTTATTACCATTATTAATGGTCATAAAAATAGAAAATAATTTATACAGTTTGTTGAAAATTAAACAATATGGAAGCACATAAAGTAAAGCATTTTATATTGTCCCACCATTCTATTCAACAGCAGAAACCACTATTAAATATTAATATCAACCACCATTTGCATATTAATCTAGAAGTGTCTTTTTTTTTTTTTTTGTATCCCCATGTATTATATGGGCATTTCCAGCAAACAAGATAAGCAATTCATAAATATTTGGTGTTGAACAAATTTAAACAAATTTAAGTACATACTTTAATTTTGCTATCATATAATTAGAGCATGGAAGTCAGAATTTATTTCTGATTGCTTTCTGTATCACAACAGCAATAAAAACAGCACCTGAACATAGTAGAAGCTCAATAAATAGCTGCTAAATATATGCACAATTGACTAATCACTTAGCTGTGGAGAGATATTTAAATTAATGGTTCAAAAACCCAAAGGAAGACTCCATCCTGGAAAAATCAGTCTATTTATGTTTATGTCTCACTCTTTACTCTTTCCAATGATGAGAAAGACACTTTTCCTACAACAAGGTAGTTTATGTTACAAACTTGACAAAATATTGTTCTTTGGCCATCTGCTTTTCTTTTTTTTTTTTCACATATTGCATAATTTTATTATATGAAATGTCCAGAATAGGCAAATCCATAGAGACGAAAAGTAGATTAGTGGTTAGGAGGGGCTAGGGGGAGAGGGGAGTGGGAGAGACTGCTAATGGGTACAGGGTTTCCTTTGGAGTGATGAAAATGTTCTGAAATTTGATAGTGGTAGTGGTTGCACAATTTTGTGAATAGACTAAAAACCACTAAATTTTACACTTTATTTTTTATTTTTTATTTTTTTTCCTTAATTTTATTTTGTTGATATACCATGTGGTTTATTACTGTGGCCCATTACCAAAACCCCGCTCCTTCCTCCCTCTCCCCCCTCCCACCCAACAATGTCCTTTCTGTTTGCTTGTCGTATCAACTTCAAGGATTTGTAGTTGTTATGTCTTCTCCCCCCCCCCCGGTTTTTTTGTGTGTGTGTGTGTGTGAATTGATTTATTTATTTTTAGCTCCCACCAATAAGTGAGAACATGTGGTATTTCTCTTTCTGTGCCTGACTTGTTTCACTTAATATAATTCTCTCAAGGTCCATCCATGTTGTTGCAAATGGCAGTATTTCGTTCGTTTTTATAGCTGAGTAGTATTCCATTGTGTAGATATACCACATTTTCCATATCCACTCATCTGATGATGGACATTTGGGCTGGTTCCAACTCTTGGCTATTGTAAAGAGTGCTGCGATGAACACTGGGGAACAGGTATGCCTTCGACTTGATGATTTCCATTCCTCTGGGTATATTCCCAGCAGTGGGATAGCTGGGTCATATGGCAGATCTATTCACCACAAATGGAAACTTAATATTCCAGCATAAACAGTCATCTTAAAGAGAACTGTTTGCGTCACCAAATGTTCTCCTTTTATGGATCCCAAGCAATCACTCTCCTCTCAAAGATACCCATGTTATAGATAATATGCCACAATTATTTTCATCACCAAGAATCACTTGTTATTTGCCAGTTGATAGGGTACTATTTAACTTCCCAGTTGAAAATGTCACTTAGCACTAGCTCTAGTGTTATGTAAAAATGCATAATGACTTTCTATTGAAGACAGATAATATTTTAGGTCCGCTTCAAATTGCTTCATTATTTTCGTTTTCTAAAAGCCAACTACATTGTTGTTTTCAAGAATCGTTGCTAGAACCTGCTTTTTAGATGTAAAAGAATGCCCATAATTGTTCTACTTACCTCAGAAAAAAAGCTATTCCTTCAGTTGTGTTTCGCACCTGTATTCAGAGCATTGTATTTTGCGGGGGAGGGGGGCATTAAATAAATTATATTCACAGAGCTAAAGAGATTCAGCCTCATCAGAACAGACAGTTGATTTCTAAAGGGAAATACACGGCAACTCTTTGGTTTCATCTCTAAAGGATGACCATTTTCTCTTCAGGATGTAATACTTTGGACCAGTGTGTAGGAAAAAAATGAAACAGAAGAGGTTTCTTCCTCTTTCCCCACATCAACTTCATAACAAATTCTACCAATCATAATCATTTTTTGTTTTTAACTTTACTTTTAGCCATGCATATATCTGCCTATATCAGCTCAGTCACTCTGCTTCAAAACATTTTCTTCCTTTGGCTTCCAGGACAGCATCTTCTCCTGGGTTCTGCTCACATCACTGGCTGTTGCTGATCTTCTTCTTTCCTTTGTTTCCCCTGCAGATCCTCCCTCTCTTATCACCTTGGGGCTTAGTCCTTAGTCTCTTTTCTGTCAACAAAAAATATACACACTGATGACTCTCAAGGTTATGTCTCAAACTCAGGTTTCTATCATGAACTCCAGATACTTAAATACCATTTCTTACTCTACATCCCTACCTGAGTTTCCAATAGGTATCTCAACAGAACCATGGCAAAACTGAGCTCCTGATCTTCCTCAGTGAGTCCTCACAGTCTTTCCAGTCTCAGATAATGTGCTTAGACCAAAATTCCAGGAATCAGTTTTGACAGATCTCTTTCTTTCACATCCCAAGTTCAATACATTACTTAATGTGATGCCTTCTATCTTCAAAATGTATGTTGCCACTTCTCCATCGCATGCTTTCACTAGTACCACAGCTATCATGCTGGTCCAAACTTGCATCATTCTTGCTAGTACTATTATTACAATAGGCTCCTACTCTTCTTGTTTCTCTGCCTCTTTTCAGTTCCGCCTATTCTCAATAGGGTGACTAGAATAACCCTGTTTAAAGAGAGAAGATCATGTCAGATTGTGTCACATCTCTGTTCAAACTCAACAATGACTGTCCTATCTCACACTACAATAATGCCTGCAGTGATCTTTCCCCAGATATCCACATAGCTGGGTCTCTCCCTCCTCAGGCCTATTCAGAAAAACTCTGCATAACCATACAATTGAATATTACAACCTCTCCAAGCTTCTTGACTTATTTATCTCCATAGGACTTATTGCTATCTGATCAACTATATCAGTAGTTCTTAAAATATGATGGCCAGATGAGCAGCGGCATTTTCACCTGAGAACTTTCTAGAAATAAAAATTCTCAGCCTTTAGCCCACACCTACTGAATCAGGAATGCAGGGAATGGAAACCAGCCAACTGTGTTTTAACAAGTTTTTCAGGTGATTCTGATACATGCTAAAGTTTAAGAATTATTGTACTGTATGTTTATTTATTTTATTATTGTATGTTTTATTATATATTATATTGCTCTTTATTTATAAAATTTATATTTATACCTAATATACTTATATATCTATAATTTTATATGTCCTTTTCCCTAAAAGTGTGAATATTTTATTAAAGGGTAATTTTTATTATTTTGTTTATTGCTGCTCCCAAAGCATCTGGAACAGTGGCTGGCTCTACAAGTGAGTATGTGTCTACATGTGTGCTCTACAAGTGTTCTTAAGTGAATAAGTGAACGTAGGACACATCTACATGTCCCTGTTCTCTTCCTATAATCTGCCTATAATGCCCTTTGTACATTCTTTGCCTGATTAAGTCTGGCTTCTTTTCCATACTTAACTGATGAAACACCTATATTCTCCTTAAAACTCCTCTACTTTCCTTCTGCAGGTCAGTCCGTAGAAGACATTTTTGTCATTTGTAATAACACAACACATATATTGAATTTTTCTTTTTAAATGTGTAATTTTTCCACAACAAAATTAATTTTTTGAGGTCAAGTTCCTTCGTTTATACCTAGAACTTTCCACACTACAGAATATAGAGTAAATCTTAATTTTTCTGAAATTATTGAATTGCATTTGGAATACTGTTATCAAGGCAGTGCAACAATTGAAAACAAGTCAAAATAACTTAAGAAAAACATCTTGATTGTTAGCAAGGAACATGGTGTCCAGGAAAACCAGGGGCAGAAAATAGGTCAGGTTTCATGAGGGCCCAGGGTCAAGAGCCAGAAAGCCTTTCTGAAACAAGGCAGCTACTTCCTCAGTGTTGATCGATCTGGGCTTGCATGCTCTTGACAAACAGGTGCTCTGTATTTTCTATCTGAGTTGGAACAAATGGGAAACCAGCCCTATGAGCTCCTCCTTTCAAGTGCAAAATGAATACTGGCATCACTATCTCATTTTCTATTTTCCAGGTGAGGGTATCTGATTGGTCTACTTCAGTTAGAAACTCAGCCCTGATCAAATAAACTGTATACCTAGAGTTTGTTCTCTGAGAATGAATGGTGGAATGGTAAGCAACCTAACACATCCTTTGCCTACACACACGTCCACACCAAATTAAATGTATATATACACCCATATATATCATTGAATAAGATTAGATTTGATATAAGATTCTACACCAGTGTTATAACTATTAGATTGAGTATATGATCATTCAAACATATGCAAAACAATTTTTATAATTTTAGCATGGATGTAAACATTTTTAAATACATGAATTTATTTTTAGAAAAATTTTTTCGTAGAGGATTATGCACTGTTTGTTGACTCTAGCAACTAATCAAATTTAATCTGATGCACATATCTATCCAATCTAACTGTTTTTATAAAAAGCATATTGTTTCCTTTTCCCCTGCATTTAAGAAATGGTATTTTAGAAAAGGTCATCCCAACAATGCTCTCAGTAACTGTTTATAACTTTTTCTATGTCAAACAAGGGACAGAGTGACTGCCCTCAAATAGCTTGAATTTTGTGCACAGGGAATAAAAGAAAGAGAAAGTAACTGTCACACATGGTTGATAAAGTCATATGTATTGAAAAGCAGTAGAAGATAAGATATTGGTCATAAAATTGAGATAGTCTTTGGGGTAAAAGAAAAATCTAACACCACCTGTATACTTTGTAATCATTCACACACAGGTAAAATGGACCTCTAATCCTGGTGTGTGTTGTAGTTAAGAAGAAAGAACCAGAGGCTATGAAGAATTTTTCCAGAGCATTTTATATTAAAATGCTATATGTAGCCCACCTTCCTGGTGGTGGTGTTAATGCTGACCAGTGATGACTCTCATACAAGCACCTGTGCTAGACAATGAGAGCCCCTCTAAGTTCTTCTTTATAATACTAACACACACCAGAGCAGCAGGTATGAAGAAATCACTTCAGTGATCAACTGTTTTGATCTCTCTGCTTGCACTTATGTAGTTTTCTCTTTTGAGCAGAGTAGACTTAGAGATCAGGAGCAGATTTAAGACTATGTTTCTTTCCTGGGTGTCTATGGAAATATCATGCTAGCAGCTTCCCTAGCACAAAGAGCAGAATTTAAATAAAATATTTCAAAATATATCTAAACTACCAAGTGACTTTCCAAATCCACTGCCTGGTTAAAATAATAAATATATAGAAAACTAAATAAATGGGGAGCAATAATCAGCCACAATGTATATCGACAAAATAAAATTTAAAAAAAATAAATAAATAAAAACAAACAAACAAACAAACAAATAAATAAATAAATAAAATCTGGCCAAAAAAAAAAAAAAAAAAAAACCAACAACAACAACAGCAAACAATAAAATAATCTTTGACCCTTTTTCTTTTTTACCTGCCTTCTTTTGGAATAATATAGTATGTTTAAATATTCCGTTTTGTCTCATTTTTTAGCTTATTGTCTATAACTTTTTGTTTTATTACTCTAGTGGTTGATTTAGGGTCTAATTTCTGCATACTTAACTTATCAGAGTTTACCTTCAAGTGATATTCTACCACTTTATGCAATGTATAAGAGCCTTAAAATTCTATAATTCCATTTCTCCCTTTCAGACTTTTGTGAAATTGTCACTTCTGGGTCAGTTTCAAATGATTAAATTATCTCCTCATTGTGAGTCATATTTCTATGTTACTTTGAATGCCTTGTAACTATTTATTAAATGCTAGATATTGTAAAAAAAAAAAAGAAAGAAAGAAAAAAGAAAACTAAATATTTACCAACTTTCCAGTTGGTTAGTCTGGCTCCTTATGGTGTAATCTAAATAAACAATATATAACATGCACATCTGGAGCAGAGCACATCACTTGAATAATTATTCTCTTGTCCTAGATTATCTAGATTTACTTGTCTTTGAGTTGCCTGAGACCAGGGGCTGTGCTGTAATTTGCCTTCCATGTAGAGCCTAGCCCTGTGCTTGGCATGCAATAGGTCTCAGTGGCTGTCATTTGAATGGAATTATCTTTTGTGATATTGATTTGCACTTACAGAATTGATCACATATAATTGCTCACCCTCTTCACATGATGAACAATAGGAAAAGAATATAATTTTGTGGTTCTCCTGGAATGGGTTTAAAGTTGGCTGTGGCCCTGCTTTGTTTCCCAAGAAGAGAATGATAAAATAAAACAATGATAGACTGTTCATTTACCTGTCAGTTCTTCTGACACTTTTCTGAGATCATTTAGGTTTAATGCAGTTCTTTTATTTCCTTTATAGATGCCAATGCTTTTAATAGAAAAAAAAAAAAAAAAGAAGAAGTCTCTTGAAGTCTATTTGGAGTTTCCTGCTATCTCTCAGACTCTTTGATGTATTTCAAGAAACATAGCTCTTAAAAAGTGCATTGTGTCCTCACCCACATATCTCCCCCAACTGCCTTGTCGAAAGAAAGAAAAATAATAATAATAAAAAGACAAGTGTGGAGATGATATATTTAGTTCTTATTTCTCCTTTTTACACTCCTTTTCACAGCCTCTCTGGTGTGGTCACTCGTCCATCTCACATATACTAGGACTCTGAAAATTGTTCTCCCTCCAGCAAAACCACTGTTGAAACATGCTTCACAGTCTGATGAACTCTTTGTGGTTGTGAATACACCTTATTCATTCAACAATTTTCCAGCAGGAAACAGTAAAACAAGTGACACAGACAGGTCCTAGCCTAACGCTGCTCCATGCAAACTGCTTGTCTTCATGGATAAATATGACAACTAACACACCCACCCTTGACATAACTTACGCTGGATGAAATCCAGATGGTCTGCCTAGATAAGAAGGTTACACTATACAAGTTATTGGTCTGAAAATTTTCAGAAATTTTCAAATGTTCTGAATATTGTTCTGAAAAATTTCATTCTGAACCTGTGTTAGTCTGTTTTCTGTTGCTTATTGCAGAATACCTGAAACTGGGTAATTTATAAAGAAATGAAATTTATTTCTTACAGTTTTGGAGGCTGGAAATTCCGTGGTCCCGCGGGCACGTTTTATGGGAGGCTTCTTTTTGATGGGGACTCTGACAGAATTCCATGGTGATGCAGGCAATCACATGGGGAGAACGGCAAGCCACCAGTCCCTACCCACGATAACTCACTACTTCTAGAATGGATGAATCTATTCACGAGCACACAGGTTTTGGATCCAGTCACCTCTCAAAAACCCCACCTTTAAAATAATAATTGGATTTCTGACCCTCTTAACATTGTTACAGTGGGGATCAAATACCCAACTCATGAACCTTTGAGGGACACATTTGACTCACAGCAAAACCTAATGTTAAACTCTTTTTATGAAAAGGTAAAATCAAGAAATCTTACTATATATATCCTGTCTAGGCTCAGTGTCATATGATTTTGAAATTTCTTGAATTGCCAATATGTCTGAGCATTCTTGACATATGTGTGGTCTTATGCCCTATATCTTCCTTCTGCCAATATTACTATTTGTTTTTTTTCTCATTTGTTACTACTTGTTACTTTGCTTACAGGTTAATCTTCAGTAAGTTCTCTGGCTATGTCTTCAAAATTTCTGTTTTCACATTTAACCTTTTCATCCATACAGTGAATTATTTCCCAACCTTCCTTTTGCCACCATTTTTTTTTTTTTTTCATGTCAGAAATTTAAAAACATTGCATGGAGTATATCATGTTTCACTTACTGGATAAGGACTCTAGGAAACATAAATAAAGGAATTTAAAAGATAGATACTTTCAAAGCTGTGTCTAGTATGAGGAAACTAATATTGTCTTTATTTTTCTATGTATAAGGCACTAAATGTGCATTTGTCAGTATAATAATATGTGAAATTATGTTACTTAATACCTTTAATATAGTATTAAAGCTCAAAGTAGCTTAAACAAATAACAAATTCGTTGGCTTAAGTAACTGAAATCTCCAGGATATTTTGGCTCCATGCCTTGCTGGATCCAGAGCTCAAGTGATATCTTCTGAGCCCCTTTTCCTTCATTCTCTTACACAGGCTCTCCTAATGGTGGACATGATAGTGGGCAATGACCGTCATCCTGCCATTGTAACAGCCCCGAGGAAAGATTATCTTCTTAAGGCTTAGGAAGAAAAGTCCCTAGTGGGACTTTGCTTGTACCAGTTTGTATAACAAGTTTGTATAACTAATCATTGTGTCAGGAATCAGGGTGTAGTGATTGGTCAGGCTGGGTCCTGAGCCCATGAGCATCACTCCCAGTGAAACTGTGTTTCCCAGAGGAAAAAGGGTTTGCGACTAGAGAAAGAGTGAAGTCATTCTGTGCAAATGATAAGAACAGGTGTCCACAGCTGACTATACTATAGTATAAATACTATACGTATTCTAAAGATGATAAAACCAAGACCCAAACTTGCATAACCAAGCTAAGATCACACTGGCAACTGACATTCCAGTGAACAAGAGAAAAAGAGAGGAGAGGGCTGAAAAGCAGCTGAGATTTGAATGGGTGCTTTCTTATACACGTGCTTTTCCCACAATCCAAAATCTTGTAAAATATGTATTTCAGGGACTTGACCAACAAAATCTTGTAAAATATGTATTTCAGGGACTTGACCAATTTCTTCAATGCTTTGCCTAAATAAAAATCCAGCCCTATTTACATTATATTATACTGTTGATGAAGAATGCATGGAGATTAGCAAGGAAATGCACCTTTTCCTAACAAAGACTGGAGGGAAGAGGAATCGTTAAGGGAACCTAGCATATGCAAGTGATCAACTGCTGTAATTTAGACCTTATATTAATATATTCATTTCCTTAAAAAGTCTGATTTAACCGATATTTCCCCAGACCATAAAATTCTGGGATTAAAAAATGGAATAATTTTAACAGTAATAAGCTGTCTTTTTCTGGCTCTTCACATCCACTCTCCCTGTCCCAATATGAGTTATTATACATTGAATTTCTAATCATCAGAAGGAAGTAATGTTCAAATTTTCAGGTACCCATAGTGAATACTAGTGTAAGCTCCTTTCCTTCTCGCCTGTCCTGAGCTGTTTTGCTGAAGCATGCATTTTCCTCCACTGCTTGTGAAGACTGTGACAACACCTCCATTGCCTCAGCAGCTGGTGCCTATCCTGAGACAGGGGAAAGTCCGTCTCCCCAAACTGCACATAGAGCACACCACTCCTCCCATGAGTTCTGTCTTTTGCACATTCTGAGACCTATTCTCATCACTATGTCTTTTTGCTACCACCATGCAAGCTATCAGGTTGCAAGATTGCTACTGATGCCTTGGATTCCTCCACATGTAAACACTGTGTTTTGTTCACTATCTCCTGATACACTAAAGTCTCTCTGATGAAATCAGCCAAAGCATTTCTAAGGTTGCTGCCTCCCTGATGGTGCTGGTGTCACCATTTTCTTTGGCTGTCTCTCAAAGTCACTGCATACTTAATTGTAGAGAATTTATTTTCTCGACTTTTGGAATAATCTCTCTTACATTAGTTCTCAGGTTCCCAAGGAAATATTTCTGTATGAAATATGTCTTTCAAATGTTACACATTATACTCTCCATCCCAAATTCCATTTACTTTCCCATGACTCAAAGTCCCTGGAAACCAAACTAGATCTATTCTAAATTCTCAGATTTTTCTCTTTCCCATTAATACACGTTATCTCGCCCAATCAATCCTTCTGTCTTGGCAGTCAGTCAGTCTTGAATAACACTATGGGCTTTTTACCATATGCCAGAGCTGGGTTACGCACTACTACTATTATGTCATTTCCTCTGAATCCAAATCATACCTGGAGGGAAACAACATAATTGAGATTTACTCAGTTTACGGGTTTGCTGTGTATGATGTCAATTAATTCTCAGAATAACAATGTAAGGCAATTCTTTAAACAACTCCATAACTGCTTAAGTCTTTTTTTACATGTTTTACCTTGAAGGTCCTGTTTTTGTCTTTGAAAACAAGGAAAAGTGAAATATGGCTCATATTATTCACACACTGACTATGCAATTGGTAGGCAACAAGTTTAAAATGCTTACATGGTCATTCCTGAAGCTGGGAGTCAGGGTTTTTGTTCTCTTTTCCTCTTTCTTTCCCTTTAGCTGTAAGGAAAAGAGATGGTTACCTGTTATGAGTCAAAAAATGTTTTACATATATCTCCAAATTTTACATGCTCTGATGTATAAAGCTTGTCTTTGTAAATGAGTGACAAATAGGCTAATGACTGCGTATTTGGTATGTATATATGTATTTATGTATGTGTAGTATGTATGTAGGTATTATATAGCCAGGTGGAGTTTAAATTCATTGCATCTATAGAAAGTTAAGAAAACTAAAATTTCAGGAGAGGTAACTTAGAGATTCATAAAAGATCATTGCCACAGATGGTTTTAGAACAGGTGATAAACTGTTTAAAGGCTGAGAGTACATAGTAGTTATCAGGATCGACACACCTAGTATTACATATACCAATATATGTTTTTGAAAATTAATACAATACAATTTTATGGTAAGAGTCCTGTCTTATATTTCAAATAGTCCTTTGAAAAAAGGACTATGGCAACACATTGATATTCTATGGAAGATCAAATGTCAATGACATTGGTGTCACAATGATAGAGACCCACTCTTATGAGGAAAGTGTTTTGTTTTCCCAGTAAGTCTTTTTTTTTTTTAGTAAGTCTTAAAGTATATATTTTACACACTTACTTTTCCTAATAACCACCTGTCCATATTTTTACACTGTAGAGCATTTTGTATCCTCATTGGCAGCAGAAGAGAAGAGAATTAGGAGCTTCTCCTGCAGCTGGTTAAGAGATTATCCAACTCTATTAGCACATCATCACCAAAATCAGCATTAAAATGAAAAAGATGTAAAGAACTTTCAACTATCATTTATGGAGATAGCTTGGTAGATCAGTGCTAATCTTCTGCTGCTGCCCTGAACAATATAGACAAAGGTGGCAGCCCTAACTGGAGATATGAATGGTAAAGAAACTTTGCATAAAATAATAAATAATAAATATATATTATATATACATATATAATATATATAGAAGACCATCTGTTGAAGAAATACTAAAATATTACAGATTTACTATGTTTATTTCCTAATGATCCTGCAAGAATATTAGATTTATATCTGTTAAGTGAATTTTTTTTGGTATATAATTTGTAAAGGAAAAGGGACAGTACTCCCCACTTACCTGCAGAGGATATATTCCAAATCCCCCAGTGGATGCCTGAAATGAGGATAGTGCCAAGCCATATATATGCTATGTTTCATCCATACATTCATACTTATGATAAAGTTTAATTTATAAATTAGGTACAGATAGTAAAAACAGAGGCTAATAACGAAACAGAACAATTTATAACAATACTCTGTGATAAATGTTATGTGAATGTGGTTTCTCTCAAAATGCTTTGTTGTACTGTACTCAACCCTTCTTTTTCTTGTGATGATTTGAGATTATAAAATGCTTATGTGATGAGATAAAGTGGAATGAAAGATCTAGCCAATGTGATAAAGCATTAGGCTACTACTGACCGTCTGACAATATATCAAACTTATGAATTGTTTATTTCTGAAATTTTCCATTTAATATTTTTGGAGTGCTGTTGACCACAGGTAACTGAAACCACAGAAAGTAAAACCACAGATAAAGGGTCCTGCTGTACATGATTTTAATTTCTTATGTAAACTGTAAGTATTAGTCCATTTTTGTCACTTCTAACAGAATACCTGAATCTGGGTGATTTAGAAAGAAAAGAGGTTTATTTGGCTCAGAATTGTGGGACAGCTACATCTGGCATGGCCTCAGGCTGTTTCTGCTCATAGCAGAAAGCATCAGGGCAGCCTGTGGTGCGAGCGGATCACATGGTGAGAGGAAGCAAGAGAGAGAGAGGGGGGGGGGTAGGTGTCAGGATCTCTTAAACAACCAGCTCTCTCAAGAACTAATAGAGCGAGAACTCATTCACTCCCCTCCCCCCAGGAATATATTAATCTATTCATGAGAGATCTGCCCCCATGACTTAAACAGCCCCCAGCACTGCCACATTGGTGATCATATTTCAACATGAGATTTGATAGAACAACATATCCAAACTCTATCGGTATATTGGTATGTAAAACTCAATTTCTTCTTGAGGAAGCACTGTTTTTTACCTAAGTATGGCAGATGTACACCAATCAATCACACCCTTGTGTAATTCCCAACCCTTGATTGCGACTATGATCTGTAACTTGCTTCTAGTTGAAAGAATATGGCAAAGGTGATAGGATACTATTCCATTGATAAGATCAGGTTATATGGCCAAAGTAATGGGAAGTCACAACCTTATGTGTTCTTAAATAGGAATTTTTCTTAGCAGACCATAGGCAGAAATTATCTTGCTGGATTTGAAGAAGTAAACTGCCATGTTGTGAGAGGGGCTGTGAGATGGCCACATGGTATGAAACTGAAGGTGGCCTCTAGGACCTAAGTGCAGTAACCAGATAACAGCTACCAAGAAAATAAAACCTCAGTCCTACAACCACAAAGAACATAATTCTGACAAAACAAAAGAGATTGAAAGACTCCAAGCTCCAGAAAAAAAATGCATCCATACCTCATCTATATCTCTTCCTTTGAGACCTTGAACACAGAACCCAGATAAGCAGAACCCAGACCCTGACTCACAGAAACTATATGATAATAAATACATGTTGTTTTAAGCCCCTAAATTTGTGGTAATTTGTCATGTGGTAATAGAAACCTAATACAGTAGATAATTGCTCTGTAGTATAATAACACTGTAATATAATCATATTATACATCGACAAAATTATTCTTGAGGAACAATGAATAAAAAATGTAAACACATAAAAAATATGTATGTTACTGATTTTCTACTCCCAGGAGTGTAAGAAATATTTGCAATATTTGAAGCAATTAGTTTGTGTTTCTAATTTTAATTTAATTCAATTTGATAATGTTTACTAAGTATCTACTATGTATCAAAAACTATACCAGGTATGGGAGATGTGGCTTTGACAGATAGAATCACTATTATCTGGATATTATATGGGGAAAACATATATTAAATGAATGTGATCCCTATGTCCTGACCAAACCAAGTAGTGACAAATATGGTATTTTCATTTTTCTTAGAAATTGTGTCATTTTATGACAGAAAATTGAAATCTCCAAGTCTAAAATTACCTAAGAAATAGCTAATAAGTGACTATAGAGATTAATTTTGTGTAACACTCTTTCCCACATTTACTGATTAAGTATTAAATGCAGAGATATTTGGAATATTAGATTTAGGATAGACCCTAAGAAAATTTAGAATTTAAATTTTATTTGATTACATGTCTTTACAACTTTTTTTTAATGGTTGGGTTCTTTGTATTTTATTTTATTTATTTATTTATTTATTTTACAGGGGAAGGAGCTAGAGACATTAAGTAGCATTTTCTCTCCTGATCAAGATGTGAATCAGTTAAGAAATAACATAAATAAGTTGACATGAGATTAACACATGACCTTTAGCACTCACAAAATACAAGCTCAATGATTTCACCATTTCTCTAGGCCACTATTCTGAATGCAGATTTAGGTAACCTTTACCAATCCAGTTGCAAGCGATGCTGGGCCTGGACAGGGCTCCTCTTCAGCAAGGCCAACCTCTGTGAGATTTAAGAAAAGTAGAAGAGAGGAGCACATATTTTTGTGGAAAGGTAATGAAGAGTCTGACTCTATTTTTGATGTTTACTGACAGCTTTCAGGCTCCACCCATCCCTCCTCCACTCCTAATCCACATGTATGTAAGCCAATAAGAAGGCCCAGGTGCACCATCCTTTGGCACTAATAGGACCATGTCTTCCCTGTGCATGCACACAGCAAGTCTCACCCCAACCCCAACCGTGACCACAATAAAGGCCAAAGCCTGTCACCCATCTTGGCTCTCAAGGAATTGCTTAGAAGTCTACCTTACTCTCTCCAGAAAGCCTAATTATATCTGTAACTTTTTATACCCTCTTGATGTGTGTGGCATCATCAGCATCAACATCTAAACTAAATTTTATGTGGGAGGTCTACTAAGGTTAAATGTGTCCCCAAAATGTCATGAATTAAAAACTTAATTTTCATCATAACAGTATTAAGAGGTTGTAAATCTAATCACGGTATTTGAAAGGTGGGGTTTTAAGAGGTGATTAGATTGTGAGAACTATGCCCTTAAGAATGGATTGAACGGGTGCAGAGCAAGTGAGGAGGTTAGCTTACTTTTGCTTAGTCTCCTCTTGCCACGTGATACTCTGAGTTGCTGTAGAAGAAGGCCCAGGCCCTCACCAAGTGTATTCCCTGGACCTTGGACTTCCTAGCCTCCAAAACTGTAAGAAATAAATTTCATTTCTTCATAAATTACCCAGTTTCAGGTATTCTGTTATAAGCAACAGAAACAGAATAATACAAATTCCATCTGCCTCTGTGGGCTGCCTCAGCCGGAAGCTTCCCCACAGAAGAAAAAGAAAAGATAGACAAGCATGGTTTGGCAACACAGGCCCAGTTTTTCCTTCTAACTAACATGTCATGTAAGTCACTCCTTCCCCTAGGGGTTGGCAGCAATGAGTGAAGTGTGAAAGAAAAGAACTATGAAGCCTTTGGATGAAATACTCAATGTGGAAGAAAATATCAAGAATGGGGAAGAAGCATTGGCTCCTCCATCCTTACATTTTAATGTTCTTTGCTCTTTCCTAACCATTTGGGGGCCATTTTGTGCCCCTGTGCTGCAGCCACACACGTGCACTTCTGGAACTCTGGATATCCATTGTCATATCCCTTGTCTCCCGGGTTATTGACTATTCCTGCCTCTATTCTTACAAAGACATTGTTGTGTTTGAATCTTTAGATTAATATTTAGCTAGGAAACTATACAATTCATCCGTATAGATAAAAGTATTCTTGTTCCAGAATTAATAAGTAGGTGTTTCTCCTGTATTTATGCATTGCTGCTTTATTTCCTGAAGATCATGTCTGTGTCCAGGAAAGAGACCCTCACGGTAAAGACTTTATGCACTCTGTTTAATCAGTGGAAAGGTCTTACAATATTTCTCCAATCAAACTTTACCAAAAGGGATTGTTTTGACCAGAGAAATATATCGTCTAAGCTCTGGGGTATATTCAAAGAGATAAATCAAAAAGCAACTGTTTCTAAAGTTACTCTTAAAATGCGTATCATAGCTATTTGTTAGCAGTTTAGCAGAGCAAGAAATAAGATACCGAATAAAGTGTGAAAAATAGTTTTAAAGCTCTCGTATCCCAGATTTAGCACATTATGTTAAATATACCCAAGGGGAATATCCATGAAACTCTAACATATTTTAAATAGCATTTTAAGACTATTAAGCTTGATAAAACTTAAATATGACATTTTATGGTCTCATGATAAGAATTTGCATATATCCTTCATAGGCAAATAAGTGAAAATTTTTTTAATGTTACTATTTTTTGTGGTAAGAATGTGACTTAGCCTAAGGTAAAGCATGGTACACACACGTTTTTGGTTTGGAGTTATGTTATAAATGTTGATCCTGAACTCAGTTAAAATCAGTAATTTATTTCTCTTCTGCAAGTAACCCTCTTCCACTCCATAAAACATGGTCTATTATATGGCTCTTTCAATTCTTCTGAAAACTGTATGATTCTTTTATACTTTCCTATTTTTCTATGACTTTGTTTCTAAAAGATGAAAAAAAAATTACCTCTACTATCAAACACATTGACTAAAGGCTGGTCCTCAGATACATGACTAATTATTGTGTTGCCTGGAAATGCTTATGCAGTAGCTGTATAATATTTAAGCTCAGTATAAATGACTAAGGTTTTGTAAACTACAACTTAACTCAATATTAGACTTCCACAATCCTCATATGGCATTTTGTATCATCAGAGTATAAAATAATGTCCTTCTGCCTGCAGCAAATAGTCTTTTTTGTAAGCTCCTTCTTTTATCTCTGCTTGTCCTTAAAATGTTTCATTTTCCTTGCTTTTTCTTTTTATGAAAGAAGTCCCTATGTCTTCTGGAGATTTCATTTTCATTCAAAAACCAACAACATGTAGACAAACTGCAAAAAGTTTACATACAGCCTAGACTTTTTTATAACTTCAGCCCCATGTAGAAACATTTTGACATGAAAGCAAAATATGCTATCCTTTACACAGCTCATTTTACTTTGCATTGTATATTTTCTTCTACATAGAATTTCCAGCCATCCTATTTCACATGACCATCTTTTAAGACTCAGCTCAAATATCACCTACTCTGTTTCTCTTCCATGTAGAATTAATCTCTTTATCTCTTCCTGTTTTCCTGGTCATATGCACATCATAGTATATGTAATAATTTCTTGACTTGTACTTATATAAACATTTACACCTAATATATTGAAGTTTCTTAAGAATAAAGGGCATGTTTTTAAAAATTATAAGTATTGTGGTATTTAATAAAATATACTTTTTGAAAATGCTGCTGAAATAGAAATTTTTTAAATAGTCAACATATATTTTTGCAATCAATAGAAAATAAACGGACTTCTTTTATATTGACCCTTTATATTTTTGAAATTAAAAGTTTGGAAGTTAATAATAAGGGATCGTGTATTTTTTGTAAGAACATATAAAAATATGGATATGCAAAAGCCTTCTTGAAGTACAGGTTAAGTGACATATATGAGGGTACTTCAAAAAGTTCATTCAAAAATACAATTAAAAAATAGTAAGGATCTTTCCATGAACTTTTTGAAGTACCATTGTATTATTTTTGTCTCGATTGATATGACTTTTAACTTTGTCACAAAAGGAAATGAAATTGGTGTGAAATAATTTCTGTTTACAAGGTCAGAGTGGTTTTTATTTCTTGCTTTTTCTATGTGCTTATAAATTTCAATTTTATACTTGTGTGTGTTTTTGAAATTGCTTAGTTTCCTCTCTCTCTCTCTTTTTTTTTTTTTAAGATATTTTATGATACTTAAGTTAATATGAAGGCCCTAAATTGTTTAAACACTTTTCTCAAAGACAGACCACAAAATCTTTTCTTTCATAAAACTTACTTTTAGAATTAACCAAACATACTGCTATTGCTTATGAAAATCTTTTAAAAATTTTATCCATTTGTCTTGTCTTTTTCTTCAATAGTTTACAAAAATTGTGTAATATTACTTTGCTTCTACTTTCAAATTTTTCTCTTTTCCTGCCTAGAAGCAAATGCCTACTTCTAGAAATCTCTGCTTCTATTCCATCCTCCAGTCTCCATTAGTTTGCTCTTTTTAATTTTCAAGGATATTGAAAATCAGGTAGATGTAGTTTGGTAAGAACTAGTTTAAATAGGAGTCTAGTAAGACTTTTATATGTGAGCTCATCGGGACTTCAAAGTAAAGCAAGGGATATAAAAAACAATTTGGGATGTTCAAAAGCCTTTCCATTCAATTCTTATTGGAAATTTTTTCCAAAGCCTTGGAAAATTAGAAAACATATTCAGATAGATGAGTTTGTACTGAATTTTTGTGTAAAGTCTGGATTATTTTTGAGTTTTCTTTTAGCTTGCCTGTGATACAATTTGCAGCAAGAAATACACCCAAACATATACACACTCATATAGAATATGCTGACATTAATATTAAAGTAAAGGATTATATCCTGTGCTTTAGCAATAGGAATGTGGGGCTTGCAAGGCCATTATACATTAAATTACCCATTTCAATGTTCTTCATTCATGTCTAAAGTTCCAAGCTTTCTTCTATTATTATTTCCTCTCTGCTAAGAACTTTCTTCAGCCATTCTTTAAGAGTAGATTTACTAGCAACAAATCCTCTTAGTTTCCCTTTGAGAATGTCTTTATTTCCTCTTTATTTCTAAATAAAATTTTCAGGAATTTATAAATAATTCTACAGAAATTAAAGTTGGCAGTTCTTTTTTCTTTCAGTAGTTGAAAAATATTTTACTACTTCCTCTAGAAAAAGAGAAATCTGCTGTCATTTGAATTGGTGTTCACCTGCAAGTAATGCATTGTTTCTCTGTGGCTGCTTTCAAGATACTTTTTTGTCTTTAGGCTTTAGAAGTTTAACTGTGATGTGTTCTGGCATGAATTTGTTTGAATATATCCTATTTGGGGTTCACTCAGCTTCTTGAATCTGTATGTTTTGTTGTACAAGTTTGCAAAGTTTCAGCCATTATTTCTTTAAATCCTTTGTTAGTCCCACTCTTTCTCTTCTTTGATTCTGGAAGTTCAATGATACAAACATATCCTTTTGTTGTTGTTCTCCATTTTCCTAAGACTATTTTGATTTATTTCTCTATTTGGTTCATTTTTCTCTCAGTTGTTTAGATTTGGCTAATGTGAACAAGTCCTTAAAGTTCACTACTTCTGTCCTTTGTCATCTTTATCATTTAGCCTGTTCATCACTGGATATTATATTATGAGACTCTGGATCTTATTTAATTTCCTTTTATAGAATTGAAGTGTAGCATGCTGGTGCTGGATGTGTGTGTAGTTCCAGCTTTCCACTGGACTCCAACTATACCACTTCAGCAAAAATGGTGAGCTGACTCAGACTGCCTTGGTATGGAAGTTCAGATTGCTATTTGCTGGTGAAAGTTGAACACTAACACGTACTGCCCCACTGCCTGTGAGTGGGGTTGTGAGCTTAGCTCCATACCTGGCCCTTCTGACACCAGAGAAGGAGTTATAGAAGGGTGACTCACAATCTTGTTTGCTACATGGTAGGGAAGAGGCTCAGTGTCTAGAGCTCAACTCCTTGCCCTTCGGCAGCACTGACACTACCTTGACAGAGAAAGAGGAACACCACCTGCTTCTACCGGGCAGGGGACAGAAGATCTAGCTCAGCGTCTAGAGCTCAACTCCTTGCCCTTCGGCAGCACTGACACTACCTTGACAGAGAAAGAGGAACACCACCTGCTTCTACCAGGCAGAGGATGGAAGTTCAGGGACACTACTGCCTGCTCCTATGCAGGGCAGGTGGGGGAAGGAGTGGAAGATCAGCCCCCGACTTGGCTTTGCTGAAACTGAGAGGGCTGGTTGTGGTGATTTTTCCATTTATGTTTGGCTGGAATAAGATGGATATTGCCAAAAAGGTTTTCAGCTGTGAGGCCACGGTTTTCCAGGTCCTTTGGCTGGGAGGAACAGGCTTTTCTTGAACTGTTTTTTGTCTGTGTTGGTTGTAAGTTCTGGGTTGAAGGCTACTAGAACTCCCCGTCTGGGATATCTGGGAGGATAACAAAATCCTACAAACTCACTTCCATGTTGTTCCTCAAGTATGGAGAACCTGAGGCAGTGCAGCTTCTTTACTTACCTTTCAGAGTCAGTCGTCTTGTTTGTTGTGTTATGCCCAGGGTTATTTTAGTTGTTAAAAGAGGGATTGGGAGGAATGGGTTTACTCCATCTCTGGGACCATATATTTTATCTTATTGTAACAGATGTTTCTCTATCATCATGTCACTCTGCCCACCTTCTAATAATGAACATGTGGCTCAGTTCCTCCCAGAGTCTTCTCAACTCTTTCTGTAAGCTTTCAGAGGATATTTCTTACACTGGTACTTTTCGCTACCATGGAGCATTGGTCATTTTACTTTCACTGTACCTTCCTTCCATCAGCAATATTACCTATGAAGCCTGTGAGAGTGCATCCTCCTGCTTGTGCAAATTTTGAAAATGGATTCTCAGAACCATCTACTGAATCATCTATTACTGTGTTACCTCCGTACTGGTCCAAAGACATTGTGCTAAAATTTAGAAAATTTCCACCCCTCAGGCCTGCACCTGTGCAGGAGGTACCAGAGTTATTCACAGTGTTAAAAGGGGGCCACTTGAATTTCTAATAACTAATGATGTTTTTGTATACCACTTATAGTGAATTGTATAGTGTCTGACAAAAATGCTTGTCAACCTAGAACCTGTAAATATGAATTATATAGAAGTAAAGTCTTTGTAGATGTAATCAAGTTGAAATGAGGCCATAGTAAGTTACAGTGGTCCTTAAATTGAATATGCTTGGTGTCCTTATGAGTGGGAAATTTGAACACAGAGATACACAGAGGATGCTTGAATGAATGAATAAATAAAGTATGCTTAGTTAGCTCCTCCCTCTGCCCAAGAAATTGAGTCCTGAGTTCATAAATTAATCATTAAATAAACAGAAATATAAGGCTGAACATAGTAAATAAATTCTGTTAAACTTCTTTTTCTTAATTTTTTTCTTAATCTAGGAACAGGCATAATTTTATTGAGAAGAAAATATCTTTAATCGGGGTGTTTGAATACTTATTAGTTTGTTTGAAGTCTCCATCACCTATGTTTTTTCTCCTGCATATAACATAACTTCCCATTGCTCATTTCTGAGAAGCCAAAAAGAAAAAAAGCATAGGATAAAACTTAGCACCTGAATTTGTAGAATTTCCCCAATTGTATTTATCAAAGAGACAGAGAATGAAAACCAATAGTTAATGTCTAACTCCGTAGGTGATCTTATCTCCATCCCCACAGCCCGCACAGTTCTCAGTTTATTATGCATTAAAGCTTTGCCTTAATAATAGCACACATTCCAGAGCATCCTCAACAGATTTCTGTGGTTTAAGCAGAGATAGCTAGTTTCTCTTTCTGCCAATCCTGTCTTTGGCCCGGGGGTATGATTAGAGTGAAGGGTGAATGTCAGAATCAACTGCCCAATACAAATGAGGTGAATGCTAAGTGTGAAGTTTAGTGCTGCAGCTTTCATTGATCTGGTGCCTAACTGAAGAAAAACAGTGATTTCTAAGCTGTAGGTCAATTGACTTGGATTGCAGGTGTGAGATTTGCTTGGGGAAAGTAAGCAGACTTACTCCAGAGTAGTGAGGGATGCTGCTACATCCTCCAGATAGTGTAGACAGCATCATGTAGATCATCGTGTAGATCATGTAGTTCTATAATCATGCTATAAATTAATCTTTATGGTCTATTTACATAAGAAGTTTTCTGTTTGCTACAATATATATGTGAAGATATGTTAAGGACATGGAGGCTTTGTCAGGCTGGCAGCAAGGGCCAGAACTCATCCATTCTGCCTCACTTAGGCATGAAATACAAACACAAAATCTCAGAGCACACTGCAAGGAGTACCAGCCTTGGGGAATCTCCACTGTGTTCCGAGTTCAGGGAATTGTTTTCTCTGGCTTGAATACCCATTGCTCACTCTAAATTTGTTTTAACACATCTAGAGAATAAGACTCACATACTGTAAAAAATCCAGGTAGCTTTCCGAGAAAAACGTTTGTTAAACTTTGGGAAACAAAAGAATCTGCTGAATCCTTTTTAACAGAAGGTGATCAGGTTGATAGGATCTAAGTAGTGATGATCCACAGTACCCAAGCTTTGTCATGTCCCCTGTGGGCCTACTTGTCAAACAGAAAGAACAACCAAACTACTAATGAATCTAATCCTCAGGGTTCTCAGGAAAAATGAACACAAATACCAGAAATGATCTAACATATGCTATTCTAGCCCCACCAAAGGTACAACAGGCTTAGTGCTCTGCACAGACTTACTCATGGAGTGAAATGCAGGGTGGAGGAGGGGACGAGTTGACATACAAATATACACACATAGTATTCATGCAAATAATGGGATTTCTGGCAGGCTTCTCTTAAATTACAATTGTTTCCCCTGCTTGAGTTTTAGTGTTTGAGACATATAATAGAAGGATGGCATATGGAGACTAAAGAACTCCTCTGCTGCTGATAGAGTCAGGCTGGAGGACATGACCATTTATGTTAACCACATGGATTTGCTAATAATGAACTGTGGAACTTATCACACTTTCCCATCTGGACCTGAAAGTGCTGGCTTTGGGGCAGGCTTCTCCATATGGGAGGAGGCAAGTTAGCCTTTTGGAAAAGTGAAGGAGATTTCTGTCTCCCCAAATCATCTGACACCCCTAACCCCACTCCACCCCCAGGGAAAGGGGACAGAGCTCAGCAAAGCATGCCCAGCTGTTCTTCCCAAATTTATTAATCATAGAATTTCTACACATATGTCTTAGGGAAAAATGACAAAATGAACAAAAAAGCTAGAAGTAAGAGTCTATGGAGACTCAGAAACATAAAACAAACAAAATTTCAGAAGTAAGGATTTCCCCTCAATACATTGTGCTTTTATATACTTACCTACATTTATCTGTCTTTGATTCTCTGTGCTTTATTTAGGTATATTCCTAAGAACTATGTTCTAATTCACCAATTCCAGAATTTATAACAGCTATTCAATCTTATACACTAGTGACTAACTTTTTCATTTCAAGGATTTCTAGTTGATTATTTTTCCTACTCACCTATACTGATATAATTTCTGACTCTATTTGCCTTGTACTTACTGGTTTTTCTTTGTAAATATTCTTCTTTTTTGTCTATTTTCTCTATATTATTGTAATGACATTTTTAGAGTACTCTTATTTTCCTTTTTATCTGTAGCGAAGTAATCCACTTAACATTTGCTTAGTTCCTTCTAAGCTTTGTTTTTTCTCACAGGGTTTGGAATTTCTATGCGCAGGCTCATGTCAAGGGAGAGATTTGTTTTATTTTGTTCTACTTTTTTTGTGTTCAGTCTTTTAATAATTTTGCGTTTGCCTCCTTTGATCCCACAGGGACTCCAGTACGTATCCATCTCTCATTTTGCTGGCTGAAGCTCTTGCCCCTAGTGTGTTATTGAAGATGTTATAGGTATTTAGTCCCTGAACCACTGGGAAGCTTGGTCCATGTTCCAGCCAAGAGACTGAGTCAATTTCCCTCTACCTTCTTGAGTATACAGTTTTATATAAGCTTTAGCTAAATATATTGTCAATTTGAGCTATTTCCATCTTCTTTTCAGAAGAGGGATATCCCACTACAGTCTCTAGATTAAGCAATAAGGTTGTCTTTGGCCTCTTCTTCTTTTTAGGCAGATTTAATTCCAGTTCCCTAGAATGCATGGCCTCCTGGCCACCTCCATCTGCTAGAACCCAGACTCATCAACTTGCCCCACACACTGCTTCATGTTTCCTCCTGTCACTCTTGAATCTTAGAGACTGAGGGTCTGTGATCTGGTTCTGGGATGCATTGTCTTTCCATCTCACTGCCTGTGTTGAGAATATGGAGGTGGAGCAGAAACAATGGCAGTTTTCTTACACACCTGATAAACCTTTGTTGAAAAGCTTACATTGTTCTTTGTTTGCTCAGTTGGTGTTTATTTGTTTGAAGCACCAGAACCCCAATTCTAGATGCATTCTGTATGTCAACAATGTATGTGGTTTTTCTGGGAAGTGTCTATGTTGGTCACATCCTTTGCGAAGCGTGCTTTCAGATAGTTCTGCTCATTAGCTCATATGAAGAACTAATTCCTCCAATGCCCTGTTCCAAAGAACCATAAATTCACTTGGCTGAGAGCTGTATCATCAGCTTCATAGCTCCTGGTCTCTCTTCATTCCCTGATCGTTCACATAAAGCCAGGTGAACCATTCTGTCCTTTTCTATAGTTGCTGAAGTCTGTGAGAAACTTATGTGGGAGTCACTTCATTTCCTTTTCCTAAGCCATATTAAACCAATTACCCTACCAAAAGCTCCAGCAAGTCTCCTGCCTTTATAAATCTGCATTGATTGACATGCAACTGTACATATACATATATGTGTATATACATAACATTTCTGGTTCATATCTCAAAATCTTCCAACATTTTTATTACCATACTCATCTTGTTTAATACAGAAGCAGACCTATTTCTTTACTCCTCAACATGCATCCAGCTGGGTAATAAAAAGAGAGTGTCACTTCCCTTGAGACCTTCTAATTTGTTCAAGAAGTTCTGTTGGTGTCTTTTAACCCATTTAGTTCATTTGGTAAAAGTCAAGGTTGAGAGCTATTGTAGTCTCCAGGAGGCCAACATAGCAAGATTCTAACAGTTTTCTTTTCTTTCTTTCTTTTTTATAATTGGACTAGAAAGTTGATGTGGGTGATAGTTAGGGATACGAGAGCTTGCTGGGCTGCTTCTCTGTAAGCTTGAAGGTGGGGTTTAGCCTCAATTGTTGGCAGGTATTTTAGAATACAGAATAACAAAGAGCATTTTATTTTCACTTAAGGCCTTACTCAACAATTCCAAAGCAACAAAAAAAGTCCTATTTCATACCCTATTTTCTGCATCTGAATCCCATACTAAAATATGAGATACCTAATTTCAGGGAGTATGTATTAGTTACCTTTGAAATACCTGTCCATAGTCAAATGCCTGACAACATTTATTGAAGGTATTCAATAAATATCTGTTGAATGAATGCATAACCATGCAAGAGGTGATTTAGATCTTTTATTATGATTTGATTGTTTTGAATCATGTTACTTGAGGCTGATAATCTCCTGGGTACAGACAAATTATTTCAGTCTATACAAGTGTGGATCAGAATACAATGAGGCTATGAGGCTTGGCTCTGAGAGTCTAGGCCTGATCTGACAGGTGCTGTCACTTGATTCCATCTTTCCTTTGAGGTGTCTTTATCCTGTCCAGGGGGAAGGTGTGAAAACAGCCACCTACTCTGTTCTAAAGGCCATCAAAGTTTCTTGGTTATAGTTTACGTAAAAGCAAAATGCTCAACATATGATTAAGTAATTGAAAAAAACATTTAAGTATATAAAAGTCAAAAGGGAGGCATTTGGGCTAAACTTCACAGCCAAAGCTGACTAAATTTCCAAATATAAATTGATTTTTAAAAAATGAACTAAATTGCTGATTTAGATCTACAAGTTAATACATGTTTTAGACACTAGGAGAAAATGTATTTTGAGACTATGCTTTCCCAACAAAAGGAATAAAAACATGTGCAAAAATAGTAGGCCAGATCTGTATATTCATATGAGCATATGTGTGTTAGTTACCTGTTGCTCTGCAACAAATTACCACAGAGTTTAGCAGATAAAACAAACAAACAAAATATTTATGATCTCACATTTTCTGTAGATCAAGAATCCAGGTGCAACTTAGCTGGGTGCCTGTAGCCCATGTTCTCACTAGATTGTAGTTAAGCTGTTCAGATGGGGTTTGTATTAGTCAGGGTTCTCCAGAGAAACAGAACCAACGGGATGTGTGTGTGCGTACGTGTGTGTACTTACATGCACATGTATACATATATAGAGAGAGAGAGTGAAAGAGACAGAGATTTATTTTAAGGAATTGGTTACACAATTGTAGAGGCTTGGCAAATTCAAATTCTGATGGGTAGATAGGCAGACTGGAGACTCAGGGAAGAGGTGCAGTTCAAGTCAAAAAGCATTCTGCTGGCAAAATTCCTTCTTGCTTGGGGAGGTCGCACTTTGTTCTACTAAGGCCTTTATCTGATTTGATGAGGCCCACCAACATCATGAAGGGTAATACGCTTTACTTAAAGTCCACTAGTTTATATGTTAACATCATCCTAAAAATATCTTCATTGAAACATCCAAAATAATGTTTGACATCATATCTAGGCATTATGGCCCAGTCAAGTGGACACATGAGATTAACCATTACAAGGATTAACCATTATATAGCATTGTATAACCATTATATAATTAACCATTATATAGCATTACAGGGCTATTGGCTCAAGCTTGATCAGGAAATCCTTCACGTGTTTTGGCAAGCCAAGTTCTTATTAACCGTTACCTGGAGACACAGTTCCTCGTCACACAGGCCATTCTATAGGTCTGTTTACAACATGGCAGCTGGTTTCCCCAGATCAAGGGAGCTGGGAAATAAAACAAGAAAAGACATCAGTAATGGAAACCACAATCTTTACATAACCTAATTTCAGAATTGACATCCCATATTGCCTGCAATATTCTGTTCTTTGGAAGTGAGTCAGTAAATCCAGTCAATATTTAAGGGGAGGGGCCACTCATGAATTTGAATGACAGGAAGCAGGAATCCTTGGGGGCCACCTTAGAGGCTGCCCACCCCAATATTTGTATAAATTTGAGCATTACTTAGTGAATACCTTCAGTGGCAGAAAATGTAAGTTTTTAAAATCAGAAGAACAAAAAGAAAAATCTTGTCTTTTCATGTATACTACTTCCTCTGACTCTTCATCCTCAGAATGCTTATTTTAAAGTACCTGTAGCATCTCATTTAAGAATCATCAAGGTACTACCTGAGAGCCACATTTATCAGAAGCTTGTTTTTGTATGACCTGCTTAAGAATGTTTCTTTAATTTTTAAAGGGTTGTAAAACAAACAAACGAAAGCAAAACAAAGGAGAATAATCATGTGATCAAAACTGTATGTGGTCCAAACTTTCTGGCACTACAGAGAAAATATCTCTCAACTCTGATTTAATTTTATCTTTCAGATATTTGTATATTGTACATATTATCATTACATCACATGATGAAATAATAAAATATACAATTTGTTGCAAAATATAATTCACAAAATTTCACAATGAAATTAATATGGAATGGCAAAAGAAGGAAAAACATCCATTTTCCTTAATTAATTTTATTCCAAAAGATACAAATTAACAAATGATTTGCCATCTTATTTTTCTCACTTTTAGGTTCTCTAACAGTATGTTTAATTTAGTAAGACTTATATGAGAAAGTAACTATCTCCAGTTTGATATTTTTGTGTATGGAACACTAAGAAGAAAAAAAAAAAATAAAGAAAGACTAACCCAGAGAAATCACAGGGTAAGTAACAGCCATTGACATTTGGTTTATAGTAAGAGAGGACTGGATTCATTCTTTTCTGCAGGTTCTTCAGCTTTTTACAGCAGGTGACATTTTCCAAAATGAAGAGAGAGTTCAAGCCAGTGGGTTTCTGAAAGCAGGCTTCAAGGAACCCCTGCATTTTATCCACAGGGAGGAGAAAGAAGAGAGGAAATTAACAGTTTATTGATTGCTTAATATTTACTGAATAGTTACAATCTTAAGGGACCTGGGATACTTTTGCATAAGCACTATATTAATGAAAAGATTTTGAAATCCTGTACCAAATTCTGCTCCCTGCTTCGGGACCTTTCAAGGTCCACCAAGTTTAGGAAACAAGCAGATCCACTCAACTTTCTATCTCTTGTGTCTTTCTCTGTCATTCCTAAGGATGAAAACCGAGAGCTTGAGAGTAAAGAGCAGAGATCTCTTCCTTGTTTGTCGATTAATACTAATTTTTAAAATCATAAGACTAGAAAATATCAATAGCAAGTTAGCTAATATTTATTGAGGTCCCTCCCATTATGGATTAGGCATAAGCTGTTTGGTGGCACAGCTGGGTTCCAGAGTAACTGCTCTTCAAGCATCATGAAATACCTCTTCCCATGGTATAACACAAAATATACATTAACACCAACTTCTGTTATTTAGAACAGAAAATCGTTCTTTGGACACAGTTTTTGAGTAAGAATCAGGGCTTGAACTTTTCAGATTTCCACTTCATTAGTGCTGTTTCTCTTTGTTGTTATTTTGTTTCCTTCCATTTCTTTCTTCCTCTAATGGTTCCTCTTGGGCTTCTGGTTAAATAGTTGTTGAATTGTGTAGTTATTACACAATTCTTATATTCCTGCACTCTTTTTAAATTAAATTAATTTTTATTTTAGGTTTTCTAAAATAGTAGAACAATATAATTTTGGAACTAAAGAGGTTTACTATTCCTTCTCCAAAGAAGATAATATGAGTTTCCACATATGAAGCTAAATTATCTGCCTTTCTTACTTAGTTCATGGAAAATACTATGTGTTTGAATTTACCCTCCATCAAAAAAAATTACATTTATAATTTTTTTTAACTTTTTAATTATATATTCAGGGAATCATAGTTTTAAATATCTACCATTTATTGAACACATATTATTCCTCAAGTTATCAATACTTATTTAATTTAATTTTCTAACAACCCTGTCTGTTGCTACTTTTTGTAACTGTTTTTCAATGGGTAAAATGTTTCAGTGGTTAAGTAACTTGTACTGTTAAGAAACTAAATCTATCCTAGTGTTATGCTCTATCAATTTTAACAACAACTGCTTTATATCCATTTTTTTTGTTGTACATTTTATAAAATACTGTACACTAATTAAAATAACTTTGTTGCTAGTAACTGAAGTGAATGAGACAGCTATTGCTGAATCCATTTTTGTGGCAAAACAAACAAACAAACTAAGGCTCAGAAAAGTCTTAGTTACTTAATCAAAGAGATATAACTAAATCTGGCAAGATTTGGAAAAAAACCTATCTCCTTAATCTTAGTCCGGTGACCTTTCCCCTGAACTGAAATATACAACTATGTTTATTTAGTGGAGAGTTTCAATTTGTGAATAAAGTCAATCTACTTCTGCAACAGTGGTGAAGTAAATATTTTTCACAGTAATATTAAAAAAAAAAATTGTTATCTTCAGGAAGAAAAAAATCAGTCTTCCTAAAACAGTTTTAGGTTTCTTTGGGACCCATTAGATTCACCACAGTTTTCCTGATCTTTTTTTTTCTTCAAGGGATGCTGAAAGCTGTTTGTATTTCATAATGAAGACTCTTGAGTTCCTTGAAGGAAATCTAGGTTGAACAAAAATTTTACTATCCTCAACAACTCCTCTTTACTTAGCAATAGCATTAAAAAAAAAAAAATATATATATATATATATATATATATATATATATATATATATTGCCTTAGGTATCCTAAAATTGATACAATTTATGCAATATGATTTTTACCATGCTTTTGTATTGTATCTTATGATGCTATGAAGATATGAGACTCATTATAAGTGAGAAGTATTGACAGAGCTTTAAGTCAATAAATCATTAGGTATCGGGAAAGGCAAGAGGCTTTTGTTTGATAGAAAAATAAGAGATATTTTGTCTTCCATTGCATAATATGGTTAACTGGGATTTTTGTTTGTGTAAAGAAACATTTAATTAGATCATTTTATGTATGATAGCTTTTGTGACTAGAACGATAAATAATACACCTTCTCTGCTTTCAAGAGACAATGATCTAGAAGAGGCAAGATAGTGCACAGACTTTTCTGGTAACAAATATTAAATGTTGTGAGATCTGTGTACCAAGTGTGATAAGAGCAGCAAGAAGAAGCATCTAACGAAGTCTAGAAAGAAAATGAATCAAAATGTCTTTATCTAAGAAGTGATGCATGAAATTAAACCTAAATGTTAAGTATGAGTTAGCCCTGGAAACAAGGGGGAGAAAAACAAAGGACTAAATACTACAATAGCTAAAAATTCTAGCTTTTTTTGCTTCCAGAAAAAAGTCCCTTTGAAGTTAGGCAAGATCATGTGACTTGTTTGTCCAAAACTATTTGGTCAGTGTGAGTGGAAATATTTTTTATCAGTGGACAGAAGAAATTGAGGGCCAGTGTGCAGTGTTTCACATTCTTTTCCCTTGCTAGAGTGAAACCTGAAGACTCAGCTTGAGATGGAAGCTCCTTAGACAACAGAGCCTTCATCTGTCTGAGTTCCTAATGAGAATAATGGGAACACTTCTCCCAACTTGCTTTTGTGCTCTTGAGCTATTGTTATCTTAAAGGTGTTGTCAATGTGGCACATCTTGTCTAACCTTGATGGATACATACATGATTTTTGTAAATGGTTAATAATTCAGGACAAAGAAGTAGAGTGTCAAGAAATAATGTTGAAATGCAAGCAAGAATTAAATTATGAATAATTTTATAAGCTAATTTTAATAAATTTGGTCTTTATCTTATGAGTAGGCATGTTACTGATATGGATGAATTGATATATGGTTGGCATAGAACAAGTTTCCACAAACTTGTCACTGGTTACATTTTGGGACAGATGATTCTCTACGGTGAGGAAGGTGCTATGCGTTGAGTATGTTTAGCTGAATCCCTGACCTATACCCACTAAACAACAGATACGTCTTCCTTTTAGTTGTAGAAACCAAAAATATCTTCATACATTGCCAAAACCACCCCCAGGTGAAAACCACTGGCATACAAGAAGGGGAAAATGGATGTAAGATAAGCAACCAAGAGTGGCTACCATAGCTATAAAGTCCACTTAGATTTTTAAAAACCGGTGTATGCATAATCTTATTTGAGTTTTAGAATAACATCTTAGATGATAGCTAGCATTGAAAATGGATTAAAGAGGGGCAATAGTGATTGTGAAGATACTCCCTTGGAAGGTTATAAACATCATGTGGATGCTGAAAAATTACAAAAGTTCAGTTTGCTCCATGACCATTCTAGCTTTTATCCCATAAGTGTTTCTGGCAAAGACATATTTAAAATAGATTGTCCCAGAATTTCAAAACAATCTAGTACTCTGCATTTAATGGAAATTTTTCTAGGTTATGCATGGTTACACCATAAAAACCTGGAATTTGATGTATGAATGGTAAATAGAAAGTATTGGATAATTGTCAATTGGACTGCCAATATAGTCCACTCTAATTAACCACATGGTATGCTATCTTGTTGTGACCTAGAATGGAGTTAAGAACTGTGGATCTGGGAATTAATCTTGCCTCCGCATTTACTACTTTCATGGTTCATATCAAGATTTTACCCTACCTTTAAATTTTATCATTCATATAATAGGGCTAATAACATTTTAAATATTAAATAAGATAATGTTATGATTGACAAATCACACTAAATTGGTTGTAAATGTAGTTATCTGTTAGACTTCTGGGATCTTCAAAGATAATCAGGTTTGATTTCTTTAATACTTGAAAGGAACTAAATGTGTTAGTTTTCTTATCTTGCATCTTATGCCTCAGAAGTGTCTGCTTTTATATAATCAAAATATGTAGTTCTCCCCAAATTCCTTCTTTCGTCTAATCTCTCTGAGTTTTGTCGCCCACCTTTCTTCTCTCATAAAGGTGGAGGAATACTGTATGTTTTCAAGACTCTTATGTATTTCTATCAAATTGTTTCAGAAAGCATAGAATTACCAGAGGAAGTCAATCCTATAAGGACATATAGGCAAATTCTTTGATTTTTACAAATGTTGTTTCTAGGCTCTAGGTGTCTTATAGTTCTATGAGATTAAAAGATAATTCATGGGAAAAATCCAAAACAAAATTTTTTTATATTAATTAAGCAAGTATTCATTGAACATATATTAGGGATGTATATACCTATATATGCATATATATGTATATATATGTATACACAGAGATCTAGGTACTGGAGATACCAATGTAAACATTCACACATAAACTCTTCCCTCACTTAAATTAAGATCCAGTGGGTGAGATGGCCAACTAACACAATAATTTTCAACAAATTGTGATAAATATTGTAGTAGTTGAAATCCAGATTGGTATGGGGGAAAAAAGGATAGAAGAAAAATCTGCTCTAGTCTGTGTAAGATGCTTGCAGCTTAGAGGAGATCTCCCATCCAAAAGTTTTGTAAAGGTGAAGGAGAGTGAGAGAAATCATGATGTCGAGGGGATACCTGCACTTGCATGTTCATCACAGCTTTATTTACTATAGCCAAGATATGGAACCAACCTAAACGTCCATTAATGGACAACTGGATAAGGAAAATGTGGCATATATACACAATGGAATACTGCTCTGCCATAAAAAAGAATGAAATTCTGCCATTAGCAGCAGCATGGATGATCTTGGAGAAAATTATGTTAAGTGAAATAAGCCAGGCACAGAAAGAGGAATACATGTTCTCACTCGTAAGTGGGAGGAAAGGAAGGAAGGAAGGAAGGAAGGAAGGAAGGAAGGAAGGAAGGAAGGAAGGAAGGAAGGAAGGAAGGAAGGAAGGAAGGAAGGAAGGAAGGAAGGAAGGAAGGAAGGAAGGAAGGAAGGAAGGAAGGAAGGAAACAACAACCACAATAATAATAATACATTGAACTTTCAGAAGGAGAGAAAAGAACAGTTAAGAGAGGTGGGAAAGGGGGAGGGGGAGGTAGGTTAGGGAGAAATTGGGTGACGGACACAAAGAATAATTACATTTTGTAATTATGAACATGCTAATAATACTTATTTGATCATCATATATTGTATACAAATACTGATAGTCCACTTTTTATCCCAGAAATATGTACAATCGATTGTTTCAATAAAAAAAAAGAAACCGAAAGTGTTCTAGATAAACATCGCAGCATAAAAAAGACCAGTTCAAAAGAATAAATGGTTCTTTGAGAAACTGAAAGTAGTTTATTATATGTGGGGTGTGGAGTGTAAGAACAAGGTTGAAAGCAGATAAGAAGGCAGATCAGGGAGGGCCTTGCAATTCATACTAAGACATTTGAATTTTATCATAAGGGAATTGGGAGATACTAAGGTATTGAACCATTATTGAATAGCAAAATCAAATTAAGCAGATAATTTTGTATGCATGGTGTGGAATAAATTGGAGGGTGCCAGGACCAAGGAGGGCAGCTTAGTTATTACGCTGCTGTCACATACAAAATAGTTGCTGGTGTTTTGCTGGGTTAATGGGAAACGGGACTATGAAACATAGAAAAATAATGGGAGATTCATACTGACTTGATGATTGGTGGTTGATTTTATGTGTGGAATAAGAGAGTAGAAAATCGATAATATGTCCAAGGTTTTCTGATTGACCTGGGTTCTGTTAAAAGACAGAGAACAGTAGAGAAGAGATAGATGTGGGGAGAGAATGTGAGAGTTTTATTGGAATTTCAAACTGGATTGTCTTTTGGCTGTTTAGTACTGGAGCTCAAATAAATGGAATAGCCTGGATATATAGATCAAAATAGTATGTTGATGATTGTAATATTAATGTGGGAGATATCTTGGGCAAAGTGTATGAAGCAGTAAGAGGAGAGAGCTGCAGATAGAAAAGATTCTGAAGGTTAGGTGCAGCTAAAGAAGAATGCCAAATAAAGCTGGGCAGGTAGAAATAAAAGCATCTTGGAAGGTATTGTGAACAACTATACACAGAAAAAGGGAAATAAACATCTGAATGCATAAATTTTAATATAGTAACAACATTAGTCATGCAAGAAGTACAGTATTCCTTTTGTAGGAAAAAAGCAACTTCATGGAAAACTCCTAATAACTTCCCAGTCAAATAATGAAGCGAGCATCATTAGTCTCTTGTTCTTGAAGGTACCTCACTTTCACAAAAACTAGGAACGTTGTAGCATCATCATTTCTCATGAGGATACATGGAGTGATTCTTTTTTCCATTCCTACCTGACTGGTTCTTTCAAGTGAAATAGTAGTTGCTGACTATGGTGCATGTACCCTTTTGATGCCAATGGCCCAGCAAATTGTAGATCGACAATTTAAATATAAAAGGTAAGTTGTATCAGAAACTTTGTGAAATGGGTTGGAGGAAAGATAGCGAAATGTAAATAGAGACTGAAATGCTCACTAATGATGTTTGCTTCATTATTTAGCTGCTATTAGAGACATCAGGTCATTTAAAAATAGAATTTTTTCAGCTTTAATAACAGTCTTTGTGTTCCTTATTTTATTGTGAGCATGGTACTAGAGTGGCGATTTCACAGTAAGCAGCTGGACTGATGCTGTTCATTAGCAATTGTACAACATATCATAGGAAAAAGCAATGTTCCATTTCAGTACAAACTTCAAAATCTTAAAACACTGAATGGCTGTCTTACTCATATGCTATATGCATAATGCCATTATTTTTTCATTAATAAGGTGTAAATGAAAACATTTAAATAAATTTTAAAAGTTAGGATACACTTTCACAAAGACAGCTTTGTGAAATCTTGCTTATTATGCATCACTGCTAGGGACAAAAAAAAACAAGCAAAAAAAACAACAAAAAAACCAATCCCTCTCGTTAGGCTAGACTTCCTATTCAGCCCAGCTGGGCCATTCCAGTGATCTGGGGAGTCGAGGTGATCATGAGCCAATGATTATTCATTTGTATGAGCTGCCAGCACAACCTGCCAGTAATAGTTACCCACATTCAGCATCTGTGCATAGACACTGATAGGGGTAATTCTAAAGACAGCCAAAATGGCAAATCCCAGCATGCCCTGTGCTTGAACTTCAACACAGCTATTCAAATGAAAGAACATTTTCAAATTTTCTGAACTGGCTCAAATTCCCAACTGAATTTGACCTATATAATCAGGGGTAGATGATGGTTCCAAAGTCTGGCTCAAATCTACTCCAAATTGACCACCAATATTATTAAGAAAAGTTGTATACAAAAATTCATGTGAATTTTGGGCATGTAAGCAGCAGGCAAAAATCTATGCCATTATACTAGCAGTTAGTCTTCTGAAATCATGAATGCTGTTTATTAACGTTGTTAAAAACTGCAGAAGTTTCTTATATGTATATGTATGAATGTATATGCATATACATGTATGTGCATGTGTACATATAAATAAGCATATATATATTAATTGTACAAAGATTGATCAATAAATTGAGTTCTATTAGTGCATAGCATAGATTTAGGTTTCTCTAATTATATGTGTTTTATTTTTTTTTCTAGTAGCCTTGATTGCTTCAACCAATCTATTCTCTATAAAATAATGCCATTCTCTATAAAATAATGCCATTTATTTATTCATTAACTCTTTCATTCCTTAAACAAACATTTATTGAATAATTATGATAGGTTTAATTAATGTCAAAAATGGCCCACTACACCACATGAAGAACTTGTGTCCATTGAATGTCTGCGACTCTGATCTCATATGCACCATAGTTTAAGTCAATGCTTTTCAAAAGTATCTTTCTAAGAAACATCTGGGTTGCTTGTTCAAAAGATATATTTCTAGGCTGTATGAGAATAGATTCTAAGTCAGTAGTTCTGAAATCCAGCTCAGGTATTTGCTTTTTTAACACATATTCCCAGATGATAGTGACAGAGTTATTGTGAAGACTACCTTTTGAGAAATGTGGAGCTCACTTATTGCTATGGTTTGAATGTTTTCTATCCAAAATACATGTTGAAACTTAATTCCCATTGAGGTAGTATTAAGAGGTGGGGATTTTTGGGGAGTGATTGTCATGAGGGATCTTTCCTCACAAATAGATCAGTAACTTATAAAAGGTCCAGAAGAAACTAGCTAAAACCCCTTTTTGCTCTTCTGCTCTTGGGGTACATGAAGATGTGGCTTTCAAGGTGCCATCTTGGAAGCAGAAACTGGGGCTCTAACCAGATACCAAACTCTCTGAAAACTTAATCTTGTATTTCTCAGCCTTCAGAACTATGTGGAAATAAATGTATGTTTATTATAATTTACCAGTCTCTGGTATTTTGTTATAGCAGCACAAACAGACTAAGACACTAAACAATACAACCCATACAAAAGAGAAACTGATTTTATTATCTACGTGTATCCGATAACATCATGTGGTAAACCTAAATATACACAATAAAATTTATTTAAAAAAGTAAAAATTTTTTAAAAAGAGCCTTGTAGCAAATAGAGATTTTCAGCAGAGACTATAGCAATTTGATTTTTGATGTTGGATATCTTCCTGGGCAGAGGTTGGACTACATGGAGGAAATAAATATCTGTCAATAGTTAAAATAAACACAGTAATTACATATATATTTAATGGCAACAACCACCACTAACATATATCAATCTTCACTACATCTCAGGAATTTTACTGAACAAATTTATCTCAGGTAATCCTTGTTCTACCCCAGAGGGTAGAACAAGGATTTTTATTATTTTACAAATGAAGAAGCAAATTCAGAGAGGTGAAGTGATTATATCCAGGGCACACCAGCTGTTGTGGAGCTTGTATGTTTTACAATGTGAAGGTCCTTTAATTAAAAAAAATAAAAATAAAAATGATAAATACAAAATTTGGTTCAAAACTAGTATGAGTTTTTCTGATGAGAAAATTTTAAAAATTATAAATTTTACAAAACTAACACATAACACAAATATTCCCACATTAGGGAAAAAAAGTAGTTTACAATAATTAAATTCCACACTCTATAATATAATTCCACTACTTAGCCAAGTCCTGGCCATAGTGCAGTGCTTGCCAAATGTTGAATTAGATTGGGCTCATCTGACATGATCAGTGGGCATTTGGCCCTTTGATCACTTAAACTTCCTTTGGCTTTTCTGATACTCAGTCCTCGGGCATCTGTTACTGCACAGATCATTTCCTTTCTGTCATTTCTCTGGTACTCTCCACTAATAGCTACAAGGTGGATGCAGGTTCATGAACAACTAAGGAGGAGTGATGTTTAGGGAAAAGGAAAAATTGAATAGCCATTATAACTATTTAAGTAAGCACTAGCCAGATTATACTACAGTGTGGCTCACCCCAAAATAATAGTGGCTTACTATAGTTTATTTCTAGCAAGAATCAATTTTAATTTTGCTCCATGTCATCTATGCTCTTGGAGCCAGACTGAAGGAGCAACCTCTAGCTGGAACATTGGTCTCGTTGATATAGGAGGTGCTCAGTTTTCCTGGGCTGAGGTTTCAGGACATATCTCTGGGTTTCCAGCCACTCCCTGAGGTCTCAGGCCCCCTACTCTGAGCTCTCCCCTGGAGGAAACCTGCTGTTGCCTGTTAGACCTATTTTTATTGCCAGCTGGGGAAAATGAGACTACAGGGTGTTGGCTTATGCAATCCAGTGGCTGGGCATGTTCAATAGAGAACACAGAACATCCTGGTGCATAGCACTGGAAACCACCCCCTTCATTGAATATTCATTAGACAGAGAAAGTATAAAAGGGGGTTGTTGCTCACTTTCCTGGAGGCAACCCCAGGGCTGAGGTGTGTATATTTTCCTTTGTATCAGACTTACTTTCAGCAAGCAGCTGCTCATTCTCTTGAAACAGCCTGCACTTTGTACTGAACTTTAAGTATGTTTTTCTTGCTTTTGTGTTAGACTTGATGTCTGTACTAAACTTACTTTTGTGTTAACTTGGTGTGGCCCCTGCTCAGTCTCTGGAGCTATGCCACACTCTCTCTGTGAAACCTTTATTTCTTATTTGTTATATTAAACTTATTCTCACTTTCTACTGTGACTCTTCTCTTGAATTCTTTCCTACGGCAGAGTCAAGAACCTGGTAAGAGGACGGTGTGGGTTGAAGATGGCTATCGAGCTCCCCCAGACCCTGCCTCTGACATCATCATGACAGAGGAATAAGAGAGCTTGGCAAACCATGTGCTGGCTGGCTCTAAAGTTTCTGATCACAAGTAACACATTACATGGCTTAAAGCCAGTTGTGTGGTTTTGTACAACTCTGATGCCAAAGAGGAACAGCAAGTATTTTTAAAAAACAAAACGTACCACGATGATTACCTTGGTACCTTGCCTATAATATTAGCTACTAAAATTATCAAATAATCCTGAGTGGGGGAGTTTAAAAATGCTACCCTGTTAACTCTGGAATCATAGTTCATAAGTCACCATTGTCAGTTCCATCTATAGGGACAGACTCAAAAACAGGTAGAAAGATGAAAAAAAATCACCAGGTATTATTTTTTAACATTGGAAACATATATACTACTCAATGTTTGAAGAGGTTTGAATAGTTTGTAGTTATCATTCATTTTTGACTCTCTAGTCCATGTTCATGTTCACTTGATTATATTTTAATGACTGTCATAGCTAATATTTACTGAGCAGGAACAATGTTTTAGGGCCTGTGTCAAAAGCTTTTCATTTATTTTATCATCACAACATCCTTTTCAGGTAAGTACTATTGCTGTCTCTATTTGAAAAATGAGCAAATTGAGACACAGAGATGTAAAGTAACCTGCCCAAGGTAGCCTTTATAGAAAGTGGTAGAGGGCCTAGCCCATGGCGCACTCGGGAGAGTGCGGCGCTGGGAGCGCAGCGATGCTCCTGCTACGGGTTTGGATCCTATATAGGACTGGCCGGTGCACTCACTGGCTGAGTGCCAGTCACGAAAAAGCCAAAAAAAAAAAAAAAAAAAGAAAGTGGTAGAGAATATTTCCAAGTATTATTCTGCTGACTTATGCTCCTGTTAGACCTACAAGTACCCATCATTTCAGCACTTTTTTCATATAAATGCAGTTTATTTGGGCTTTGCTGGTTAGGCAGACTTTTCTTTAAAAGAAGAGCAGTAACTGTGTATGAGGGAGTGGCCTTTTAAATTAAATATTCCTTACCATGGGATCCTATGAGACATTTTAAATATTTCTAGCTTTATTCTTGGGATAAAGAGGTGTATGTTGAAAACAAGACCATTTCACCACATTTCCAAATAGCTATCTGTTTCTGCTAAATTAACAACTCTTTATTGTACAATAGTATTATTTTTAAAAGCAATATATTCAATTTCTCATGGTGACTGTGTGGCGCTTCCCTTCATTTGTGGGATGTTGTTTGCTGCCTGTTACAAAATACAGCAGAGCTGAGGAGTTTTATGAAACTATTTTATTGCAATGTACAGTCAGCTCTCTGTATACGTGGGTTCCACATCTCTGGATTCAACCAACTGTGGATGGAAAATATTCAAGGAAAAACTATGCTGAACATATGTAGACTTTTTATTTTTATCATTATTATCTAAAAAATACAGTATAACAACTATTTACATAGCATTTATATTGCATTAGGTATTAAAAGTAATATAGAGAAGATTAAAGTATACTGCAGGATGTGCATAGGTTATACGCAAATGCTACTCCATTTTATATCAGGGACTTGAGCACCCATGGATTTGGTATCCGGGGATGTCCTGGAATCAATCCCCATGGATACTAAAGAACGACTATAATTCCATTTCATAAATGATGGAATTAAGTGATTTCTATTACGTATGTACATTTCTAATTTCACAAGAATTTTTCTCATGAAAGACGGTTATATTTTTGTTATAATTTTATGTGCTTTAAAAGTGCACACAATTTATTAAAATGTATGTATTATGAAGACGTGCAATGTATTCTAAAGTGCTGTTGTGTTTGAATTAATTAACCCTTTATAATTTCTCATTTTACTTGACTCCTCACATTATCTCTGAGATAGTTCTTCAATTTGCTAAAAGAGTTAAGGAATTCTTTTAATTTTATGACTTTTAAATATTTAATAAGAGCTTTAAAATTTAATATTCTCTATTAAGAAGGATGTTTTTACCTTTGAATAATAGTTTACAAATTAGTCTTCTTTTAAAGCCGGTTTTATATTTGAATCATTAATGTATGCATTTGAGGATAATTTATTCTGGAAGGCTTTTAGATGTTAGCATCAGCTCTATTTAACTACAAATATTTTGGATAAGTGGAGATACATGTAATTTTCTCTCTCAAGTGGTACGAATATGTTTTCAGGTGCTGCAGAGGCAGCCTAACAGTACTGTGAAACACAAATTTGACAATTACCATTTACAAGTTGTCTGATCTTGGCCAAATGTCTTTACTCTCTAAGACTCAGTTATGTCATTTGTAAGATAGAGATGACAATAACAACATGGCTACGTGAGGATTCTATGAGACAATTCTTCAAAGTACCTAGCCACACCTGCACAAAGAATGTTCTCAACATACATCAGTTGTCTTTTCATAAAGGTAAGAATCCTATTTCAAATATTGAAGGAAATAAACTAAAAGGAAATTGAATTAGGTGACCTTAATAGAACAATGCAGACCCAAATACATTCTATTAGGAAGGGCTTTTTTAAGGGGCTGATACATTGACTCATGACTGGAACGGTCAAGAGGGAGTTTTGGCTTCCACACTCACAAGAGGACCCAGGTTTCAAAACTGCTTTTTGATCTCACAATTCCTTATGTTTCCCAGCTGCTCGCTTCTGTGCTGACATTAGTCTACAGCAGGCTTATTCCAACTGGTGCTAAAATACCTCCAGAAATTACACAGTTCTTATCATTTACTAATTTTTCTATTTTTCTATTTTCCTTTCTCTTCTAAAATGTGTGTGTGTGTGTGTGTGTGTGTGTGTGTGTGTGTGTGTGTGTGTGTGTGTGTGACAAATTGGCTGACTTTGCCAGTCTCTTGCTCATAGTTTGGATGAATCACTAATAGGAATAAAGTGATTTGTGTCCCGCAGTGGCCAGCGTGTACCACAGAGCTACCCTTGCTCTAGAGGACCAGCTGATATTATGACTGACACCATCACCAGTACCCTTATGTGTAGGGACTGGGGAGGTTAGGAATGGCATACATTCTCTAAAATATTTCATTAACAATACTATTTTTAAATCCCTAAGCATACCTGTGGAAAACTTCTTACCAGAATTTTGGTTAATATAACTGTTATTTTCTAACTCCAAAATACTGATTTTCATGCTTTGGGTCCTAAGTGTCAACTGAGGTGGATAGTAAAAATGCAAATTCTAATTCTTCTATCAAACTCAGAGGATGACGTATTAGTATAATGCCAAAATCAAATGTTAACTTCTATAGAAAGTGTGCACTTTGCAAATGACCCACTTTCCTAAACTAGGTACAGAAGGTGAAATAAAAAAGATTTTTATTCATAATATGACCTAACCTGACATATTTAATAAATTCATTTATGGTGCTCCATTTCTTGTTGCTTCATATGATGCTGGGGTATGACAAGATAAAGAAGAGCACAGCTAATTTGACGTGAATGCCAGATCATAATGCGTTATTAGACACCTGCTGTGTGTTGGGTATATATTCAGGTCACTTTTTATGATTTGAGAAACACAAGCCCTACTTTCTCTTGAATGTGGTGTCATTCTTGAAAGAAAAAAAAATGTGTTTGTCAACTTTAAAGTAGAGATAATATTAAGATGAAAACAAAGCAGCAATTAAAAAAAAAAAAGAAAAAGCTGATGCTGTCTTCAGTGTTGGAATACCCAAGATCTTTAAAGTTGTAAAAAATTAACTTCCTAATTTTCATCACAGATTTTCATTATCTTAATCAGAAAAGGCATGAGTTTATGTGCGGGTGGTGGGATGTGTGTGGGAGAACTGGCTTAAGTTGGGTTGTTAAAAAAAAAAAAAACATCTTGAAGAGCTTTGGACTAACTAAAAAGAGATGATCAGCTGTGCAAATATCCAAGGAAGAGCTTTCTAGGCAGAGAATGGCATGGCAAAGGTCACAAGAGAGAAAGATGTTCACTATGTTTGAGAATCATGAAGACCACAACATAATGGGAGATAATTGGCGAGGGAGAAAATGGTGCATGATGGGGTCGGCGAGGTAAGCAAATGGCGATCACGTAGAACCTTACAGACCAAGTTTCGAAGCTTGGATTTCCTTCAATGATACCTGAGACAACATTAGAGGATTTTAAGTGGAGAAGAACCACAAGCTTATTTACATTTAAAAAAATTTCCTGTGCCTGCTATGTGAAAAACCGATTGGGAAGGGGTATCTAGAACTAGAGAGATGAGAACAACTTGAATGACTGATGGAGATGGAGAACGTAGAAAGGGTTGGGTTGTTTTTATAAGGTAAAACTATCTTACTTTCGGAGGGGCTGTGACGAATAAGAGCATATAAGGAATGAAGAAATCAAGGTGATAATTTTGTGTGTGTTCCTGAGCAGAGGATGGTGCCATGTATTGGAAGACAAACAGGTTGAAAGACAGTAAAATGTTTGACTGCTGTTAAGTTTGAGATGACTGTCATAGGTCAAGTGTGTACCTAAGAGGACATTTAAAATAAAATCTATCCTTAAAGTGATCTAGATGGCATTTGACTCCTTGAGATTGGATTTCATTACCTCAGAACAGAGGCAAGTAGAGAAGAGAAGCTGGTCCAAAATCTATGTTTCCAGTATTTAGGAGTTGAGCAAAGAAGAGGGAGCTAACACAAAGCAATGAGAAGGAGCAACATTTTAGGTAGGAGAAAAATGAGGTGAGGTTGTGGTATGGGAGCCAAGGATGGGAAACTTTCAAGGTGATGCAAGAAATAAAGTTTTAGATTGCACACAGGTCACTGGTACCCTTGGGTGAACTCAGAGAGGAAAAGAACGTGGAGAAAGAGTCTAGAGAAAGAGTCTAGAGACAACTTTTTTGAGGATATTTTCTCTGAAGACAACAGGAAAATTGAGTGGTAGCTATAGGGGAACAGGTGGTTAAAAGAGGATTTTGTTAGTAGGGGGCAAGCTTTATGCTAACAGGAGAGATTCAAAAGAGAAGAGAGAAAATGACGCAAAAAGAGAGATGTATATGAGGAATGAAGCTCTTAAAAGGTGAGAGGAGATAGAATTTCAGACTGAAGGGGATGTGTTAAAATAGTCTCCAAATGTGTACATCTCTAAACTCATTGCTTTACTGTGGGGAATATAGAAGTTTATAGGTCACTTTTGCCTGATGAAAAAGTAATCAGTTCATGTTGTCTTTCCTACTACATAAGATTCTTCTCGTAGAAACTGATAAATGTTGGTATTTTTGCCTGCTTGTTTTTCTTAAAGATATAAAGCTCTTAATTCAAATAGTTATATGTAAATATTACAGAATTCATAATATATAATAGTTTTAGAAATGTAAGCTTTATAAAGAAAAGTAAAAGGTAAGGAGGAGAGTATTTCGTTTCTTATGAAAAAATTATAAAAAGTGATGTGGTCTATTTTGACTAATGTTACTTGATATGCATCACAAATTTATCTAACAGACACCTACAAAAAATTAGAACCCCCTGTTTTCTCTTTTACTGTTTTCTACTTAAGCTTTTTAGAATTATAGACACCTTATCTGTCTTAAATTTGTAAATTGATTTAGTACATCTTAATATGCTTTAAAAACATACTTATTTGTTGTCCTTACCTCCAATCATTTAGATTGGTTTCATTTTCAATGGAATATCCAGTATTTCATTTAATCAGCACTTTTTTATTTGAACCCTTTTTTGTTGTGTTATGAAATTAGCACATGGAAATGATTTTTTAAATTGCAAAAAGTAGCCATGGGTATAAAATGAAAAGTACATCTCTTTACTCCTGCAAAACTGGTTAGAGATAACTTTCATTAATCATTTCACATGTATACTTCCAGAAATTTTATATAAATTATATAAATTTATGGTAAGATTTCTTTATATGCTAATAGGTGCCCTGCACTTCAATTCCCTGCCAGTCTCCTGTGTACCTCAGAGTTCTTTTCCTATACCTGTCCAGCTTAAATCTCTAGACATAGTTCTTCATTGTTTCGGGGGAAAAGAATTGTAATAGGATACCAGGACAACAGTTTCTCACCTACTAGAGTTAGAAAAGGACTGTTTACTTGTATATTGAATTTTCTTAACCCCAGGCTAATTTAAAGCATCAACAAGGTTTGAGAGGCTGAAAAGGAGATCTCTGCACAGAGTAAGACTAGGAAATCACCAGAAAAACACCATCCATTACCAGCATTGGGGATTTTAGGGGAGACAGGTCAGGATATAGTTTTCTCTCCTGCTGTCAGATGGAACCACCAATTGACAGTTGCATTCACATCGCCTGTCAATCACCCAGCTGAGTTTGTACCCAAACTCATTGCACAGCCTTCCCCCTAATGATGATAATCATCAGCCCATCTGCAGGATAGGGCCTGGGTGACTAGGGAGGAGGGGGTGAGTGAGACAGAAGAGAACAAGGGTGCTACATGCCCTGGGCTGCGGGTCCAACTCCAACTTGATTTCTTATTCCCTTGCTCAGTCTGCTGTGGTCATACCAGTCTTCTTGTGGTTATGCAAACATCTCTCATACTTCTAGCACTTGCTAGTCTCTCAGCCTGGATTTCTTGCCTTAAATATTCATATATCCCACTCACTTATACATTTGAATTTCTGTTCAAATTTAGCTTCTTTGAAATCTTCACTGGAGAGAGGTTTCAGTAATGGGCCACAATAATGAACCACATTGTATATTGACAAAATAAAATTAAATTAAAAAAAAGAAAGAAAGAAAGAAATCTTCTCTGACCACCTAATCCAAAATAAATGATCACTTCTCCCGTTCTCTATCCTCTTATCTTGTCTTACTTTTCTGAATACCACGTATTACCTGACATACATTTATTTGTTTTCTATATCCTTCCACTAGGATGTAATTACAAGACAGACACTTCAGTCTATTCCATTGATGGTTGTGCCCCTCATATCTAGCATGTGACATAAGGCAGGCACTAATTACATAATGGAAATGATACAGTTCTTCATATAAAATTAAAATGATAAGAGTTAGTCACTGATTAGATCCAGTACAACTAAGAATTTTTTTCCTACGTCACTCTTTAAGAGCAGTTTGATTTGATGATACTATTGTTTATGTTTCTCCCAGAGCATCCCTTTTCTTCCTTTGTTGAGCTATACTTGCCTACTTTACTTTTTACCACTTCCCAATCTAGAAATGTCCCCTAATTCCTTGTCTGTCATTCATCCTCAACATAAGTTTCTTCATTTGGTGCTGTTAGCAGTTGTGCTGTACATGCCAACATTTATTCTGCATTATAATCACTGAAATCCTTATTTTCCCCTGAAAATAAAGTAAGTTTAATCACAAATTATAAAAATGTTTTCTGTTCAGCAAACATGTGTCACTGTATTAAGTGCTTTTCATTTGAAACTACGAAAACAATGTCCACCCCAATCCAGACAGGAGTGAAATTTGTATAATAAATGCTGACAGTGCTTCCATTTTTGAAGGAAATCTTTATTATAAAGGTAATCTTTAAAGTAAAAATTCCTACTTGATTTGAATACAATAAATGGTATTTTTTATTTTATTTTATTTTAGTGGCACTGGTCTTGTAGCTTCATAATGCATTTTAATGGGTTTGTTTCTTATCCATTGGTAAGCTTCTGAGCATAATCTTTAATCCAGAGAGGGCAGTTGATATAGCTTTGCAAAAACACGTGAAACACTATTTCCACTGCATTCAGTATATATATTTTAAGGTTATATTAACCTATAAAAAAAAAAGAAAAGAAAAATATACTTCTCTTCTTTTGATCTAACACAACTTGTTCCATTTTTACATATCATTGTTGATTTCAGTTGTGATTAGGAGACAAATGAGTATTTTTAAGTCTCTGTTTTCTTTTCTCAGAAGCAAAGTAGTTGCAGTTTGGTAGAGACATAACACAGTATCACAGAACCACACATGAAATTGTGTCTGTGAACAGTGGCTGTCACTTAGACACCTTTTATTGTCGTGTGACAACCAACCTAAATCCCAAAAGCTAAGTGGAGTTTATTTATTCACATTAATGAAAAGCCCAGAGATGAATGTCCTCAGATATTGTTAAATATATATTCAAAGAACAGTTCTAGGATTTGATTCTCTTTCCTATCCTCAACTCTCCTCAGACTTGTTTCTACTTCCTGATCCAAAATGGCTGCAGTAACTTCTGATCTTACTCCCTCAGTTTAATTAGACAAGTTCCTCCCCCTCCACCAACCCGACTATTGAGGGCCCTGATCACCCTTTGCTTAGAACATTTACTTTGGAAAATTCACAATTATAAATTCTTTCTCTGCTCCTTTGAGATGTAAATCTGTCAGATTTCTTGCCATTTATTTCCAGCCCATGTATGTCTTTCTCAGAGGATAGCATCTCCATATGTTAGTATCTGTGGGAAGGTAGGAATCTAACTTTCATAAGCACCAATTAGCAAACACAGATGGCCTAATTATGTTACTCAACCCCTACCCTGAACGTCTTTCAGTACTTTAGTTGCTAGCTCACTCCAGCACTTAAAACCTCTCCCAGCTTCAGTTTCAATGGAGTTGAGTTCACTTCTCCTCCCATATTACAATAGTCTCAAATAAAGTCTTCCATACCTTGTAATTTTTCTTTGACAGTAAAGTAGATTTTATGCTAAAGACGAAAAGAAAGGAAAATAAAAAGAAATTACTTGATTATTTTACTGTATGTCAATTGGGTTACAAAACAGTCATGTGTCATTCTTAATAAAGAGTTTTGGTAATTTGCCAGCAGTAGGTAGTGGCAGGAGAGCAAGACACAGGAAGAGGTAGTTGTAAGTTGGAGGGATGGGAATGGAGGGGGTAGTATCCTTTCCTTATGATAAGTAGATTCTGTCTTCATTGTTACACTTGAAGAGAATCCAGACAGCTTGTTAATTTTCTAAGCAATCCACCCTCCTTTTTTTTTTCTATAAGGACAAAAGTGACATAGAGGTGGGGGAAGAATGCCATACATTCATTTTTCTTCCTCTATCATTTTAAAGCTACTACTGCTGCTCAGAAATAGGAGTAGAGATAACAGAGTGTAAACTGGAGGGAAATAAATGAGCCAAAAGGATTATATGTAGGCTCCTTGTTAGAACAACCTCTCATAAAATGGGGTCACAAAATGAGGGAAGGCTATACTTTTCTCTTTATAAATTAACTCCAATTCTTTGTAATGAAATTGGATTTGTGATCTAAGCCCAAGAATAATGAAATAACAAGAACTCAGAAAAATCAACCATATATTTTTTTCAATGTACTGAAAGCCTTTTATAATTTTTCAGTGTCTAATAATAGTTTTTAACCTACACCATGATAAATTAGCAATAATTGTTTCAATCAGTACTATAAGAAAACAAAAAGATTGGCTGTCTCCTGGGAATTTTCTAATTCTGTTTTGGTTGCAGAAACACCTGTTATTAAATTTGATATCCAGATCCTCTGTATTTAGCAAAAACCCAATAATTTACCTTATTTAATATTTGTTTTCTCAAGGAAATCTCACTTAGATATACATAATTGGAGAGTTAAAAACATGCATTTAGAAGTTTCACGTGCAATATCTTGTTAGGTCAGTATTAACCTATCCTAATTTATATTTCATCGTAAAATAATTACCTAATGAATAGAGTTCAAGATATTTTTCAATATCAATTAAGTGACCAGGCATGGGGAATACAAACAACCAACATCACAGTATATTAATCTTCCTTCCTGGAGATGGCTTCTTTAAAAATACAAAGGCCATTGTCACAATCTGTCTGCAGAAAACATTCTGTTAGAGATTCTAGCTAAGTAGACTCTTCATCTTTAAAGTGATATTATGATAATAATAGACAGTAAATTTCTTTAATTGATGATATATATATTTTCAGTTTCCCCATGTAGGAATTATCAGCTGTTATGTTTCTTCTCCTACATATGGTAAACTGTCTTATGTTTTTTATTCTATGTAAGTAAAACTGATAAAAAATGGACAAGCTCATTATTAATAATTAATGCTCAGTCATGTTGCATTGCATTTAATGACAGTTGTGCTGTGTACTCTTTTAGACTTACTATCGCATAATGCAACGATTTGAATATGAGATTTAGGATTATTAGAAAAGAATCAACAGATCATACCCAGATGTACAGTAATTTATTTCAGTGGTACTATTAGGATTGTAAAGCTTTCAAAGACAATCACTAAAATTCTTAATCTGTGATAAAAAAAAAAAAATAGCTTCCTTTGAAAAGAAAAACATTTTCAAGGGAACAATACCATTTAATGTATTTTCTAGGTAATTATTCTTTGTTGAACCACAATTGCAATGTTGATGATTCTTTTCACAAGTATGCTGTTGATAGAGGGTTCATGGAGGTGCAGAGAAAGGCATAATTTTGACTAATTCCTTTTTGCCTCTTTACAGATTTGATGACAGAAGACAAATTTTACACCCATATTTTAGAGCTATTTGGGGGATTTAATTGTATGGTACCAGCCACAGATATATTTCCAAGTTCTCTGTTATAATGTCTCCTATAGTTCATTGATTACTTATTCATGTAGGTCTATGAAATGCAAACACTAGCTTTAATGTAGGATTTGTAGGATTATGCTACCCAAATCAGTGAAAGGGGGAACTTTTTGAATGGCAGGTGGCATGTACAATTGAAGCTCTTTTTTTATTTTTTCGTTCTTTCTTCCTTTTTATCTCCCCACTCTGCTCCTTTTTTGGGGGTGGGAGGAGAGGGATATTTCTTTGATCCATTTTACTGCATATTTTGTGGTCACATAGTTATTTGGAATATAATAATTTAAGTAATACTTCCCTTTTCTTTTTCCTCAAATCTTTCTGACCAATAGCTTCTGTTATAGTAAAATTCTTCTCACATTATTTTTTTAAAAGTTATTTAGCATATATGACCTAATTTCACAACTTTATCAGATTAGTTGGTGGAGAAATTGATTGCTATATAGAGTATTGAGTAGCTATGAGTTAGAAGTAGCATCAAAAGAGGAGCAAAGGTCTGTGCAATAAGACAGGGGAGGATAAAAAAGGCTATATTCTGGGGCAAGGCTGCTAGTAGGGTATGTAAAACTACAGGAAAATATTTTTTGTGGGGCTTCGGTCTATATGAACAATTTTAATAAAAACTGTACTTAAAATTTATGGATCTATGTAAAGTATAGTGATTTGTCAATGAAGATTTAGAATACTGGGTAGAGAAGAGACATTTGTTTTAATTCAATCAGTGAAAGTGCCCCAGCACCCAGCTTTTGCTGACCCAGGGCCCCAATACCAATTCTTCCTGTTCTTTATTGTCAATTTCACAATTTCTGGCTAATTTCTTATTTCTCACTGCAAGAAAATATAGCACTATTATTAATCCCAAGTCCATGGTTCTTTGGAACTAGCTTGTATTAAAACAGAATAGACCTTTTTATCTCTGCAGTGTAGTTTGTGTTATATCATTTGTCATATGACTATGCATCATGATGTATTATGCCACCATAACTATTGGCTTGTAGTGATTCTGTCAAAGATTGTTACTGTGCTTTATTCATGAAAAGGCCACAAATGCAAATCTTGCCTAGAGTATAAAAATAAAATGTGAACAATAATTTGCTTTCTGATGTTAATTAATTAATTATGTTTTAATTAATTAATTAATTTTTGGCTACTATCAGGTAAGGGGATCTGAACCCTTGACCTTGGTGCTATCTGCACCATGATCTCTCCAGTGAGCTAAAAGTCCAGCACTAATGTGGTTAAATTAACCATTCAGAATTTCTTAGCATAGTTAAGTGAGTTTCTTGTATGCACATATGGCTGGTTCTTGTTTTATAATACATTCAGCCACTGTGTGTCTTTTAATTGGCATAGAATGACACATCTTCCAAACATGTCTTCTCTTGAATTATTTAGGCAATAAACACTGCATTCTAGAATGTTATTTCTTTCAACATTGACCACATCCCTGCATTCCACACAGCACTCCCATTTGTGCAAGGAATATCCTTCCTTAATATGATATGTCTTAGGACCAACCTAGAAGAGCATGAAATCTTCACATGGATCAGAGTCAGGAAAGAACATCAATCATAAGGGTCCACTGGCACTGGAGCAAAGATCTTAAAAGCCATAAGTAAGAGGCATGACTCCTTCTGGAGGACTGCCTGACATATGGTTTAGAGCCTGCACAGTTGGTAAGTTGACTGTCCTGAATGCCAGTGGTGGAGACCCACAGGATGAAAAATGCTGCTATAACCCTTTGTATTATAAACCCTGTAGACTGGAGGAACACCAAAATCAGAAAGCAGATGGGCAAGAGGCAAGGTCCTTAAGTCCAAGGTGACTGATGGACTGTAGCTCAGAATTCTGTGTCTGAAATAACTGAAAGTAACCCCAAATCAGAGTGTCTGCACCATGTGGTGGTCTAATTTCAAGTGATTCTGTGAAAGAAATAACATACTGAATAGTGAAAAATATCTGCTTTTCAGGCCATTCTATTGGAACCAGAATTCTATTAGTATAAGTCCTTAAGCTCTTTGGGTATCTGGTCAACCTCATGTAGGAGGAAGGGATTTGAAAGCGCCCTTAAAGAAAGAAAAATAACTAGTATCCAAACATAGATGGAACTGCTGTCTTTGGCATGTTCTGGGTCCCAGAGAGAGACATCCTCCAAAGAAATAAGTCCAGAGCTGCAAAGGAAGGGGAAAGACCTAGGTCCCACATGTTTAGCTTGATTTTGGAACAACACTTATTTAGTTTTGAATCCTCTTGTGAACTGTGAGAACATATCCAGTTAGTTAATTTTGCAACCCCCAATTTTTTTTTTCGTCTTTACAATATAAATAATAGCAACCTGGCAAGTTTTCTGCAAGGAGAAATGAGAAAATATATTGTTTGTCATATAGTAGACCCTCATTAAATAATAACATGGGATTCAGCCTAACTAAGACAGAAAATGTTGAAACAAAATCATATTACCTTAGTGGACTCCTGTATTAATCTGTTTCTGTTGCTTATGACAAAATACACAGAACCGGGTAATTTGTAAGAAAATGAAATTTATTTCTTACAGTTTCAGAGGCTGAAAGTCCAAAGTCCAGGTAACACATCTGGTGAAGGCTTTCTATGGTCGTGACTTCAGTGACAGCAGAGTATCACATTGCAAAATGGCAGAGCAAAGAGAGTGAACTTCTCATGTGCTCTTCTTTTAAAGCCCTCAGAACCATGCCCACGACTGTCATTGTTAATCCACTCACTGTGGTGTGGTCTTCAATCTAATCACCTCTTCAAAGCCTCACCTTTCAATTACAATAATAGGATTTCCCACCCTCAACAGTTACAGTGGGGATTTAAGCTTCAATAAGGTGGGGGTTAGGAGGGGTGGGGATCCAGTCAATAGCAACTCCAAAGTAAGATTTGAGGCACTCCCAAGCCAGGGGAAAGAAAGAAGAATACCACGAGGTAGATAAGAGGACCTCATTCAAGGCCATGTGTGAAAATGTTCATTGGATAACTGGAATGTTGCTTATATGTTAGAGCCCAAGAGATGATTGTAGCTGTTATAATAATTACTTCGTTGTATCTCTTCTCAAGAAAGTTATTTTTCTGATTTTATAGAACTACAATCTTGCTTTGCAGCATTTTTATAAATTGAGGATTCACATTTTGGCCTTGAGATAGCACACTAGTTGATTATAGGAGACAACACATTACTTGCTTATAGGAAATGGAATTCTGCAGTTTTTAAAAGTAATACCATTTTAATGTCACCAAAATGTAAAGTAAAAGGATTTTTAAAAAGTACAGCAGTAAGTAGGCAATTGCATCCTTTATGCATCTATATTGTGCTTGCTGAGAGGCTAATTGCTATCAGTCTTAGAGTAAATGAGTACAGTTATTACCTATATGAAGACTTTATCTGCTATTTATCTTTCTTTTGTGTACATATATGCATATTGTATATGTTTATGTATAACACGTACACATATATATGTGTTGGTGTGTATATGTGTACCTATGTGTGTATACACATATATGTATATATAAATATATGTATATACCTATATAAGCATGTATGCCTAGAAGAGGATATGTATATGAGAGTACTTCAAAAAGTTCATGGAAAATAGATTTAAAAGATAATATGAATCTTTCTATGAACTTTTTGAAGCACCCTCAATATTTGTGTGTGTATAAATATATATATACATATATATATATATAGACTCCATATATGCTATGTATATATATGCACACAAATAACTACATAGAAATAACATCTAGACAGTGTTGTTTTTGAATAACAACAAATGTGTCATTTCCTTGGCTTTATTTATCTCTGCTATAGGAGTCAGACAGTCTACAATAAAATGATGTCAGAATGCATTGGATGGATGAGTCCCCATTGTGTCTACAAAGTATAGTATAAGGTAAAATTGTTGTCAAATGTGTATCTTATTAGTTCATACAACTAAGTGACTATTTTATTCATTAACTAGTTCATCTTGTTTTATTTTCTGTATCTGTACTGGCCATAAAATGCATAAAAATATATTACCTTATCTTCTTAGCTATCTTGGGTATCTATTCCAAGAAACCACTGCAGTTGGATTGCTATGTCTGCTTAAAGATGTATAACACTATATATTTTTGTTTTAGAAAACAAATTTCATTGTGTTTGAAAGTTTAGAAATATAGCTGATTCCCTAGTATAAATAAGTTCATGTCAAGATTACAAGGACAAAAAATTAAAACATACACACATATTTTGGCTACATTCCATAAAGATGTTCACACTCTGGTAATTAATGATTGGCCTACCTTTTCAGGATGCCCACGGAGGTTAAATTCTTCATTTATTTCCACTTATACTATAAGTATCCTTAATTCTAAGTGATGTACATCCCTATATGTCACTGAAAATTGCTACAATTGTTCATGATTCACCCTATAATTTTGACTTTTTAAAGTTCAGTCTACCTAGTTCTCCCTTCTTAATGAAGAGAATGTCACTATATCAGAAAAGAAGAATACTTCATCTTTCATTCTTTCAATCTATTATGCATTCATTCAATGACTACATTTTGCGTGTCTACTATATACCGTTATGACAAGATGCTGACAATTCAGAGCAGCCATTCTCCTCAAAGGTATTGTCATACATTTATGTTTCAGGGATCAGTGAAAGAAAAAGTGCAGGAATAGCTTGTATTGAGCAAATGTTAAAAACGGGAGTACGAACGTGAGAAATACTCCTACCTGATATGTGCATGAAACAAAATAGCTGACAATATCTTTTCAAACTCATATATACACTATGATCTATTTTAAAAAGCTACTATGAGCAGTTTTATATGTAGGGAGGCTGACTTTGGGTAAAGAGTGTATTTTCTCCCCCTAATTTATGTGATGTTATCACTTACTTTAAAACACATTATTTCATCCATCCACTTGGTGGTTTCTTGACCACTCAATTTTTACTTTCACATTTAATCTCTGTGTATATTTCATTGTCTAGCCATTTCTCTCTTTCCTCCACAACCCATTAATAACTACTCATCTTTCATGTCAATGTAATTTCACAGAGGCAGTAATTTTTAGATAGGATATTAAAAGAAGTCTAGATTTAAAATCATGACGATCTTGGAGATGGAAGCTTCAGACAGACATGGAAACATACCCAATATGAAGCATTTACTGATCTATCCCAGTTAGAGTGTAAATGTCATATTATAAAAGAATAGATAATATGGAGGATAAGTGAGCTAACATACCATGAAAATTTGAGTTTGACCAGTTTTAAGCATATTTCATATTAGATGCATAAAAAAGGGCAGTCTGGTGGGACTGTAAATTAGTCGGCCATCATGGAAAACAGTATGGAGGTTTCTCAAACAACTATAGATAGAATTACCATATAATCCAGAAATCCTGCTACTGGATATATGTGTGTGTGTGTATATATACTCAAAGGAGTAGAAATCATCATGTCTAAGGAATACCTGCACTCCCATGTTCATCCCAGCTCTATTTACAATAGCCAAGGTATGGAACCAACCTAAATGTCCATCAGCAGATCACTGGATAAGGAAAATGTGGTATATATACACAATGGAATACTACTCAACCATAAAAAAGAAAAAAATTCTGCCATTTGCAGCAACATGGATGAGCTTGGAGCAAATTAGGTTAACTGAAATAAACCAGGCACAGAAAGAGAAATATTGCATGTCTTCACTCGTAAGTGGGAGGAAAGAAGGAAGGAAGGAAAAAAGAACAACCACAATAATGCATTGAGATTTCAGAAAGAACAGAGCTATGGTTACTCAAGAAGGAGAGGGGGAAGGAGACGTAGGTTAGGGAGAAATGGGGTACTGGACACAAAGGTAATTATGTTTGTAATGATGAATATGCCAATAACCCTGATTTTCTTAATTTGATCTTTGCATATTCTACACAAATACTGACAGTTGATAGCTAACTCTGTAACCCACAAATATGCATAATCAATTATGTTTCAATAATTTTTTAAAAAGGGGCAGTCAATTGTCACAACAATTCCAATTCTATGTCAACTCTACTATCTTCAAAATCTCTTATTTCCAAAATTTTAATTCCAAAATATACGAAAATGAAAGTGGTATTATTTTAGTAGCTATTCTTTTTGCCTTTGTCATTTATTGGTCTCTAAAATCCTACGTGAGAATTTTGTTTTCTTTCCCCTTCAGTCAGTAATTGATTTAAATAAACAACATGATTTTCAATGCTTTTACCTAATAAAGATAATGAGCAAAAGTAAAATGCAAAGGACAGCAGCTGAAACAATGGGGAATCATCCAAATGCTTGATTTTCTTGACTTAAACCTGCTGCTGCTATAGAAACAACCATTAGCACATTGGCAGATGGTGCCAGACCCATTGTCTCTTTCAGTCTCTCTCTCTCCTTCCTCTCCCTTCCCCTTCCTACCTCCCCATTTATGACAAAATCATTATGCTCGAAAGTGTTAATTTTCTTTGACCATTATGTTAATGACAGCAAAACTCATCACAGTTGGATATTTTATTGGCTTGAAGACAACCAAAAAAAAAAAAAAAAAAAAAAGATGTGGTATTTAAACATTGACTATTTCCCTTTTGTCATAATATGCAACGAATTATCTTTTCTCACCAGTAATTGAGGTTTTGCATCCATTATAGTAACTAAGGATAAATGTGTATTTGTGTTTCCCTCACAACTGCTATACTTTTTTTTTTCTTTCTAGTACCTTAATGGAAATGTAAAGCAGGTGCTTTCTACCCAATAAAATATGTGGTTTCTTTCCCAGACAAGTGTTCTTTCTAAAAGAATAATGATAAAACAACAACAACATGTTAGCTTAAAATTTATATCAAAAGATCTTTATATTTTTTAGGCTGGAAAAATGGTTAAAAAATATTTCATATCTCTTAACATAGTAACACATTGTCATAAAAGTATTTTCTAAAAGTATGAAGTTATATTCTTAATTTGAAATCTATGTGGAAGAGAGTTTATATATGTGTGTATTAGTTTTCTATTGCTGCTGTACCAAATAACACAAACTTGATAGATTAAAAAAATACAATTTATTAACTGAAAATTTTAGAGATCAAAATAGTCCTTACTTGGTGAAAATCAAGGTGTCGGCAGGGCTGCCTTCCTTCTGGAGCTCTAGGAGAGAATCTGTTTCCTTGCTTTTCCATCTTCTAGAGGCTGCCTGCATTCAATGGTTCATGGTTCCCCTCTGTCTTCAAAGCCAGCAATGGCCATTTTAGTCTTTCACATATTACATCCTCTTGATACTTATTCTTCTGTATCCCTCATCTGCATTTACAGGATCCTTGTCATTATATTAAACCACCGAGATAATCCAGTATCATCTTCCCATCTCAAAGTCTGCTGAGTAACAACTTTAATTTCATATGTAACAATAATTCCTGCCTGCCATGTAACATAACATATTTACAGTTTCTAGAAATTAAAAAGTAGAAATCTTTGGGTACCTACCATTGGGTAAGAGAAGAAAATTTGTATCCACATATACATACAAATTTATCGTGGAATACAAAGCTGGTATGTTAGAGGATCTGAAATAGAAATTTCTAGATGGCATAGACCACCTGAGCCAGAAGTCACAAATTCATTTACGTACATCAAGTCTTGTTGTATTTTACAATTTTAAGTTTCTTCCTATCTTTCTACCCCATGATCTTCACAATAATACTGTGAGTTGAGAGGGAAAATATTACTGTATTTTACTGGTAATAAATAATTTGTAAATTGTTAGATATTTCATAAAGGTTACTCTTTTCACAATAGTCTTTCTACTACCAAGTTATATCTTTCCAATTTTTAGGTACTAAAGGTAGATCTCCCTCTTAAGCACCTCCACTGATTTCCACTGTCTTATTATTTAAGCTTACTATCATCATTGTGTTCATTACACCTCAGTCATATGCAGACAACTTGCTTAAGTGTGGCACTAAGAAGGTATGGCTGTAAGGAGGCAAAATTTTCCTCACACACAGGCATTTTTCCTCTGCCTAGGGAATAGCCTAACATATTAATGTCTACACAGTTCATGCATATTTAATAATGCTTTCTTAAAACATTCTAGGAGGTAAATTAATCTACTTTTTTTTTTACCTTGTGTCTGTTACTTGAAAGACATTTATGTACAATTCTTTTTTTCTCTCTCTCTTTCTCTTTTGCACTATCTGATGGCAAGCACAAGGAGTAGACAAAAACCTTTTATTGGAGCCAAGAGACGGACCTTATGGATCTGCGTTTTCAATAATGAAGGAGATAGCGAGACTACAGTGGCAAGGGCATGAGCTGTGGGCTCAGGCAGACCTGAGCTGTAAGATCAGCTTTGCAACATTAGGGATAGTTGCTAAATCTCATTTTGAAACTTGGGCTTCTTCTTGGTAAAGTGGTAGAAAATAATACCTACCTTATTCAGTTACTGTAAAGATCAATAAGGTAATTATTACAAAAATAACTACCCAGAAAACTGTTTTTCATCTATTGTAGCATTGCTTTGACTAATTCATTTTTCTTTCCTATGACTTCCCCCCAATATGTAAAGGGTTGTGGAAAACTCAATTTTAGCTATTCTAAAGCCAGGGTTTTCTCTTGGACACAATATATATTTCAATATATATTTGATGAAATTAATAGAAGTTACAAACTTTACACTTTTGTAATTATGGAAGTTCAATTAAGATAATGGTTATTTGCATCCACTCAACAATTGTGCAGATCAATTAAATTACAGTAAAAGTGATTGCTGAACAACTACCTTATGGGATGTCCCTAGGCCAGTGTGTTCTGTCCACAAATATAAATGAAATTGGAAGTCAGTTAGACTCCTGCCAATCTATGGCTCTTCGGACACTGGCAGATCTCCACCCATGTGCCCCAGATCCCTTTACTTATTATATGTTGCAGTGTAATAGAAAGAAAGAAAAGCTCTCAGCTTTTATTCCCAGCACTAGTACCTCTTCCTAATGGGCCTGCCCTTAGCCTGCCAGATCCCTTGTGTGTGCCTTGGAGACTGTGGAGCCTGAGTATGCACACCTCTCAGGAGGCAGTCCTTAAGAAGTGACTGATGGTTGGGGGGTAAAAATACTCTGGCTCCCTTCCTCTGATGCCAAAAGCTATGACGTGTGGCTTTCATTGATCTGAGTTCCCCTGTGAGGTCATCTGGGACCAGATACCTCACCCTTCACTGTTCTTCCCTTCCTTTCTCATTTGTCAACTCTCCTACTCTTTCACATGAATACCCTTCTCAGGGCTGGCCTAAGAAAATTCAAATTGCAATAACAACTCTGCGTCAAATGCCTTGGTGTTTGTATCATCTGCCATTCAGGCAACATGTATGGTTTCTGTCCCATCTTTCTGTGATACCTTGTTTTGTTTTTTTCCCCCCTAACACCACTGCATCCTTTAAGAGTGAAATCTGCACCCTTTAGAAAGACTTTTTGCCATTTCCTCAACTTCAAGCTGACATGTCCTTTCTTAGGTGCTTTCCCTGGTGTCTCCATGGTAACTGTGCAGAGCACTGATGATAGTGTAATGAGCTCCATGTTGCTTACTAGAAGCAGCACAACACAGTTTTTAAGAGAACTGGATCTCAAGTCAGACAGGTTAAACTCCAGCTCAGCCTTTTACTAGCAATATAAATTGGGTAAAGTGCTTAAACTTTTTATTTCACAATGTCCCCATTTCTTTTTTTTTAGGTGGGTATTACGATAGTTCCTAACTAGTAAAGTTGTTGTCTGGATTAACTTAATTAACTTTCTATGTAGCATGTTCAGAACGGTGCAAAACATGTAACTAATATGTTAGAGTAGAATAGAAGGAAGTGCAAAAGCTTGTAGAGTTCTTGGGAAGATGGAAGGAGTAACTTTTTTTTAAAAACCGAATAACTGGAAAAGTGGATTTTTTAATCATATGAATGAGAAAGACTGTGGATTAAGCAAATTTGGGGAACAGTGGTAAGTTCAAGAATGCAGATTTGGCTATGTGTGCTTTGAAAATGGAGGTATGAGGCTGGAGTACAGAGAAAAGTTCTCTGCTAGAGATGAAATTAGGAGGTGGAAGCATATAAGTGGTGTTTAAAGTCTTGAATTGTCCAAAGGATACATTCTGCAACAGGAGGTTGGGGAAAAGAAAAGAAACCAGCAAAACATATTGAAAAAGACTAGCTAGTATGGCCTCTAGATAAAAGGTCTACCACTAAGTGCTAGTTACATCTCGTTCTCTCCCAGGGGCAGCATGGCCTTACTTCAAACTTACAGTTTTTCCCTTTGATAATGGAGGCAGAGTAAAATCCATGTCCTATTTTATCTCTCTCTCTCTCTCTATTTCAGTTCTTAGTACAATGCCTATTATACACTAGACATTTAAATATATAAAATATAACATAATATATTGGAAGTGTCTCAAATGTGACAAAGCAGACCACTGATGCTGAATTTTGCTTTAGCACTGAGTCATCTTTTACTTTTGAAATAAGAATTACCTCCATTGGTTTTCATGCTCATCTTCTACTTTTAACTAGGTCTGAAGCGTAGTATATCTGCCAATCTACCTCAAGCACTTCGTTATCTACTTGCAAGGAAATGCCAATTTAGAATGTACCAGCTAAAGAGGAAAATAAGAATGTGTTCCTCTCTGCCCCATCTATACATATTTACCTCTCTGCAAAGGTTCTATGTTAGGAAAAATGTTTCTCAGTGAATTTCACCAATTAGGAATATCTATAGAAAGGCTTAATTTCTTTAGTGGTGGTGTAGGCAGTGGGGCAAAATGCTAGAAAAGGTATCTTAAGATCCTTCTTGACCAAAATATTTTAAAACACCAAGTGCTATGACCATGCCAGGGGGTACCATAGTTTCTGATAACACTCATGATAAGCAATTTATTATGAAAAATATTTACTGGTGTAAAATAGGCACTATGCTAGAATTGGAATTAGAAGACTTGGATCGAAATTACAGTTATATCGAACCCTACTTACGTGACCTTGGGTGAATTATTTAGATTCTCTAAACTTCAACTAAAACAGGATAGAGCAGAGGCTAACACTATAATCTCTGACTTGAGCACCAGGTTGTGGCCTCTGGGCTTCAGTTTTTTCATCTATAAATGCACATATATACAAATTATTTAACTTTTCATTCTTTTAATTTTCTCATCTGCCAAATGAGGATAATAACTCCTACTTTAAAGGGCTATTGGGAGTATTGAATTCATTAATATGTGTAAATACTTGGAAGAGTGTCAGTCAGTAATGAAGTACTCATTAACTATTAACTATTAATGGCATGTATATGAGTGAATATCTGAGACTAATCCATACGAATGCAGAAATCAGTGAACAGAAATTAAGGCCATTTGATATAAGCAGAAACCCAGAACTAGAAAAAGAGTTTTGTAAAACATATTTAAGATTTCTGGGAACTGCACTTTTTAAATTTGAATTTACTGGATTTAAAGCACCTTTCTCTTTAATTGTACAAAATATACTATATATCTATAGCTACAGAGATATATATGAGAATATAAGAATAATTTAGGAGAAAGCTAACACTTAACATCAAACTATTGGAGCAGGAATACATTTTGTGCATCAAATAACTGAAAGAAAATGTTGTTTTATGAGAGTGCCTCTAAAAGCCATTAGACTATTTAAAGACAGTTCATTTCTTTAAGTGTACAGAGACTTATGCACTATGGAAAGTCCAGGCAAAGCCTCTTCAACCACTTTCCTAATGCTACTTTTATTCCTAAATAGATTATTTTTCTTGAAATTCCAGGGGCTTAAAAGCCATCTATAATAGCCTCTTAGGTGATAAGATTAATTCTTTTTCTTAAGATATAAAGAAGATTACTTCAAAATATTGGAAATATATTTCAAAATGAAGGAGTTATTGCTATCAAAATTTCTGTATGGCTTGCACTTCGTATGACATGTTTTACTGGATGTTTCCTGAGATTGAGGCCTCCTTTTATGTCCAGGAGGATATTAAAAACAAGCTGTTTATAGTGAGGAAAAATGATAAGAAATTGTCTCCTATCCATTTTGATGAAGAACAACCAAAAAGCATGTTGAAATCAAAATGATGGATGACTAGGAAGAAAAAGAATGTAGGAATGGATCTAGGAGAACAATTTGCCGTTATGGAGGCCTCAAAAGTGGATGTGCATTAGACCAGGTCGTAAAAGAAAACAGTTGACCAATTTGGTGTGCTTCATCTTCCTAGTGCTCAAGTACAGCAGGCATGTTATAGTTAAGGCAATAATTATTTTAAGTAGTATGAGAGAATCATGATATGATGGATCCATCTAAGTTAATCAATAAAAGCAAAGTGAGCATCAGAAAACAAAAGTTCAACTCCTAAGAGAAGTTTTCTATTGGGTATCCTCATCAAATACAAAGAGATTTAAGGCAAGACTCACATTTAGGGTGAAAAACAATCATAAAAACTAAGAAAATCCAGACAAAGCCCCATTTGAAAGACTAGATGAAACTGTCAAGGGATGAACCACTGGCAAGTGAATGAAACTTGGCAAGGACAAAATGGCAAGCATGAAAACTCCAACTTTGTTAACCTGTAGGTATCCGTTAACCACAACAATATAACAGGGTGATAATGGAGCTTGAGATAATGCTGTGGAACTCAAAATAATTCTGCCAAAATTGTTAGGATTAGTTAGGTACCTAGACTGGATTGATTCAGAGGGAAGAATGTTCAAGAATTTGGAGCAAGAGAAAGCCAGATCCAACAAAAACAGATTTTATGTCTGAGTCAGTGCTATCTTCAGACTATCTGTATCTTTCTATGGAACATATTACAACTTCACTCTCAACTTTTGCAAAACATAACAAGTAAACTAGCAAAGGCCACCAAATATTACAGTTAAAATAATTATTAGAATATTCTGACCAGCTCACTTACCAAAGGCTAACACCTCTTTCAAATGTGATGGAATGCGTTGATCTTGCATTGGATCAGGCACTGTGGACATGAAGGAATAGTGACTTTCAAGAGCCCTCCCAACTCTGACATTTTATAATTCCCCCCTACTCTGGATGCATGACCCTCTCTCCTTCACTTGCTCTGGTGACAATATGTTTTCTCTTTGACAAACTGAGATCTGCAATCATAATCATATGGATAGTCACAGACAGGGCATTCCCAGAGGATCTGGCCATCACAGGAACAGCTGTCCTCCTGACAATATACAGAAGCTGGGAAAAGCTTAAACAGTTCTGTTTGGATCATCTTACATTTTTTCTTTTATTTTTCATTAGCTCAGGTGCCTCATGTGCCAAAGGGTGTGGAAGAAATCCCTGTGGGCAGGAATAGGTGGGAAGTTATTCTTTCCACCTAACAGAATAATGCTGGCTCTGCTTGCCCTCTTTATTGGAATTTGGGTGGTAGGAGGACAACTAAACTAAAACAAAGCTTGTTTAAATGGTGACTAGGTGAGGCTCTGCAAGTCCCCAATGTGATAGGGAGAAAGTGTATTTCACTAGGTGAAAGTCAAGTCTGAAGTCAGTCTATCTAAAAATTTTAGCTCCATCTCATCTAGTTATATAATGCTTGGGAAATTATTTAGACTTTCTAAAACTCATTTTTCCCCTCTGAAAATGAGAAGTAATTATAATGGTTGCTTTATGGAGTTATTAAATAAAAAGTGAATACTTCATATGCAGCACAGTGCCTGATGCAGAATATACACTCAACTAATTCTGCCTTTCGTTTTTATGACTCATCCGCATGCAGTCATTTCTTTCCTGGATAATTAGGAGTTGAAGGTATTTTGAATGTGGTACTGAAAGTCAGAGGGCAAGCCTGAAGAAATCCTGCATCCGTGTAAATCCAAGTATCTGGGTTTCAACAGCTTTGTTCTTTCAATAGATTATAAAAGCCTTGAAAAGATGACGACCGTCATCTACATTTGTGTTTCACGTAGTAGGCAATTGATAAATAATTGTGGAATCAAGGAGTTCTAGCAAGTGCTATAGACTTGCAGCAGTTTCTTGTAATTGAGGGTAACTTTCCTATATAATTGAGAATGATCATGGTTAAGTAATATAAATGATATAAACTGTTAAGGAAAAAAAATCATCATTGTGTGTTCTAAAATCTTTCAAGCAAACATTTTCACATGATTTGGAAAATAGATTTTTGAGCAAGAATAAAGCACTTAGTAAACATGAAGGGGTATATAAATGTGAGGAATATGCAATATTTTCAAAGGAATGTTTTGAGTAGTGTTTCATGTATTGACAATACACATCATTATGTATTATAACTTAATGGTGCTTTCATTAAATACACTGCTTCTCTGGAAAATGACAAAATTACAAGGTTAAAATCCCAGTGTGGAGATCTGGTGATGTGTGCTAATTAACTATTTTTTTTTTTTTAATCAGTGCACTAAAAAAGAAGAAAATAGAAAAATGTCCTGCCTGGTTTCCAATTAGTGTATTTTGCTTCTTGCCATTTGTATTTGTTCCCAGTTGCCTATTTTGACTAAACCTTGCATTTCCCCTCATTGAACTCTTTTTTTTTTTTTCCTTAATGATGTTTTAAATTAACCTTTCTCTTCTGTTGTTAGCAGTACAACAAACAGTTTAATATTGGGCAACCAAATAATCATGTTTATGAAAAAGTAGTTATTTATAGATAATCCAATAAAGTCACAGACGATTGTGCAATGGAAATGCATTTTATCTGCCGTAGCATTTTCATTAGGTTGAGCATTGAATCAAATTGAAAATCAAAGGATAAAACCTGCCTCGTATAAGCAAAAGTCATTTTATTGCAATGAATATTACCTCTTTTCCTGTCGTCTTTTCTGGCTAATATAAAATCATGTACTGTTATACATAAATGGAGACTTGGGAAATTGCAAAGTTTGTTAACAGTAACTACATTCTTAGTTTAAGATCAAACAACATTTACTTCCTTTTTCCTGACTGTAATTTTGACATATTCCTGTCATTTGGTAGGAGAACATTTGGATGGAAATGTCTCAGAAACTGGCATCGTATTTTGTGTTTTATATTCTTTTTGACATAATTAACATTTCCCCCTCTTTTGCTGAAATCAGCACTGGGAAAGATCAAATCCAGCGAAGTCTTTTAACAGTTTAAATTTGCCCCTGTCATTATCTTGTCAGTTACATGAGACCATGAGTGTGCAGGGCTATGGAAATCTTTCAAGACAAATTGCTAGAAGCACTGCTGGGGAAGACTGTTTGTAAAACCTAGGAATTTTAATCGTTAGAAAAAATATGGATTAAAAAAAAGCATTACTTAACGATGGCGAGAAAGCAGTGTGACGTGGATTTCTAAGCATAGACATAGACATTCAAGGACACTTCTGGCAGTTTGGTCATGTTATCACATTTTGTTTTTATTATCCTCAACTTTTTCCCCCATGTCAACCTTTATACTTAATAATCCATTCTTAAGACACTCATCTCTGTTAAAACCTGGATTTACCTTCCTTCTTTCAGACTGTTGCATCTATGTTACCTTTGTTATAATTGGTGGGGAAAAGGGGATTTGGAGATAGAGTGAGGATGAAACCTGGATTTTCCATTTGATTACATTTAATAGCTGTGTGATCTTAGACAACTGCCCTGTGCTCTTTAAACCTCAGTTCCTGTCTCTAGCTGGCACACACTACACACTCAATGAATGGTCGTATTTCTAGTCTCTAAGTCTGATCAGAGCTCAATGTTGATTCCTCTGCTTTTGTAAATGTACTACATACAATATAGTACATTTTTATACCTTTATATTTTCTTCAGTTAATCTAAGCTCACTTTGCAGCTATTATTCTTTGGTGAAAACTCAGCAATTTTTTAAAATTAATTTAATGAATCTTCTATTTCTACATTTCCAAATGTAGAAAAAGAAATTTATACTCGAATGCTTAAATATTGTCTCAAAATCTCAATACCAATACTTGGTTTTTTACTCCTAAGTCAATATGTTCTCAGCTCCCCCTTGTACATTAATAATACTATTGCTCTCTTTTTTACCAAAGTCCTTAAGAGCGGAGCATCATATTTGTCTTTCTCTTTTATCTTCTCTAATCACCACATTGTTCTGTCATGCAGGACAACCTGTTCTCCTTCCACACCGTCTCCTGGATGACTACCTTCACTTTATACTCAACGCTACCACTTTTATCTAGGTTCCCACCATTGTGAAGTTGACCTAGAGGAATACTTTTGTATTTCATATTCATCTCATTGAATTTGTTCTGTATTCAAACCTTGGGCTATTTTGCCAATTTACCACTTTCATTATTTAGTTCTCTTGCTCAATAATTGTGCCAATTTTTAACTTCTGAGGATAATCATTTTATAATATCTTAGCATATTGATTCAGGAAATTCCTTTTAAAAGGCACTTTGTGCCAGGTCCTGAGAACCGAATGATAAATAAGATACAGTTTCTGATTTAAAGAGTACATAGTCTTTGGGGGAAGACCAGTGACTGCCAGACTATCAAAATATAATGTACAAAGTACTATGGGAACACCTAGGATGGGAGAATGAACTGGTCAATACTAACCAAATGTAGCTTCTTGCTATTAAGTGATATTTATTTTCTATTTTTTTGTATCCTTGCATGCATTAAAAATTCTAATACAGAACCATATGCTTTACCATATTTTGTTTTGAGCTATAATTTACTGAGTGTTTACTATAAAGTAGGTATTAAATTCTTTCATGCCTTATATAATTTAGTATTCATAATAACCTTAAGGAATATGAAGTACTGGTCCCCTTTTACAGAAGAGAGATGGAAGCCATAAAAACTGAAGGGTCTGTTCAAATTCAACCAGGTAATATATCTCAGAAGTTAAATTCAGAATCTAGGTCTATCTGATTATAAGTTTTCTCTTAAACCCAATACAAGCCTTCTCACTTTGCAAGCCTTTCTATTTGTCCCCTTCTGTGCTAGCACTATCAATGTCACATGAAACTTTCTCCAAAAATCTTGGCATCCTTAAGTGGTGTTCCTTTCTTCGGTCTTTTCCTACTTGAATTTGTATTGCTTGACAGATATGATAAAGTTTGGTGGGCATACAGCGGGTAACTTACTCTCATTTGGAAAAAAATTAAAAGCTGGGGTGAGCCTGGAGCAACTCTGAAAGCAGAGCAATTAGAAAGAGAGAGTCAGAGCAGGTCACATTCTTCCAATGAAGGACAAAGGCAAGTGATGGCTGTGGGTTAGATGTAGGCTCAGAGAAGTGTACCTGAGGCCAGAGTCATTGTGAAAAAAAGCCTTCCTGAAAATCCCTCACTGAAGGATGAGATGTTTCCAACATAAAAATCTGCGTAGAGTGCTCCAAGGACTGAAACTCAAGGACTGAGATGGAGGTCTGAGGTCAGAATGCCCAGAGAAGGTATTTCTCACTTTAAGGAAATGTAGATATTAAATACCCCCAAGAATACACACACACACACACATGCACACACACACACATGCGCGCACACACACACACACACACACAGACACACACACACATATACACACCAGAGGAAAAAGAGTACACATTTAAAATTCTGTCATGTCTGAGAGCTTTCCACAACCAGGATAGTACTGTTAATGCATCTGCCACATAAATATTTTATTTTACTCTTAACTCCTAACTTCCCCACACCTCTAAAATAAACAAAGATCAACTCTGGAGGACAAAAAGCAGCTAATGAGCAGGGAGAAAGAAATGTGATGGAGACAAAATAAGGCTGGAAATGCCTCTCCCCAGGGTAGGCATCTAGACCTGAGTGGGTCCAAGCTAGGGCAGGAGAAATGTATAACAAAGGAGAAACTGAGTCTTGGACTGACCTGGACTTTTGATTGCCTGAAGAAATAAGACTGTTTGTTCATATTTATTCATGGCCTTGAAAACTGTGAGATTAGATCCAGATTTCATTCAAGGTTAGAAACCAAAGCCTCAGCAGAATGAGTTTAAAGGGCAGTGGTGGACAAGAAAATAGCTTTTTACTCACACTGCATTTTGTCCTCATGTCATAATCTGAGGGAGGTGTTTTAAAAATTTTAGATGTTGCACCCATTATTTGAGATCAACATCTCAAATAATCAGATACCAATATTTGTGTTTTTAATGAAATATCCTAGAAGATTCTTTTTTCTAAGTCACCTCTTTACTTTGTTTCAGAGAGCCTGATGTTTTTCTGAACTTGGGGGTCACTATGGATTGAGGATTGACAATGAATGGAAACACATGGACAAAAAACGTGGGCAGATTGAGACAGGGACATTCTTTCAGAATTGGATGGGCCAAGATATGTGTGTTTCCTATAAGTCAGCGGTGAGCCTGCAAGAGAAAAGTTGGTGTGGGATTGTCTAGTGGTATGTCCAAAAGAGTCCAGGGAAGAAGTGGAGAGACCCCAGCATCCAGAAATTGAGGACTGAAAGAGCACCCAGAATAGAAAGGCATCTGCATTGAAGAAGAGAACTTGGGAAAGAGATGCCCAGAGATAAAACTTTCTGAGCAACCCATGAGAAAGAGGCTGTTTTAGCCACTGCCAACCATCCAGTTCATACCTGGTTACTTTCCCACCTACTGTGAGAGAAGATGTAGCCAGGGAGAGAGACTACACCTCCTTCTCAAATGCCAAGAGCTGCCAATTTCAGGCCTGAGCATTAGGAGGGGGATGTGTTTCCCAGGAAATTTCTTGTAATTAAATGATGATTCTTGTAGTTAAAGGATGATTGATAACCATCTTCAATAGGATGATATTTCTTTCATTCTTTCTTTTCTTTCTTTCTTTTTTTTTTTTTTTCTGGCAGATGGCAGGTACAGTATTGAACCCTGCACCTTCATGTTATCAGCACCAGGCTCTAGTCAACTGAGCTAACCAGCCAGCCCTGGATAATACAATTTCTAAATGGAGGCTCTATTTGCACCATAAATAGGGAATTGCCTTGTCCATTAGCTAAGAGTTTGGGAAGCTTTTCGGAGTTTCCATCCAATGACATGGGGTTACCCTCTAAAATCAATTTTAAAGGGGCTGTGGAAGCCTAAATAAATACATGAATAAATAGAATTTTATTTTATTCTTATTATGAACCTTTTGTGTTTTCATTGGAGCAGTAGTAATCTGTCATTATGGTGCTCTTTCTCTCATCTACAAAAAATGAATTTTATGGGATTCCCCAGAGACTCTCTACCCTCCCATACTCCCAGGGACCTCTGTTTTTATTTCTCTGTCATAGGCAACGTTTCCTCCTGACTTCCTCCCACCACACTACCGACCTATGCCCATTTTACACATAGTTAGGTACCTTCACCCTCTTTCTAATGAGCTTTCCTTACCCCTGGCAAGAAATCCTCTTAGGCAGGAATCTTTTCAATATTTTTCAAAGCTTGTTGTCAAAATATTCATAGCTGGCCACATGACAAATACCCACATTGTTACTATCATCAGTGGAAGAGAAGCTTGCTCCCTTTGAGACTTTTTTCAGGCATGAACCAAATATGTTTATTTTTGTCCCCCAAATTTTGGAGCGCACAGGCTTTCTGAATGATTCTATGTTTAAAAATCTTTGCAATTGACTTTTTCAATAATCTATGACTAGTTTTTGTAGATCCTGGGGTTGAGTAATTGATTAAACATTGTTGAACTTGGCACACAATCTGATAGTATTTATAATGCCCAGACTATGGAACTTACATTAGGAAAAAAATTTTCACTGATACCACTACTTAAAGGATCCTATATACTTTTTGAGTTCTTTTCCCATGACTATACTCCTAGTTTTCCCACCAGTCACACTGGCCTCTGCTTTTCCTCAAGGACCCCAGTCATGGTCCTGCTTCAGGGCTTGAGGTTTTGATGCTTTCCTCTATAGTATTCTTCCCCTAGGGCCATTATCAAGGGTCATCTCCCTAGAAAACTCTTTGTAGACTCCTGATCCTATGACCCAATAATTTTTCTTCTTCCCTTGCTCCTTTGTAATTAATGGCAGGTGTATCCAACATCAAATTACACATCCTATATTTATTGTTTATTGTCTATCTCACTCAATAGAATATAAGCCCCATAATGTCAAACATTTTGTCTCTTGGTTTAAAGCTATGTCTCCCATGTTTAGAACAATGTCTGCCGTACAGTTTCTGTGCTATATTTATTAAGTGAATGAACAGTTTGAAAATTACTTAGTCACATGTGCTCTAATAGTGATACCTAGAAGACTAGAGGATGAGTATGGGGTAGGAAGGGTTACTGAGTACAGAAAGCTTTTGAGAAGTGGGGATAATTCCAAAGTTTGAAGAGTGAGTATGTTTTGGGAAGAATAGGAGTAGAGATAGAGTACTCTCAGGCAGAAGAGTCATTCTGAAATCAGGGGGGTAAGAGATATAGTTTGATGGAGAAGAAGCTTAATGAAAAGTGGTGGAATTAAAGCAGTAAGTATCAGAAGCCAGATCCCAGAGGGCTCCAGATGCTAAAGTGTGTATAATCTGAATGCTAAAAAGAGCCACTGAAGATTTTTGAATAAGACAGTGACATTATCAGATTTGTACATTTAGAACATGATTCCTGTAGCTAGGAAGAGGAGTGACTGCAGGAAGAGTGAGCAGGAAGTGAGGCAATGGCACAAGGCGTGAGAAAGAAGGCCCAGACCAAGGTAGTGGCAGAGGGGGTCAAGGCAAGCAGGAGAATTGCTAGGATGGTAGGAAGATCCTCACAGTCTCTGTAAGACTGTGTCACGTAATAAATGCGATGGGGTGTGAGAGGAAGCAAGGGGGACTGTAAGTTCATGGCCTGGCAACTAATTACATGATGGTGCCACTCAGCAAGATGGCAAGATTTGTAGAAAGATGTGTTTGTGTTGGAAAAGAGGACTCTGAGGTGTATGTGTATTTTAAAGTTGTAATATTTGGTGAGTTGTTGAATATTTTGGTTCTTGAGTGCAGCAGAGAGTTTCTTATAAATGATATAAACTTGGGGATGTTGCATGCATAAATGCTAATCTTTCTGTTAGATTACAGGTTTCCTGATTTCAGAATTTAGAATTGGGTCCACTTTATTTGCAATTTATTTGCAATTTTTCCCTCTGGACTGTCATATAGGGTTATCAACAGATTCTTCAGAAAAAAAATGACCAACAGTAGTTCCTAGGTAGGGGTAAAAGTTGTGTTGGTATTAGAGTCATGGAAAGAAGAAAAAATAGATACAAAGGAAAAAGAATTAACTTGACAGGCAGTGCTGTACTCATAGCTGGTAACTCCAAAACAGGGATGATTCTCAAAAATCTCAATTCTAAAGATAGGAGCCAGATTTTGTTGAGGTTACTGTGAGCTGCCCAATGTCACTCATTAAGGCTCCTGACTAAAGAGCCAGAACTAGATGTCAGACCTGCTTAATTATATTCTGTGACTGCATTCAGTGACAGCAGGTCAGTACCTGAGTAGGACTTAGCAAGAACTGATGACAATGCACATGTTTAATTTTGTGCTTTGAAATTCATATACATCCTTGAATATAAAAATGCACATTTATATCTATCCTCTTTCTTGATTCTGACAGAATCCGTATCTAATTAGTATCCACATTTAGCAGAAGAAAAACTTGAGGCTTAGTCTGGCTAGAGACTTTCTCAGTGTCAAACACAATGTAAGAAGAGGAGATGGAGCTAGTTGCTTCACTCAAAACCTCATGTTCTTTCCACTTCTAGCTGGGCTGAAATAGAATACATAAATTTGCACTTGATATAGCAGCTTATTTGTCACAAACATTATAATTTTGGTTAAGAAACCTATAATTGGCGAAGAACTATAAAATTCAGATAGAAGACCCCCCCCCAAAAAAAACCCTTTCATTTAGACCAATGGCAATATGTTTTCTCATAAAAAGGTGCACATATGCAAGGATATTGTAATCAGAATACCCAGTGGAATTCCTGCACTCATTAAACTCCTCAAGCAGAGAGCAATATAAACTAACACAGTGGAAATAAGGTCAGTGAGCATAATGAGCAAAACACCTTACAAAGGGAAATTGGTGTGCAGCCTTGAAATCCTCATTTTCTACAGTTTGAGAGAATGTGTCTAGCTGCTAGTTTAGATTACTGCTGTGTAGCTATTGGTCATGCCATTCAGAAGGAGAGAGGGACACAACTGGATCAGTCAATAGGAAGCATAAATATGTCAACAGAGTAGGTTAAATGTTACCCATTTTCCAATTACTAGCACTTTTCCTCAGTCAAACTAACCCTTCCACCATCCACCAACACACAGGCAGAGCCAATCTGATGTATAAAATTATAAATACATGGGCACTCTGTGATGAGGGGTTGACATAATACAGTATGGAAACTGTTTTGTGATTTGTTAAGGGTTGTGTTAATACAAGGAGTTTATTATTAGTGGTTTCACTCTTCTACAAAATGTAATAGGCAGCTATTAGGTTTCAAATACTCTGGTATCTGCAGGAAAGAAGATGATGAATTGTGCCACCTGCCCTCAGGACGTCTATAGGTGAAACAGAAGAAAATTTCAGTGGAGTTTTGTAAAACATTAATACTGACACAAACAATATGCTATAGAAGGGCACAGATTCTCCCCTAAGGTGATGGGAGTGTCATCACTGAGGGGCATCATTCAAGATGAGGGATAGATAATGGTAGAACTTGGATGGACTGGGAGGCAGGGAAGAGCCAATAGCACTAGCAAAGGCACAGAGTTGTGAAATATACAGTATGTGCAGAGATTAATGAGTTCTGTGTGATTGTGGCATGGGCTGTAAAGATTGCCAATGAGCCTAAAGCCAGACTGCAAAATTCTGTAGGCCATATTGTAGAATTTGTGCTTTCTCCGATACATGAAGGATTACCAAGGTCCTTCAGAAGGGGAGCTGTGTGATTATATTTGTTCTTTTGTGATAACTGGAGGAGACATGGAACACAAATAGGGTGAGAGAAAGTTAATGGCAAAGAGTTTACTTTTAAAAATAACCTATATGACTTCGTTATTGGAAAGAATCTAAGACAAACTCCCCAAATAGATCTCTTCTGCCTTTTTCAATTGTACTTAATATTGCACGTATTTTATTGAATTAAGGCTTAGGTTTAGGGGTGATCTATGTTACAACAGCAATACTTATGGGTAGAATAGTAGTAGAAAATCAAATTGATCCCCTTATGTCTCAGGCATCTTATCTGCAAATAAGGGTTTTAGACCAGATGTTCTCTACAGGCCTGCTTGTTCTAATATTTTATGTTACAGTTTGCTAGGGGCATTTAGCACATCATCATAAATTGATGTACAGGTTTATCTGAGTACAATCCAGAGGAAACAGATTTTGACTGGAGGCCTATGACTGGAGCAGGGTAAAGGCAGCTGAGTCATTTAATGACCAGAACAATGTTTGTCTATGGACCTATGGTGTTTCACTGTTGAAGAAGTTATACCTTCTTCAACACAGAACTCTCGTAGTTTTAAGATGAAAGAAGTTTTTTTATTATAAGTCATACATAGCATGTTTTAAAAGAAAGAAAATATACACTACTGCATATGTTTTAAAAATAATAGAACTAATTCGACTACAAGTTTCAAAGCAACCATTTTCCAGGAAGGCAATCACTGTTTGTATTCAACAACAAACCAAGCAAAGTGAGTATCAAACTCCTGACATTGGTCTTACATGGTGCTTCAAACTAACTGAGAAACGTAAACTGAGCATCGCATATTGTTTGACAGACACCAAGAGAATAATTAGTGATTCAGTATCAAAGCAGCAGAAGACAATGTGTTTGAATGCAATAAACTCAGAAAAATAACTTACATGTATGTCTACAAAAGTCAAAATTAATGCCTTCATAAAATTCTGGAATTAATAAGACATACTTTCATGATGCTAAAATCAATAAAAATAAATTATCTTCATTTTAAACAAAATCCAATATTGTCATGTTAATCTTATTGTACATTTTTTTTTAACTTTAAGCAAACTTGGTTTGGCTGGCTAAAGAACTAAAGTAGATTCATTGAAATTGCCAACTTCAGGGTCAAATTTGCTAAGGTAGGTATTATTACCATTTTCCAGCAAACCTTGGCAAATATCTTCATGCTAATAAAAGAATAAGTCAGAATGAGAATGACAGTGCAGAATGATATAACTGAAATGTTCTATATGTATAAACGAAAGTGAATAAAGTATGATTCTTATGACAATAAATACTCATCTAATTCTTCTTCAAGACTATAAAGGTCAGAAATCCTCTAAGTATTTCTTGGGGAATAAAAAAACCTGTGTTCTTATCCATTCTAAGATACAAATTTTAACTCATTGTTTTAAGTTCAATATGTTATAAATAGATGGGGGCTTCTTTCATAAGAATATTCGGTTTGTTCAAGAAGGTAAGTCTAACTTGAAACCTGTGGCTTCAGTGTGGTGCTTATGTAAGCAAAGCATGTGTTTCTAAGTCACAGCTGGAGGAAGTGCTCTGCAAAGATCTACTTTTATTTTCTTATCCAAATGTCAAAATTGAGGTAAAATATCTGTGAATCTTTTTGCCATGCCAAATCTAAGAATTTCAGAAAGTTAAAATAGCAAGAAATTAGTAACTCTTTCTTTCTCCTTCCTTCTTTTCTTTTCTTTTCTGTTCTTTGTTTCTTTGTTTTTCCTGCCTCTGTTGTTTTTAGATATGGTTAGTTTTAAATTTGAAAACTAAATAATGTTCAGTAATTCCTGTAGGGTTCTTTGCTTTGACACCTGAACTCTTAGAAAAGGTACTATGTGATCATACTCAGAAAATGGGAGAACGATATCCTCTGTGAGAAATTCCAAGATCCCCTAGGCTAAAGTACATGGTATATAAATACTCTTTCTTTCTCAGAAGACCAACACTCAAAAATCAGCATTACATGAGCTATTTAAGTCTAAATCCTATTCATTCAGAATTCTCCCAGGGACCATCATTGAGATTCCTTGTACAAGTTTTTGCAAGAATACATTAAGGCCAACTAGTTACTAAAGTTGTGGATTTCTTTAACTTGGCAGAAAAATGCCAGAGGTAAAATATCTGTTAAGAAACTATTTCAATCTCCCTATGGATCTGCCTATAATAATACTTGATTTACTTAGTTCTCTGGTAATGGAGCTACTTTATAACAGTCCACTAACTTAAAAAAGGAAAAGAAAAGAAACAGCACAATTGTTTAGAAATTAAATATCCTGGGCAGTGGGCAGGTTAAGGGAGTATGAGTAGTAATATATATTTTTTTTCTCCTCAATGTAACTTCTGACATGTAACATCAAAGAAAGCTATTTAGAAATCTAAGTAGGTCAGATGAGGCTTTCAGATGTTCAGCAGAGAGGAAAGCCTAAGTTTCACAGCGTAAGCAGTTAGAGAGCCTCCTGAAGAGAAACAGTTCTCCTGACGACAAGAGCCCAGGACTGGGAGTCCTCTTCCTGTCTTCTTGTCTCTAATGTGCAATACCATCATTGCTTCAGAGACGCAGGTGAAGCTGACCTGCTTCATCTCGGACTATATCTCTATCTTGATATTCACAATATTTGTAACTCATGTAGTTATATTTCAAACCAGAAATCATTAGAACACTCACTCTCTTTTGTCAATAGTGAAAGCAAATCATGTTTGATGACTCAGGTAATAATAAGTTACTTAAATAATTCTCTGTAAAGTAAAAGGTAATGTATTTAGTATCAGGCTTTTCTCTGAACATAGAATTTTCCACTGGCAGAATTTGAGGACAGTTTACTTAAAATTTTCTGTGCTCCGTTTTTACCTCTGAAAAATAGGTGTAATAAAAGTTGCCTAGGTTTTCTGTGAGGGGCAAATGTAAAAGTATTTGTGGGAAAATGCTGTGTAAATTTTCATTATAATTACATTCTCTGTTCAATGTCACAGTTAATACACAGAATAAAAATAACTGGTAGCGTCCTATTTGCACTGAATGAAAACTTATACATCTGGGCTGTGACTGAACTCCTTTCCCCATTGTGGTAGGCAGAATTCTAAGATGACCCACCTCTAATTATCCCCTCCCCTTGAAATGTGACTGGCACTGGTAAATACCATGGAATTTTACTACTGTGATTATGTCATATTATATGAAAGAGTTGAACTCAAGATAGGGAGGTTATCTTGGTAAGCCTAATATAGTCTCACAAATATTGATCAATAGGTATAACATCTCAGTATTTCAAAATGAATAAGTTCTAGAGATCTGCCATATGACATTGTACCTGTAGATAATAGTACTTAAAAATCTATTAAGAGATTAGATCTCATGTTAAAGTGTTGTTAGCACAATAAAAACAATTTTTTTTTAAAGCAGAGAATGTTCTGCTGCTCATGGCAGAAGCAAAATGGGGAATACAGCAACAGAGTACTAATACTGATACACTGATAAGTAGTGAATTCCTCCAAATTCTCTTTACTCATATTGTTCTTCATTGTAATATTTTGAAATTTTTTATCAGCCCTAAAACACCTAATTCCCACTCATATAACCAAATTAAAGACCATCACATAAAAGCCAAAGAGCTCATAAAAAGCAATGAGTGGCCTAGTATATTGAACACACCCCTAAGAATACTTTTGAGATCTATACTTAGAGAGGTTTATTGGTTTTTCAAGTACACCTTCTGGTTGTGATTTAAGCTTGGTAAACCTGGATTATATGCATGATATCTGTTTTTATCCATTTTATCCATTTTACACACAGCTTTAAAAGTCTCTTGTGAACAATGCACAGAAATCACTTTCTACTTTAGGAGACATATCTTCCATGTGAAGTTTTGGAAGACCTCACATAACAAGGATTTAAGACTTGCAAGGAATGTGAACAGATATTTTGGTTCAGACTTTTCTTATTCTGAAAAATAAAACATTATAATATAATTTTACCAATAATGCAAGAGAATTTCAGAGAGGTTAAACTGTACTTTTTGCAGCCCTGATATTGTGTGATACAGAGAGAAGAAAAAGTGGGGGATAGGAATCACATCTTCTGACTATTAAAAAATTATTTGCAACAATGAGCAGACAATCCCTAAGCTTGAGCCATTGTGGCAGTATGTAGAACAACTTGACAAACATCTGTACATCTATCTTTTGCAAAAGTCTATGTTGTGTACAAAGAGTGAGATAAAGATGAATCAAAATAGACCCTTGTTCAAGTTTATGGGCATTAGGAGAGAAGAAATCTGAACTGATGACTCAATCACATTATAGCAAGTGATAAATGCCCTCAGAGAGGGAAAAAGTACAATAGATTCAGAGTTCATTTGGGACAATTGTTTCTGCAGTGCCCAGGAAATGTTTCAAGAGAGAAGGAAGATTTGGTTTTCATATAGGTTGGGAAAATACTATCATAAGTAGAGAAGTATGATAGTGCCCATGAATAATTTTACTTCTTGACCACTATCTTACTTAATAAGTATTAGAATCTTCAGGGATAAGGTGAGTCATTTAAGGGAGAGATTTTTCACTGACATGAATCATTATAAAGACATTATATTTTCTGGTTTCTCAATAACTTGGCATGATATTCATCATATCTTTTGTTTATTTTTCACACTTAGATGATCTATTTCCAGAATAAGTAGTTTGTGGAACTTATAATAATAATGATGACTATAATAATACCTAACATGTAACATTTAATTACTACACACCAGCCCTTCTTTGAGCTAAAAACTCTGCAAGAATTTTGTCTTTAAATGTTTAAACAGCACCTGGTTTTGAGAGTTTAAAGACTTTTAACAATGTTGATGCTGCAGTTAGGAATCATACGCAGTATTACTAACAAGAACATAAGCCATGTTCTCATTACTTTGATAAAGTTTTTCTTTAATTTGAATACCTGTGTGCTTCTCTGAAAAAAAAAATGTAAACTTTATAGATGAAAGGAGTTGGAAATATTCTACCCCACTGATTTTCTAGCTACTGCAGGTAGTAGGGAAGTGAGGACTACACGGACAAGGACCCAGGTCCAGAGTCGTTTTTCAGTGACTGATCAGTGATTGATCTCTGATCTTTCCATGTGTAAAATACATTCACTCTCTCCCAAGGTTTTCCCAAATCTCATTCCATTATGCATCAGATCAAAGTCCAAAATCTCATCATCTAAATTAGGTCCTGCGGCAGATGAGATTGCTGAGTGTAATTACTTAAGTACAGCTCCTGGGACAAAATTCCTTTCCAGTTGTGTGCATATAAGACATAAGAGATGAGTTATCAGTCTCATTGCTGTATGATGGCAGGCCAGACATAATATATGACGTGTAAACACTCCAACTTAAGATATGGGAAATAGGAGGCAAACATGAGTCCCTGTTTAATAACAGTTCTGAAGTAAAGCTGAGAAAATGTTGGGAATTCCTTCTTAGATTTCAAGGTTTAAGAATAAATCTCTATGGCTCTCCACTCCACCCTGTGGACTCTTGGTTCCTTCTCTGGGTCATCCTTTTTTGTTTGTTTGTTTGTTAGTTTCATGAAAGGTAGCATGGATGTGTATCTGAGTACTTTATCAGTCTGCTTCCTGCCAGGAAAATGTTGAGGTTCAACAGCTTCCTTTCTTTTTTCTTTTCTTTCTTCCTTTTTTTATTTTTTTGCAAATTTTCTGTTTCTTTCAATCCAACCTGGCAGCATTTCTGCTGAAATATTTTTCTCAAGAACCTTACGAATCTCCTGTGGACTACAGTGTGGTTCAGTCCACTAGACAGATCTTTTTGTCATAATCCCTCTCTACCTCCTGTTCAAATGGCTGAATGAAGTACTTGCAAGGCCCTCAATCTTGAGGCTGATTGAGAAGATTAAGATAACCTGTAAGACATCTTATTAATCTCTTTAAGGATCCTTTGTGAGATTGAATACTCTGATCTTTTTATTTTAATGAGTTATAGTACAAGATTTTATATTTGTACCCTTAGGTTTTCCTTATGCCATGCTTTTAGAAAACATTGGTGAATTTTAGCATTCTTTGCCATTTGGAATGGCTTAACATTTCAAAACTATCAAGACCTGGCTTGTTTCTATTTTTTTCTTAATTACGACCTTAGTTTATATTCCGTTTCAAATTTTAGTATATATAGCAAGAAAAAAAAAAAAAAAACTCAAGTGGAAGCTTTCACACTTTGCTTGGAAAACTCCTTAGCTAGATGAACAAGTTTTGTTTTCCACATACCTGCAGGAAGCAATTTAGCTAAGCTTTCTGCCACTGTGAAACAAGAACTCCTTACCTGATTTTTGAGCCCCGGCAGCAGTGTTCTTGAAGTCCATATTTTTGCTGAGAGTTTGCTCAAAGCAATTTTTCTCTATAATACTTCTCAAAATGTTTCCAGACTCTGCCCTTTGCCCAATTCCAATGCTACTACATGTTTAGGTATTTGTTACAGCAGCACCCCAATTCCAGCCCTAATACTAAAATGTGTATTAGTTTTTAATTGCTGTGTAACAAATTATCACAAATGTATCAATGTAAAACAGCACACTTTCTTATCTCACACTTTCTGTGAGTCGGAATTCTGAGCATGCCTTAACTTGGTCCTTGATAAGGATCTCAGGAAGTGGCAGTCAAGGTGTCAGCCAGGGCTGGGCTCTCATAAGGATACTTGACTAAGAAAGGGTCTGTTTCCCCTTCATGTGGCTGTTGGTAACATTATTTTTTATGTCCCTGTAGGATTTATGGTAAATTCATTGCAAATTCCCTCACTTCATTTAAGTCTCTGCTCAAAATTACCCCATTAGAAAGGTTTTCTGAAACTAACCCATCCAAAACAATGCTTCCTGTTAGTTCTTATTTTATCCTGCTATATTTTTATTTATAGTACTCACCAAACTTTGCCATCATATCATATATTAACTTACTTAATTGTTTTCATATGTATTTACCTATCAGAATGTAAGTTCTTTTAGGGAAGGACTTCATTGCTGGTTTAGTGGTGTTTATCTGTTGTTTTTTACCTTACCATTTGAGAGAATGACTCTTGCATACTATAAACACAGAGATATGTATCAAATACATTAATAAACATCAGTCACCTGGTGTTATAAAGTAGATTCACTGTGCCCTGGTTGTATGAGACAGAATACCCACGCTCACAAGTTACATAAGGTGGATTTATTACTTACAGACAGACAGTAAGGGACAACAGAAGCCTAGGATTCATTGTGACCTGGTCCCCAGTGCTCAGAAAACCTGCCTGGTGCAGATGGAGTCTCATCTGTGCATACCCCACTTGCACTACAACTGAGCGACCCTGGAAGGCAGCCTGCCCTAGGTTTCATACCCTGGGGCACAAAAATCAGTGGGTTAAAGCCTTGAAGGATATCCTGTTTTTGTGGAGGGAATGGAACAGAGTCTGGGAAGTTGCAGCTCCCCCTATCCCCCACCCCATCTCAGGATGCTGCATTCCTATCACATTTGAGAAACGGGGAGAACTGCATTGCTCAAAGGCCACCCAGAGAACTGTCCTGCAGATGTCTAGTTAGTGAATTATTAGGCCAAAACTACAATAAGAAAATAATTAAAAATTAAAAAAAAAAATTCTCTGCATCAAAGTTCATAGAATTTGAAATTATATTTGGAGGTAAATTCATAGAAATAAATCCCATTACAGACAGTCCTTGACTCACAATGGTTTGACGTACAATTTTTCAACTTTATTAAGAAGCAAAAGCTACACACATTCAGTACACTCCTAGACTTATAATGGAATTACCTCTGGGTATGATGTTTCCAACTTAAGATGGGTTTATCCAGATGTAACCCCACTGTATATCCAGGAGCATTTTTATTTTTAAAGTAGAGCATTTCCCAAACTTAAACAAAATGTTAAAATGAAGAAGAGACATAAATAACTACGAATCAAATTTTAAAGTTATAAAAAATATGTGTGGACTCCACAAAGTATTGCATATCTTAAAGTACATATGCCATTCTTGAACAAAGGGAATCAATGATTACACATTGAGATTTTACTAAATTTTCCTCTCTTAGCACACATACAACATGTGCAGACACACCCAGAAACACACAAATAGTAAAGAGTCTGGGGGAAAAAAAGATATCAGAATATTTACAGTGGCTATTAGCAGGTGGTTATAGTCCATTTAAAATTCTTTACAGTATTCTGTATTATACAATTTTTTATTAAATTATCATACACCAAAGATTATTGATTATAAAAAAATACCCAAGTATCTGTGTTTCCTTTGTGTTACTTTTAATTTCTGTAAACAAAAATGTTTGTCATATACACAATCGATGTGCTTGTGTGTGTGTGTGTGTGCACATGTGTGTGTGTGTGTGCATGTGTGTGTGTGTGTTTGTGTAAACACTTCAAACATCCTGAGACATAATAGGGGATAAAAGAATAATTTCTGTATTGAATGAGTTAATAGGTATTTTTGAATTATGTTGAAATAGTACAACTGGCCCATAATTTTAAATTTATTTGAGATTTATTTACTGAGATCTCTGAGTATAAAATCTTCGGTGTTAAAAAATACCCGCAGCAATTTGAATCTATATGGGCCAAAACAATTCTCTAACCTGACAATAAAATTTTTCTTAGTCTTTTTTTAGTGAGAGGTCATCAACATAAATGAATTTCAGTGTTTTAAATAAGCAATGAAAAATAAATTAATACACTCAGTGTCTAAACATCACTCAAGTTTCTGGATTGGAGAATTGTTTAACATTCCAGTCCACATTAAGCACTGTTTATGAAAAAAATGGACGAGTCGGATGACTTATCTTCAGTTTACTTGTTATGCTACCTTAATGAATGAACTTTTGACAACTTAACATGTCTGCTTTTAAATGTCTTCCCCTTTAAATAAGGACATTAGCCCAGATATGTCCTATAATTCCTTTCTGCTCCGTTGTTGTATGCATCTATGTAAACCTTTTTTCTTTTTGAATTAAGTCCTATTTGGTAATATTCTCAATGACTTGTGGAATGTAGTTTAAAATAGATTTTCATTGGAAACAGGAAAAAATTTAAAAAATATAGCACAGATCTATATTGGTTTAAAATTGCATTTTCATATGGAATTATGTCACTAATTTTAGTAAGACATTCCAACATTTTTGGACATTTCATCACCCTGGAATTAAGCAGCAAATTAAAATTTTTTAGAAGGAATACTTTTAATACGTAATGATATCAAAATCGTATTAAGTACAAAGAATGTAAAAATAGTTTTAAAGAAGTAACTCTCTTTAAAGTTGGGATCCCCAGGTAGAATAAAACATAATTACTAACTTTTAAATACAGATAAAGAAAAGCTGATAGCAGAATTAGATTAGAAAAAAGTTAGGACAGTTACCAGATGACAGATTTTGCTTCCAGATTACCAACATATATTCTCAGTCTAATTGTGTAATAAAATTCTCAATTTTTTAACTTATGTATGTTATGTAGGAAATTATACACCAAGCTGTGTTTTAAAAATAGAACTGAAACTTCAATCTAAGAAACCAGTGTGACATTGAACAGTTAATTTCCATATGTAAACTTCTATCTTTTCATTCTTCACTATTGAAGATTGTATACTGGTTCATCTAAAGATATTTGGCTATGATATTTTTTAGAATGAAGATCAGCATTAATAATAGTTGTAAATTTTTAATATCACATATTTAAAGAGGCATTTTAATTAATATATTGATATCAAGTCACAGAATATGAAATAAAAGTAGATAGAATATTAAAGCTGGTGACTTATTTAGAGATAATCTAGAATTTATTGACAGTTTTATTTATTTTTAACAATTTCTTGCATAGTAGTTATTATATGCCAGACACTGTATTGGGTGTTTTACATATTAGCTCACTTACACTATAAAATAACCTTCTGAAATAGATACTATTGTTGTCATCTCCATTGGGCAGGTGCAGATGCCAAGGCCTAGAGACTTCAGTCACCTTTCTCTAGGTCTCAATCAATGGCACAGCCAGCATTTGAACCCAGGCAGTCTGGCTCCTCACTTCATGCTCTTACACTCTGTACCAGATACCTCTTTAATAGAAAAGAGAGAGAGAGAGAGAGAGAACGAAGCTCAGAGAGGCTGTGTGACTTACTCAGAACCTCATATATATTTATTGTGAAACACAACATGAACATGATTCTCCCAAATCACTCTAATATGTAATGAGTTGAGGAAACACACAGTAAAATAATCCAGGAAAATCAAACATTTTCCTGATGTAAAGTACCTTCTGTTTTCTATTTACTTCCTAGTGCTAGTGTAGTTTCCTAGGAGTAGAAAATAAACACCTTTTTAAAAATTCCCTTACTGTGTTACTCAGTATTTACTGAACAATATGTTTTTTTTTTTTTTTTTTTTATGTACAATGTTCCATGTTAACTTGAGCTGAAAAAAGAAGGAAGAGGAGCAATGGGGAAATTAGAAACAGTGAAGCATATTGAAGAACAAATGAGTGATTTCCATTTTGTGAACACAGAAAAAACTGATGAGGGACACTTCTGGAAGAGTTTCTCCATGAGATATGTTTCCAAGACAGCACCCCAACTAGCACTTGTGCACTCCCCCCCACCCCGCCGAATATTCTGCATTTGTGTTTTTCCGCAATATGGACATCATAGATGTAGAACAGAAAGTACAAGTGCTTTCCAAGTCAAGCAGCATGTGACTATATTGTATATTTCTTGCACAAGAGACTTGCCATATAAACCCAGCCAATTGCTGCCATGCAGGAGTGTGGCCTGGTTGGTGCAAGATCTTTGATTCTGACTTTTATGTAAAATTGCCTAACATTAAAATGTTGGCCCCTTTTTTATGTGTGGGATATTCAGAGATCAGCTCCTGATGATTTTGCAGGCAGTTTTCAATCTCTGCCATAAATGATCTCAGATAGAGGCTTGATTGTGTATTTATTAGTTGGAAAATAACCAAATGTTTCTATGTAAATTAATAAAAAAACTCATCATAATGTGTTTCTTGGTAAAGCAACTTGGTGGTGCACGAAAAATAGAGAGCTAAATGCATGACAACTTGCAATATATTCTTTAGAGTTGGAAAGTAGACACACATATCTTACTTCTATAGTTAAAAATAAATTAAAGCTGTTCTTGCTTAAAGTAATTACACTATTGTGCACTCACATTTACCTACATTAATATTTAAAGATGAAATCAACTGCAACTGAAATTGAATTAAACTAAGGTATCATACTGCATTGCATGCTGATGGTTTGTAATTGATCAGATATGCAAATCCCAATCTATAATATAATAAGCTGTGCATACAAAATAGATCAAATATAAGATGCTTAAGACAATAGAACATGCACTTAGAATGTAAGATGATGTGGCATAAAATGATTGAACTCAATTGCTAAATAAATAATGTAGTAAAATGTAATAGCTTTTAGAGAGTATTTGTGGAATGAAATTGGGAATCTCGTAGAAACAACAATTCATATAAATGTGTCTTATACATTTAAACACTCAAAAGCTTCATGATTCAGAAAGTAGTGTCTTAATAAGTAGTAGAATTAATGTCTGTAATTGGTGTTGGATGGCTTACCTGCACACAATTCTCATATCTGGATGTTATTATCATCCTGCCTACATAACTCAGTGCTATTTAAGTATTTCTGAAGCAAATTTTTATAGAGTGCTGTGTATAAGCCTCAAATGTACTTTTTGCACTTGAAGCACAATTCCACTGCTTTTAGATGCAGAGTTCTTAAAATCTCACCCCACATTTTATCCTCTACCCAACCCTAGAAAGGCAAGCTGTGTGAAAAAAATACCTTAGCAATGGGAAAAATATGATTTTTGTAGGAATACATGGCTGAGAATGGAGGTCACTTAGAATTTTGCTGGCACATAGAATCATGACTAAAACCCAATAGCCCTATTGCTGAAGCAGAATGAACATCATTGTACAGTATGTGGGGTGGGACTGAGTTAGAAATTCTGCTATTATATACCAGGTCCTGCACTATAAGCCATCATGTTGTTTAATTGTTCTAACGGGCTATTTTTAGTGATGAAAATCTGAGGCACAATATGCCTTACAAATCCTGCGTGACAATCAGCACTCAGATATATCAAGGCTGTAGTTTTCTCATGTGTTCTAAGAATTCTATAACATATAAAGTCTCCATAATACAGTACATGACACTCAATACATGTTTTCCAAAAAAATATGTAAAATCCTGACAGCCAGTGCAATAAAGGAGAGAACGGTGTGGGAAATACCAGCTAATAAGTTTTGTGGGACAATCTTAAAGCAGAGAAGAGATATGTGAAATCAGAGGTGAAATTAGATTTATTTTATATTTAGAAGATGGCCAAACACAAGTTCAGATTTCATTCAGGGCCAGACTTTACAAGTCTGAAATAAATTAGTGTTATCGTCATCATCTTTTCCCATCCATTTTAGTAATGCCAGATTACCCAATTAATAGGTGCAAAGAACACCTCTCAAATAAGGTTGGATTATTTAAAATAATTTCATACTTCATATTTTAAAAACTTTTGTCATGGTCACAATAAGGAAGAGTGTGCGTAGAAATTTGTTGTACTTCCTTACACTTGTTCCATGCATTAATGTATATATACAATTTTTATATTATTATATTTTATATTATATATATATTTTTTTTTTAATTTTTGACCCTCTCTCCTAGGTTCTTTGAAATTTGCAATTACTGCTGGAAATAAAGTGTGGTTCTACTGAGCTTACCAAATATTGTAAGGAGCATGCAAGTGTTTTATATTGTACCATGGAAGCTTTATATTCAATGGAATTCTTAGGACAAATGAGGAAACCATAGCTTTGATGTGCAAATAAGAAATCCATAGAATATAGGCAGTAAATCATGTTATAGCAACAAAAAGGAGCATAAAATATAGTTCTTACCTTTAAAGAACTTCTGAGGAGGGAATAAGGAATGCTATACTTGGGAAAATGTACACATGGAATTCTTTGATAGTTTGGAGGGAAGAGAGAATACACTAGAGTGAGTGGACTTTGAAGGCTTTGAAGAACAGATAGTGTTTGAATCCCTCTGTGCTAAGAATCTCCATTCCGTGAAGGACAAAGGACAGCTATTGGAGGATGTTTCAGAAAGCAAAAAGGGAGTTCAGAAGTCTGAGGGATAGACTTCTGACATTTATTTTTTTCTCTTTGCAGAAGAGGTAAAATGGCAGTGGTGACAGGACCATCTACTGTGGGCTAAAGCTGTTAAACAGCAAACCCGGGGTATGTTACTACACTCGGGAGGGATGTCTAAAAGTGTGTCAAAGGAAGTAGCATAAGGGCAGTGGCTATTGTGCTTTAGGGAAAACTTTATGTGACAATTAAGCTAGAATTAGCTTTACTCTTGCCAAAAGCCACAACCCCTTGAGGTAGTATTATTAAAGAAAGCTACTTGACTAATCAACCAAACTAGCACTGTGGCCAAGATTCTGGTGCCCCAAGTGGGTTGAACAAAGTAATCAGTGAACTTACAAAATGGGATCTGCGTGAGGCCTTATTTGGCCAGCACCGTTCTCAAGTTGCAATTTCTCCAAATTGGAAGCATGCAGGATTAGATGGGTTGGTTTGCTTGCTTGCTTCTGTAGCAGTTTACATTTATATAGCCTTTTGTTTTTGTTTTCTGTTTGATTTCTCTTTTTAAAATCTCTGTATAGGGGCTAGGAAAAAAAATATTTCTTTGTTTGCTTAACATATTTTCTGGATTGCTTTATAATATTCTGTTATTTTTTCTCCATAATATCTTCTTCAATGTCTAACCCCAAATCTGAACAGCTCTAGATTGCTATAGCAACATTAAAGTAGTGCAAAAGAAACATGGAAATTGGGGACTAGAGATGAATGCAAGTGAGTGGAAATGCAGAAATCTAGACACTCATGTGATAATCCTGTCACCAGTAAACGTGTGAAGTCACAGAAATAAGACTGAATGCCTTATTGGATTCTCCAGTGCACTTCACAGCCGGCCTTGACCTTGGGTAACCACAGTTGGCTGAATACCTGTTTTAGCCTGCCAATTATTTTCTAACTTCTATCATGTTTCAGAAATTATGCAGATGAATAATGTATGGTCTGTCCCCTCAAGTTGCTTATAGTGAAATTTAGTAAGGCAAACTGACTAAAGCAGGGAATTTTAAGCAAGTGCTGAGATAGAGCTATGTATAGGGCAGTTCTGTGGCCATGAGGGAAGAGCTCAGGAAATGTTCCTAGAGAGGGCACTACCTAAGCTGAGATAAAACACAGGGGTGGCCCAGCTAGATTGACCTCAGTTGAGGTTAGTGGTATGAAGCCAGATTTTATCAGTTAATGCATGTTTGTGCATATATAATATATATGTACTATATTTATATGTATACAAATATATGTGTGTATATGTGCCAAATATACATATACGTGTATGCATTTCTATATGTGTATGTATTTGTAATACACACACACACACCCACATACACACTTCACATTACTCTTAGAGTTAAATTGGAACATTGATTTTGAGGAATAATTGAATAGCCCAGTCTAACCTGGATCTTGTTTTATATAATTACCCTTGTGCACTACTGTGGCAAGAGGAAGCCACAGGAGAATAATTTTAAGGCTTACCTCAAGCCTCCAGTTTTTCAAGGTTATATTCCACTTAACGTTATTGTCAAATGAAGCCAAGGGCTGACTGAAGAGGTGCTATCAGATGGTGTATGTTGTAGCCAGCATCAAAGGTTTTTGAAAGGGCTGTGTCGCCCTGTGGTCACCACCAGAGGGCTCAGCAGGAATTGTTCTTTGAACAACATTTTAGAGTAGTTACTGAAACAGCAATTTTAAAGTGCTTTGCCACAGAAGGGTCTAGAGAGAAAATGAGAGACACAGGAGGCCTTGAAAAGATGCCATCAGGAGCAGTTATGAGGAAGTTACTACTGAAGGAAGCCAGTGTCAGCTTCTGAAAGTCCCTTAGTTGGCAGTTGCTGCTGCCCGTGTGCTTTACCAGGAGCACCTGCTGAGCTCAGACATGCTGCCCTTGGAGCAAGGGGAGAAATGGCCATTCAGAGGGTAGAGCCATTGGTTTGCATGATCCTAATATATGCCTTTGAAAACCAATGGGAAGATTGAAATGTGGGATCTTCCATTATACTCCTCTCAAAGGTTAAATTATTTCCCAGTAGGAAAGACTGGAATAAGCAGAGTTTTTAAGTGGAAAGATAGGGTTGTAGATAGACGTAATAGAGATGAAGACTGTCATTTGTTAGATTTGTGCCTGCAATTGTCTTTCCATAAAATACGACATAAAAGTATTCCGTAAAACACTTCACTGTGTTGTTTTGAGTGTGTAGTTAGAATATATATTTTTAAGGATTGTGTGCTAGACAGAATAATAGTCTCCCAAAGATGTCCACATCCTAATCCCCAGAGACTATGAATATGTTACTGTACATGACAAAAGGGAATTTTCTGATGTGATTAAGTTAAGAGACTTGAGATGGGAGATTATTTTGGATTATGTAAGTGAGCCCCATATAATCACCACAGCCATTATAAAAGAGAGCTGAGCAGGACAGGATCGAGGAAAAAATATTGTAAAGAAGCAGAGGTTGGAGTGATGCACTTTGAAGAGGGAAGAAGGAGCTGTGAGCCAAGGAAAGCAGGTGGCCTCCAAAAGCTGGAAAATGCAAGGAAACCTGTTTTCCCTTGTTGCTTCCAGAAGTGAGGCAGTTCTACTCACACCTTGAATTTATCACTGTGAAACTCATTTTGGAATTCTGACCTCCAGAACTGTAAGGTAACTAGTTTGTGATCATTTTGTTTACAGTGGTAATAGGAAACTAATAAATACTATTATACTATTTATCATAGACAAACTTTCATAAATAGATATTACATTATTCATAATTACTTTACATTATATAATATACATTCTTTTAAAAATGCCTGCTTAGGAATCAACAACACATTCACTTATTAATCTATTAGCTACTCTTTATAAGAGCACAGAAACTGTGGACAGTGCTTTGCATATACAATTTGCCTCACACCGTTATCATCAACATTTCCAGTATTTTTCTCATTTGTAATTGACAATATACTATTCATTCTGAGCACTAAATTAATGAATAATTTGTCCAAATATGCAATATATATTACATATATCACCTATTGTTCAAATATATTAGCAAATATGTAAAAAAAAGTTGTGTGGTTTTTATGTATATTTTGAATGAACATATGTTGTGCAACCAACGTCACATAAAATAATTAACTTCAAGTTACCATTCATTTAGTTCCTGTTGTGGCACAGATAATATCGTAGTTATTTGACATATATTGTGTGTATATCCTCCATTATTTTAACGCAAACTAGAAATTGTTATTTCTATATTTTTACTGTTTGCTATTTAAGATTATTAAGGGCATCGATATCTGTTTATTTAACCAGGGTTCTCTCTTCAAGGTGCAAGATGGGAATTTTCTATGTCTATTTTCTCTTAAGGCTTCCTTCTAACTTTTGATAATCTGGATGTCTTTTTCTTCAAGTAGTTCTGACCTTTATTTAATGATAGCAATTTATTTATTTATTTTTTGCCCATAGTGCTCTTAATTTACTCCTGGTTATTCTATGGCATCTCAGAGGGTAAAGGCCCTTGTTTTTTCAAAAGATTTTCAACTTCTGTAAAAGAGAAAGACATACATTAGACAAAGTTAAGCAGGTTTATTTATATAGTCCATATAGACAGTATGTTCCAAAGCCCTTGACCATCTGGCGATTAACATATGGTATGCATGATAACTGTAACCACTCCTATAATTCACAAACTGGTGCTTGGAGCCTGATTCTAGCTATTTCCATGATGACCACATTTTCTTAATCAGAAATTGAGTTATATCCTCTCATATTTTTTTTCTCCAACTGGCAAGTTTATTTCCATGAAAAGTTTTTCAAAGATAAGGGCATTAACTCACAAAAGTAACTTTCACACTTACGCGCTTCTTTAATTGTACAACTGTGCTATCCTCCATCCTACTAATCTCAGCTGTAAGCTCTATGAGGACCAAGACAGTCTGTTCATTTTTATGTTGACAGTACTGAACCACATACAAGCATATGGGAAAACTCAATATATAGATGTAAAATCAGTTTAGTAAATAATTTCACAGTAAGAAATATAATCATATAAAAGAGGATGAGTCATCATTTAAAAAAGGCAAAAGTTACTTGTATAGAAATAAATAGCATATTATTAGTTATTTATTACTTACTAATTACTGAATTTGCTTTCAAGTCTAAAGAAGCTCATTATCTGGTGCTGTCACGTATTTATACAGCTAAATAAACATGTACAATTGTCATGGTCTGATGAGACACTTTACCAATCCCTTGTTTGTATATATATATTTTTTCTCTTTCCATTCTTTTGCCTAGATTCTTTCTTACATGGATAAATTCCTGCGTATTCATTTTTTCTTTAAATTTGGTCCAAACATGTATTGTGCTGTTTTTTTACTTTTCTAGAATACCTTCCCCAATCCCTTGAACACATAGTGATCTACTTTTCCCTGAACTTATGTTTTTAATAACTATGCTTTTATATAATTACATGTTTTATTTCTGGATTACCTATTGCCTAGTTATTTGTCCTAACTACTTTCTGTCAGCAAATTATTAGCCATATTTGAATAAGCTAAATTCCTTAAAAATAAGTAAAGTGTTTGTTCTTTTTTTCACAGTTCCTATGTTTAGTAACTATGTAAGTATCATGAGGTCTAAATTTTGTCTACTCTATCTCTGTATTCATTACCAGTTTCACAAAGTAAATGCTCAGTAAGTATTTAGGAAATCAGTAAAACAATTGCTTGCCCTATTAATCATCATTTTATCAGTACAATTTCTGAGAAGTTAGGTCTACTATAGCAAATGTAACAATCTTTGCAATTTTACACACTTTTATATATTAAAAAGAAACATTTTTGAGAATTATGCCTTGGCCCCATCTCTAGCAGCAAGTCTATCTATGTTTCATGATCTATTGCTTGATTTGGCTCTTCATAAAAGAAAAATGTGCTAGGAAACCAGGCTGCTTGGCACTAGCAGGAAGGGAATGTCCAAATGCATTTATGAAATATGGACATTTGTCCATATGCTTGTATGAAATATGAAGAGACTTGAAAACAATAGCTCAGAAACTGAGTGAAAATATTAAGTATCTTGGAGTGTCCTACTTATAAGCAAATTACAATTTTAACACCTGTAATTGTTTTCTTACTTATAAACTAAAAGCAGAAGAACCTAAATTATTTTCTTAAGGATTATGGAAATGCCGTGTTTGCTACAGAAGACTGAGAGTATCCAAATGCAGTTTTCTTGAATGGTAAGTAAAATAGTCATTTAATTTCTTTCAGTTATAAACTGAGATCCTAGCTTCTCTATCTATACTTTGAATAAAAATATTTTACAAATGTGAACCTTTCAAAATCAGTTTTCTAATTATAATCATTAACTCTTTGAAACTTTTAGAAGCTTGGCCCATCGTGAACATAAATGTTCACATCTAATGATCTCTAATGATCATTCAAGATACTGAAACTAAACATCATTTAGTATACTTGGCTAATATATAAGGATTACATTTTTGCTATTGAGATTCAGCAAATAATCCTAGACGTTTTTTAACAAACTTGATTATAGGAAGAAATTTTTATTATGTCACTCTGATTTAGTACGTTAAATTTGTTCAAAGACATAAGGAAAGTAATTTGATTATGTATTGTAAACATGACTATACTAATTATTCTAATTTGATCACCACATATTGCACCCAAGTATTGATATTCAAATCTGTACCTCCAAAGTATGTATAATTATGTTTTAATAAAAACACTGTCAAAGATAAAATAAAACAAAAATAAAAATTCCTTTAAAAAAATAAATAAATAAAATATTCTATGTTTCCATAAAAAATAAATAAAATGCCCCAGTCACATTTGCAAAATCAAAGTTGAGTTCAGTTCACACTATACTTTTTTCCCTATTGAAATATGTTATTTATCAAAGTCTATTCTTACCACTTTAACTAGTCCAGCTTGCTTTGTCTTTGACAACATTCTCCTCTTCAAAAAAAAAGAAAAAAAAAAAAAGAACCATCGAAAGAGCAATAGCAAGAATATATAACCTAGAAACCTCTAATGCAATTATGAACCCAGAAAAAATGAAATATTAGAAGACAGTAAACTAAGAGTGAAAGAGTTGTTAAATCTTTCCTGAAAAGGAGAAGAAAAATAAAGCAATACTTTTAGGAAAAAAAAAAAAAATCCGAATATATATTATTTTTAGAAAAAAAAATGAGCAGAAAAATGAGAAATGACTAAGAACCCACTTCTCTGAAATAACCATTTGTCACACTTATTATGTGGTTGAAATAAACAATATTTCTTGGACCGCAAAGTCCCAAAGTCTTTGACAATTAAGACAAAAATGCCTTCCTTCTTCAAAGATTACACTTCTTCTGCACATGAATGGCTATGCCTGAGCTTTCTTATTTCACATCAATGGAGTATTTTTTTCATACCTTCACTTTGAACTACGTGTGTCATTGCAGGTGAAGTGAGTCTCTCATAGGCAGCGTAGAGTTGTTTTGTGATTTTTGTCCATTTGAACGCTCTATTCTTTTGTCCATTTGACCGCTCCTTTTCTTTTGTCAGTTTACAAATTTGTTTAATCTATGTTTTATGCTTCACAAGAGCCTTCATAAGGAAATGAAGACCCAAAGAAGTGGTTAAACCTGAGTGTTTTTAATGCTAGGTTTGATAAAGAGTGGAAAGTTGTGGAGAGATGTGATAGGACAAAAGGCGGATGATCCGATGGTAATACACTGGGGGAGTACAGCAAGGGCTCTTTGATCTTCTTCACATCCCTGTGTCTTCAGAGACAAGGATGCCCCTTTCCTCTGGGTATAGGGTTGACACCTCTCACATGAGGCTCTTATGACCTCCTTCAAGGGAAGGTCAGAAAATCCTTCTGGAACATACTTTTTCTCAAATTCCTTCAGCTTAAAATATTCAATATGTCGAGGTGTCATATTTGGGGGTAGTATGTACCCCATCAGTACCTACTTAGCCATCCCTCACTGGAAACCCCCCCAGGGTAAGTTGCAGCTGGCTCACCCTCCTCTTTTGGCCAACCAATATTTCTCCTGAAATCTCTCTTAAATATCAAGACACATTCCGAGGAGAAAAGAAGCCACTTAAGGCGATGTAGCCTTACTAAATAATACACCATAACCTAGGGAAAGAAATGTGTGTTCAAGAGGTAGAAGCCTGAGACCCTTGCTGTTAAATCCCGTTGGTACCCTCTGTGGAAGCAGATTATACCTTCAAGACCATTTTATTAGACATTGGTGAGGCTGCTTTTTCTTCTTCTATTACATTTAATGTTTTTCTTTTCTAATTTATTGAAACATAATCGCATTGATCTGCAGGATACTGCACTGAATATGAATATCTGTGTGCTATATGTGATGCACATATCAGGATAATTAGTGTATTAAACATTAAACAATGCAATCATTTACCAATTTCTCCATAATCTGCCCCTTTCCCATCTCTAGTGGTCTCAATACTGTTCTCTCCTTTTGAAAATTCAATGAAGTTATTGTAATGGTTGTATCTTTCCCTTCCTTCCTTCCTTTTTTTTTTCTTTTACTTATTTGTTTAATATTTAGCTCCACTTGTGAATGAGGAGATGTGGTATTTTTCTTTCTGTGCCTGGCTTATTTGACTTAACATGATTTTCTCTACGTTCATTCATGTTGCAAAAGGCAGATTTTTATTCTTTTTAATGGCAGAGTACTGTTCCATTCTGTATATGTACCATAATTTCCTCATCCAGTTGTCCATTGATGGACATTTAGGTTGGTTCCAACTCTTGGCTATTGTAAATAGGGCTGTGATAAACATGGGAGTGCAGGTATCCCACAGACATGATGATTTCCATTCCTTTGGCTCAATACTCAGCAGTGAGATTGTTGGATTGTATCGCAGTTTTATATGTAGTTGTTTAAGAAAACTCCATACTGTTTTCCATAATGGCTGCACCAGTTTACAGTCCCAGCAACAGTGTAGGAGGGGTCCCCTTTCTACACATCCTCACCAGCATTTGTTGTTCTTTATCTTTTTGATACTGGTCAGTCTAACTGACATGAGATGATATCTCAATGTGGTTTTGATTTGCATTTCCCTGATGCTGAGTGATGCTGAACACTTTATTCATGTGTCTGTTGGCCATTTGTATATCATCCTTTGAGAAATGCCTTTTCAGCTCCTTTGCCCATTTTTTTTTTAATTTGGTTACTGTTTTTTGTTTTGTTTTTTTTTACTGTTGTTTGAGTTCCTTGTATATTCTGAATATCAATTGCTTGTTGAATGCATAGTTTGCAAATATTTTCTTTTAGTGTTTTGAATTTATCATCCCATTCTCTTCTGGCCTGCAGAGTTTCTGTTGAGAACTCTGCTCTTACAACAGGACTCCTTTGTAGGTGACTTGACAATTTTCCCTTGCTGTTTTAAAGATTCTCCTTTTCTCTTTGAGCTTTGCCTGTTTTACTATTATGTATTTCAGAGGGGACCTTTTTGTACTGAATCTGTTTGGGGATCTTTTAGCCTCCCGCATCTAAAGGTCCTTGTCACTCCCTGTACCTGGGAAGTTTTCTGCTATTACTTTAACTGGGTTTTCAATGCCTTTTTCTTTCTCCTCCCCTTCTAGAACAACCATGACTCAGATGTTTGCACTTTTAAGGTTGTCTGCTAGCTCTCTTAGATTTTTCACACTTTTAAAAATCCTTTCTTTTTCTGTCTGCCTGGGTTATTTCGAAAAGACCAACTTCAAGATCAGAAATTCTTTCTTCTGCTTGCTCTAAACTGCTGCTTAAGCTCTTTGTTTTGTTTTTATTTTGTTGAATGCATCCTTCACTTTGAGAAGTTCTGCTACATGCTTTTTTAAGGTTTTAATCTCTTTGTAAATTTCCTACCTCATATCCTAGCTACTTTTTCTCATTTTGTTGTGCCATCTAACCAAGTCTTCTTGTATCTCATTGGGTCTCCATAAGATTCTTGCTCAGAATTTCTTTTCAGTAATTTAAAGGGTTTCCTTCTCTATAGGGTCAGATACTTGAGAATTATTGTAATCCTTTGGTGGTGTCATATTTTCTTGTTTTTTTTTCATATTTCTCATATCTCTACATCAATTTCTAGTCATCTGGTAGAGCAGGTGCTTCTTGTATTACTCTGGAGTTGGCTTTGAGATGAGAGAATTCCTCTTATAGGTGTATTTTACATCAACTGTTGGGTAGGATGTTTTAGTATTGGTTCTGGGAAGACATGGTAGTTTAGTCTCCAAGTGGGTACTTCAACCTTATTCAGTGTCAGAGTTGAGTGTGAGTACCTCCATAGCCTAGGCACTGGGACAGTTAGAGATTCCTTGCTGAGGTTAGTGACATTGTGTTGGTTTGTCATGGACATGGGCAAGCACTTGAGCTCTTGGGAAAAGCACCTTGGTGTCCTGTCACTCTTGGGCTGAGGTGGATGACCCTGGGCAGGCTTGTTGGCAACCCAGGCTCGTGTCTTGTGATCCTGATGGGTGCACTGCGGTATAGTGGAACTCATCAGTTTGAATGGGTGACCCTAGGTGGAATTTCTCTTTTTTCCTACAGGCAGAGGCTCCTCCTGAGTCCTTGCTATACCCGGTTGGGGGGATGGATTGGTGATGATTGGTAATTTTCTTTCTTACTTTATTTGGGCATTCTGGGTATTTGAACTCTCAGGGGATTTTGTGTGTGCCTTTCCCTGGATCAAGGCAGCCACATAAGCTGCACACATACGTCCTATCCCCAGATATGTTACTGCATATGGCAGCATAATTCCTCCTGTGGGCTGGGCCTCTAGTTTCGGGTCTGCGCTTGCTCACCTCTTTCCCTGGGCTCTGCTGGTGACTCTCCTGTCAATGCAGTAAGGTGGTTAGTGGGCTGCTTGCACAGTGGCAGTGGTGGAAGTGAGCCATGCCTACAGTGGCAGTGGTGGAAGTGAGCCATGCCTACAGTGGCAGTGGCTGTAGCATTGGCTATGGTGGACCACCTGTGCAGTAGCAGTGTCTGCAGCAGCAGCAGGGGTGGCCCTTGGCTCCTGAGGTCCCACATGCTTCTGCCATTTGTTGGGTTGGGGTTTCCCGTCGCTGCTCTACTCTGTCTTTTAATTGGAGAATTTAATACACTTAAATCCAAGATAATTATTGATAGGTAAGAACTTACTATTGCTATTTTGTTTATTATTTTCCTGCTGTTTTGTATATCCTTTTATTCTTGCTTTCTCTCTTACTGTCTTCCTTTATGGTTAAGTAATTTTTTCTAGTAGTAATATGTTTTAATTTCTTGCCTTTTATTTTTAATGCATCAATTGTAGGATTTTTGCTTTGTGGTTATCATGAGGCATATAAAAATAAAACGTATAGTTATAACAAATTGTATTAAGCAGATAAAAACTTAACTTTGATTATAAAACAAAACAAAACAAAACAAAAGTCTATGCTTTAATTTCACTCCCTCAACCACATTTTGAATTACTGATGTCACATCTTACATCACTTTATATTACATTTCCCTTAAAAAATTATTGTACTTATTATTATTTTAATAGTTCTGTCTTTTAGTCTTCATACTAAAGATGCAAATGGTTTGTACCCCATCATTACATTATTATATTATTCTGAAGTTGACTGTATATTACTTTTACCAGTGAGTTTTATACCTTCAGATGTTTTTGTATAACTTATTAGCATTCTTTTCTTCTAGCTTGAAGAACTCCTCTTAGCATTTCTTATTAGGCAGGCCTGGTGTTGATGACTCCCTCAGCTTTTGTTTCTCTGAGGTCTTTCCTTCATTTCCGAAGGGCAGCTTTGCCAGTTACAGTATTCTTGGTTGACAGTGTTTTTCTTTCAGCACTTTGAATATATTAATCCATACTCTCCTGTCCTGTAAGATTTCTGCTGAGAAGTCTGCTGCTAGGCATATTGGAAATTCTTTATATGTTATTTGCCGCTTTCAAGATCCTCTCTTTGTCTTTGATCTTTGACAATTTGATTAAAATGCACCTTGGGGTACTCTTATTTGGATTAAATATAATTGGTGACCTTTGATCTTCCTATACCAGGAAATTTGTATCTTTTTTTGGAGCATTTTCTGCTATTATTTTTTTAAATAAGCTTTCTACTCATTTGTCTTTGTCCACTCTCTTTTGAGCTCTAATGACACTACAGTTGTTCTTATGATGTTATCCCATAAATCTCATAAGATTTCTTTTTTCCTTTTAATTCTTTTTTCTTTTCCTCCTCTGCCTGTATATTTTTGAATACCCTGTCTTTAAGTTCACAGATTTTTCTTCAGCTCCAGAATTTCTTTTTGATTTTTTAAAATCATTTCAATCTCTGTCAAATTTCTTGAATGAATCTCTGAATTGTTCCTCTGTGTGGTTTGATGTTGTTTGTTTTCAGTTCAGTAATCTTTCTTGAAACAGCTATTTGGCATTCTTTGTTTGATAGATCACACATCTGCATTCCTTTGGGTTTGGTCACTGGCACCTTACTTTATCTGTTTGGGGAGGTCATATTTTCCTGCTTGTTCTTGATGCTTGCGAATGTATCATTGTCTGTGCACTAAAGAATCAGGTATTTATTCCAGTATTCACAGTCTGGCTTTATATGTTTCAATTTCTTTCTCAGTAGGCCTGCACACAAGTTCTAATCAGACTGACTTGTGTTCCCTAAGCCTGTGACTACTGCAGCAGTTTCAGCCATAGGGGGTGCCCCAAGCCTAGGTTCACTGCATCGTGCAAGGGCTTACAAGGGCACAGTGTCCCAACCCAGAAGGACTTGGGCAAGATCCATGGAGGGTATCTGGTTCTGCGGGAAAGGGGACCTAAGCCTGAAAGCCTGTCCTAATGGCCCAGATTCATGGGTCTCCCGGCAGTTGCTTTCACAGATGGTACAGTTCCCCAACTGGAGCAAGAAGGGCTGAAGCCAAGAATGGGCCCCTTCAGGATTCGCAGTGTGACAAAGCCCAGTGGGAGTACTCTGGTGGCCCAGTCAGCTCACATCTCTCAGCAGTTTCCTGCACAGAGGAGATAGTTTCCAGAATTCAGTGAGAGGGGCTGGAGCCAAGACTGGGACTTCGGGCCAAGCCCCTGACGCACTCGGGAGAGTGCGGCGCCGGGAGCGCGGCGACACTCCCGCCGAGGGTTCGGATCCTATATAGGAATGGCCGGTGCACTCACTCACTGGCTGAGTGCCGGTCACGAAAAAAGACAAAAAAAAAAAAAAAAAAAGACTGGGACTTCTCAGGATCTGCCTTGAGACAGAGGCCAGTGTGCCCATCCCTGTAGCCCAGATGGGTGCACTTCTCCCAGGAATTTTCTGCATAAGTGAAATAGTTCCCCAACTGCAACAAAAGGCACTGGATCTGAGACCGGGCCCCTCATGATCTGCTGTTGCACAGAGGTTGACAAACCAGTCATGAGGCTCAGAGGGACAGTTGACTCCTGGACTGCAAAATATGGACAAACATCCCTCTGAATCCTTGTGAGAGCAGTACTAAGCTGGGACCACAGCTGAGGAGGGCTGGATCTGAGTCACAGAGCTATGTTCAAGTCCACTATCAAGACCAATTTTGACAAGCAGATAAACCTCTCCACCAAGGCGCAAGTGTGCATGATTCCTCCTGTACCCCTTGGCAGATTGTTTTGGTTGCACTTTCAAGGCCAGATTGGGCTGTAGCCAAACCCCTTGAGAAACAGGGCCATTCTTGGGCTTTAACCTGGGAGCACGATCAATGGCTTTGCTATGTGATTATGAGTCTCCACTCCTGAAATAACCCTCTTAGGTCCTGAGTTCCGTTGGGCTTCCATAACTTCCTCCCTGAATCCTGATGTTCCCACAAGAGATGTGTATAGGTAGAGAATTCTTGCAGTTGTCAGAGGATGTGAGTGAATAACCTCCTATTCTGCCATCTTGCTGATGTCACTCTTCTCTAGAGAATCCTGACTTATATAACCCTGCTTAATTGACTCAAGAAGTTGACCAAAATTTTAATAAAAAACAGCTTTCAAGTTTGTAGATTAGATGAATTAACATAAACAATGAAATTTGATTAGAAAAATATTGCATAATTGCTGGCAACATACAAAATGTCAAGGATTACTGGACATACTTAATTCTTTTACTTAAATTGAGCTTCCCACTTGTGCTAAGGGAGGGAGGCAATAGGTAGATAAAATGCTTTAATGTTAAGAGTTACTTTTCCTGAGAAAACTGAAATTGGTGCAAGTACATGAAAAAAGGAATAGGTGAAACACACCAATGCAAAATTGACTTGCCTTGGCTTCTTTCCAATTTTGGTCTGCTTGTTATTTTTCCTAGTTTTCTGCCACTATTTGTCTCCCTTTTCTCTTCACTAGCATAATTAATGCTTCAGAAATGTCATATTTTATTTTTCAATCTATTGGATATTAGCCAAGTACTGCTGAGTTATTGCTTCTAAAGAACTTTGCAAAATGTTGAGTTTTAAGACAGATATGCCATGCAAAACAATTTTATGTTAGACTCTGAAACCAATCAAAAAGGAGCATGAAAGGAGTGGACAGTTTGTGGAGAGTAATGAGCATTTTCTATACCCAAGAATAGAGAAATTATTTTCTTTAAGCTTGTTTGTTTTCTTGACCCATATCCTAAATTTTTATATACTTGTCAGTTTCACTTGTCATGAGAAAACATCTCACTATAATATTCTCATGTCATCAACTGACCCTTCTGTAAAAAAAACAAAAACAAACAAACAAACAAACAAACAGAAATAACCCCCCCCAAACAAACAAAAAACAGGAAAAAAGATATATGTGAACTTGAAACAAAGTGTAAAGGTTTTACATTATTGAAGTGCACAGATATTTTGCTTCTCAAAGTCTCCAAAAAAGAATCTCATCCCACCTTCCAACAGAGCCAGTTTTAAGCTCTAAATATTTATGATTTAAGATAAAGAATGTAAAGAAAGACAAGGAAACATTAGGCAGTGGCATGTATTTATTTGCTATCTGTTATTTTAATGTTACATTAATTATGTACTAGCAAACTAATAACTTTACAACAAGTGTATACGTTATTCCATAATTAATGTTTTAATTTATCTAATTTCTCCCTCGAGGTAGAGGCTGTCTAGGTAGTTCTTTTTAAAATTACTAATTAATGTCAGCAATTGTAATTTCATATAAAATCAACCTAGGTTTAGCAGAAGTATTAAGAAAATAATGAGCTTTGTCTTTAAAGAATTTCAAAACTCTGCGTTCATAAAGCAAAATTGAAAATACTCAAACAGGATTCAAGAGAGCAGCCTTGCATACAAGCACACTAAAAGTTCTGAAGTTATGTTGAGATTGAAAATAGACTTGCTGTGGGCAGATAAAATTTCCTTAAAAAATACATATTATATCACTTGTTTTGTATTTTTTTAGTATTGACAGTCTTTTCATGAGATATTACAATACTGTAAGAATTATAAAAATAAAAAGGATCAAGTTAAAGTGAATTTCATTAATTCCAGGGCAATATAGTCCTTAAAAAAACAGCAGGTAAAAATTATTATCTAATGAGATTTGGGTACAGCATGTATCTTAGTATTATGAAAAGTGAGTTTTCTGAATTAAAAAATGTAAAGGTAATTTTCGAATTCAATTTTAAAATCATAATTGATGTAAATTTTGCTACCAAGGTTTATTTTGATTGTTATATTGAATTAGAGAATGTTACATCTGCAATGATTCTTTGAGACTATCACAAATGTTCAGGATGAAAAATCTGAACTTCACTGTTGCTAATTTAGAAAACACATATATTGACTGTATCAGCCAGGGTTCTCCAGAGAAACAGATCTAATAGGATATATACAGATATAAAAAAGAAGATTTATTATGAGAATTGGCTCATGTGATTGTGGAGGCCAAGAAGTCTCTTTATATGCCACCTACATGCCAGACCAGGAAACCTTGTAATGTAATTCAGTCCAAGTCTGAAAGTCTGAGAAGCAGGGTATCACTAGTATAAGCTCCCAGGGTCCAAAGGCCTGAGAGCCAGGAGCTCTGCTGTCTAAGGACAAAAGAAGATGAATGTCCCAGCTCAAGAAGAGAGAAAGAGCAAATTTGTCCTTCCTCCATGCTTTGTTCCATTCATGGATTGGATGATGCCAGTTCCTTGGATTGAGTGTCCCCTCAGGACATGACCCCCACTATGACAGTGTTAAGAGGGTGGGAAATCTTATTATTCTAATTGAAAGGTGAGGCCTTGAAGAGGTGATTAGATTGCAGGACCATGCCACAATGAATGAATTAATAATGGTGGTCAGGTGCGTGGTTCTGAGGACTTTAAAAAAGAGAGTGAATAAGGAGGTTTATCTCTCTCTGCTCTGCCATTTTCTGCCGTGTGAGAACCCTAAGTCACTGTAGCCACCACCGAGGTCTTCACCAAAGGTGTTTTCTGGACTTTGGACTTCCCAGCCTCCAAAACTGTAAGCAATAAATTTTGTTTTCTCACAAAGTACCCAGTACCAGATATCTTGTTATAAGCATAGAAATGGACTAATACAGTCCATTCACTTTGGTGAGGGCAGATCCTCATTCAGCTGGCTGATTCAGATGCTAATATACTCCAGAAACACCCTCACAGACACACCCAGAAATAATGTTTTACCAGCTACCTGGGCATCCCTTAGCCCAGTCAAGTTGACACATAAAATTAACGAGCACTTTCACATAAAATCAGACTTAAAGAAAACTTTCGAGAACCCCAAAATTCCAAATATTCTTCACAAAGCTTTTCTAACTTTTAAGATATTGCTACATTTTCTTTATCCTTTGTATTATCTCTTTGCATGTATCTATTTCTCTCTCTCTCTCTCTCTCTATATATATGTATATATATACGTATATATATATAATTATTTTTTGGAATCACTGGACAGTAAGTCATAGATAAAATGGCCCTTTGCCACTACATACTTCAGTGTATATTTCCTAAAAATATTAACATTCTATTACATAACCACAGTATAATTATCAAAATTAGAAAATATAACATTGGTATAGTATTAGTTAAGCTGAAGTTCATATTCAGATTTTGTCAATTATTAAAATAATATCATTTTTAGCAAAACTAAATTTAAGATTATGTATTACATTTACTTGTCATATGTCTTTAGTTTCCTTTAATTTGGAACAGTTCCTGGATCTTTCTCTGTATTTTAGACATCAGCATTTTCGAACTCAGAATAATTATTTTGTATCATGTCCTTAACATTGTGTTTACCTGAGTTTTTTTCATGACTAGATCCAGGTTATGCACATTTGGGGGAGGGCTGCAACAGAAATAATGATGTATTCTTCTTGGTGCCTCATTTCAGTAGGCACAAAACATTAGTGTATTAAAATATTTGGGGCATTAACTTTAATATTGGTTCAATTGTTTTCTGTCAGTGTTCTCCACTGTAAATTTAAAATTTTACCCTTTTAAGTTGATAAATATCCTCTGGAGAGATACTTTGAAATTATGTAAATATGTTATTTCTCAAAATTTCACCAACTAGTCTTAGCATCTATTGATGACTGATGCTTGACTTTATTTTTATTGCCATAGTTGACAAAATTGGATTTATTTTTCAGTTCTATCACTCTTTCTATATTTATTAGCTGGTTTTCTATCAAAAGGAAGAGCTTTCTCTTCTTGCTTGTCTGTCTATCTATCATCCTTCCACTTACTATTTATAAATGTGGATACTTGAATTACTTCATTAAATAGATCATAATTCTTACTGTCATTATTTATTTTCAGTCTCAAATTGTCCCAGATATCATCAGCGTAAGACCCTTCCAGCTGACTCTTGTTATTTTTGACTGGTCTCCATCATTTTTTAAATATTTACTCATTTTCTGAGACATCAGGATATTCTAGAATTATCTCCTTATTTTTCATCCCTATAGCTGGATTCAAGCATTTTTTAATAGTTTCCTTTTTGTGTAGAATTGTATTTAGAAACCAAGATCTGAGTTGTATGTGCTTCTGGGTTTTTGTATTGCTCCTGAGTCTTTTTTGCTGATAGAGCTATGAAATTACACACACACACACACACACACACACACACACACACACACACCTGTTTCTACTTCTATATCTAACCATCCGTATATATTAGAACCTGAGATTTCACAATGATAACCCCAATCACAATTCAACACCATACCGTTTATTCTACTCTCTCCCCCTTTGTATTATAACTTTCTTCTCTGATAGTGACAAAGATGGCTGTTATTATCCACAATGTATCTACTTGTTTGTGTAGTCCTATAATTTATGAATTTAAGTTAAAATGTTAAAAGTAGTTTCAGAATTGTTACCCTCTGTCTTTGTGAAAAAAAGTCTGTTAACAAAGCTTTTCTTTTTTTAACCTGAAGTCATGTAGTCCAAATAATATGTTCAAAGTAAGTGAGCTATTTCTTCCTTCTGACTCCAAGTGAGGTTATGTTATTAATTTAATATACAGGTAGATTAGTTTTTCTCCATTTTTATTAAATTTTAGTATTTTCTCCCAAACTTTTTTAAATTTTTCTCTTTTAGAGTATGTGAAACATGAGCATGTTTTTGAAATTGGGATTTCACCAAAAAGATAAACTTAGAGATGTGCTAACTTCCCCCATAACCCTACTTCTGCTATGTCTTTATTCCTACTCCCGCCTTACAGGTAAACAATCTCATTAATCTTCAATTTATCCTTTTTATATTTTACTTGTTCAATTTTAGTAGCTGAACTCAGTTTTCTTGATATTCAATTCCACTTTTTTCCCCACTATAACAGATATTCAAAAGGATTAAATAATTCTGTTTTTATTATGGTGTAGAGAAAAACACATGTACTTTGGAGTAAATAGAATAGACCTAAGTATAGACTTATTGTTTCCAGTTATTAATTATGCAAGATTCTTAGCTTTTCTTACAGACTTTTAAAAATGAGAATATTATTAGTCTTATAAAATTACATGTATGTGGAAATTAATCAATGTATTTGTCTAATACTCAACACTCAGTATTGGAAGTTTCCCAGTAATTGATAGCTGATTTTATTTCTAATACTAAGATCATTTCTCACAAACTAACAATACATGTTCTGCTTCTTAAAAATGCATGATATTCATTAGTGACTCAATATTAACAATCTGCCAAAAAATTGTTATTGAATCTCCCTCATTTTGCTGAGGAAAAAACAAAGATTCAATAAATTTTCTAAAAGTCTTGAGAACACTTTGTAAATTTAAGATCCAGGCCTGACAGTGAATTCCCTTCAATCTAGGGTGCCTTCCACTGAATCTTGCTAACTTCTCACTAGGAGGTGAAATGACTTTCTGTTCAATTTCTGGAATTAGACTACTCTAAAATAGCTCCATGGATTTCCATTATTAAAGGAATTTGAAGGCTGGATGGAGAAACAGAGAGATGCACATATATTTGCTCCCTTTATGCTCCCATAAGTGCCATGGTTTTTACTAAAAAATAAGATGTTTCATAAAGTGTCTCTCCTCTGGAGAATGATAGGTTCATTCTGAAACTTTATATTTTGCCATTTAGTAATGTCTTCATAGAATATAACATTACTAACATGGTGTCTGAATGTGTTGTTTATTTTATGTACTGTGAAATTTTTCTTAGTCTCTGTAGTTGGTTCTAGAATGTTGAAATAACCACTCACTCGACTGAGCCATTACTGAAACTTCAGTAGATTTTCAAAGGACGTTTACAAGTGAAGTCAAGTCACTTGAGTCCCAAGTTGAGTTTTTATTAGCAGAAGCACTCAGGTCAACCACTGACAATTTTTTTTTTTTTTTCAATTAGGAAACACAAAATAAGGCATGAAAGCAATATATGCCCAAGGAAAAGTACTTCCTGACCTGGCCATGCAGGCTTTAGTGACATCTTAAGCAGAAAGGTTGAAGGAATCAAGTACATTTTGGAGCAATTTTGTAAGCTGAAGTAAGATTGATTCATCTGCCATGGAAAACTTCTAGACTATGGTAAAAAAAAAAAAAAAAAAATTAAAGTTTTTTAAAGTTATGTAACACTGAAACCTGTGCTTTGGTCAAGAGGAAACACTGAAGTTAAAATCTCTGACACAATATTTTACTTAATTCTTTAGTATGAGCTTACTTCTCTCCTATGTATGAAGTGGAGTAATAAATTTGCTTTGTATCCTTACCTTAGATCTTTAGCCATGAATAAGAATCTTGCTGAGTTTCAGTGTACAGCACTTCATTCTTTCCTCTTGAAACATAATTTTTTAGACATTGATTGTATATTTATGATTCTGAAGTATCTATGGTGATTAGAGCTCTTGGTTTCCAAAGAGCATTGTGTTTTTTCCAGGCCAGACCATTTTTTTTCTCTCCAGTGTTAGGAAACTGTGAAGGGAGTCCAGGATGGCCAACTTTTCCTAGAACAAGATGAGGACTTGAAACTGTTAAGCAGTTATTCCAAATGTACCATCAATGAAAAGCTATTTGCTTTTCAAATCCTTTTCGTTTACAGTATACATATAAATATTCATACTAGAAAAAAAGTTTTTAGCTAGAAAGAAAAAGTTAACAAATGCTTATCATAAAAGGTCATTTATATATTTTCCATTTTCAATGAATAATACAAGTAAGCAATGATTTGGCAGAATTGAAAAGCTTTCTGAAACCCATGGTTAGTGAAAAACTAAATGCTGCTGCCCTGGTGGGGCACATCTTTATGAAAACAGCTAACTAGATTTGTTCCCCTAGAATTAGATTTTGCCATTTAATGAAAAATAATTCATTCAGATTCAATCAACCAAAATATAATAGTGTTTACTTAGCTATTACCCTTAAAAGTGGTTTTAGACCTTGAATAGAAATATCTGGAGTAGGAACATTTGAATCTCAGGGGAACATTTTAGTAAGAGTCACTTTGAAGGCTAATTTAAAATCATTTAGTTCATGAAGTGCACTTTGGTCATTAACTTGGAACCCTTATCACAAGGAAATCCAATATCAAAGCAATATTGGGGGAGAAATGAAGTGAAAAGGAAATAGCACAACTTTATTTAAAGCAGATTATCAGCTGGCATTTGGCACCTGCTGAAAACAGTCCACCTTCTGAAACTTTTTAAAATTTTTCTCCCATGGGAATACTATATTAGCAGTTGCATTGTATATGCAGATTTTGTAAAAATGATTGCTCTCGGTGCCAAGTTATTTTCCTAGTGGTGATTCAGACTAGGAAGATGCATGCTAATTCTCTCTAGACACTGGAAAATACACAGGACACACATTATTATTGGAAGTTCCAATTTATTCAAAAGGATCTCTCTTTCTTTCTCTCTTTTTCTTTCCCTCATTCCTTCTTCCTTCACATAGCAAAGAGCCCTGGAAAAATATCACCAACCTTACCAGGCCTCACTGAGTTTCAAAGACTTGTTATATTCACTTGCAGTTGTATGTGTATTTCAGTAACCAATATCTACCTACATTTCTTCATGTTACCTAGATTATAATTTATATGATAATAGAAATTTATCATCTGCATATATTGTTTTTTATGCTTTTTTCTATTTTTGGTCAAATCACTTTACTTCCAAATCCATAAGAACACAGCCTGAGATTCTCACACTGCTTATTTGAGAAAAGTCAGCCTGCCTTATACCACAGTATTCTATAGCTAACTCAGTATCACGGAAGTTTTGTAATAAAAATCAAAGAGTACCTGTAGGTTTCTCTTACTTATTTATATTTATGCAACTTTATAAACTTTTCTTTACAAAAAGATGACTTACATTTTCTCATAAGATTTAAGTCATCAATGTGTTATTTATTTATTTATTTATTTTTTGCAACTATTCACATTCTTTAGAATCATTTGTATAATGTTCTCTATTTTATGGTTGCTTCTTGTCATTTAATTTTACTTTTACTAGTGATTCTTATCTCTTTATATCTGTTTCCCACTTGTAATGCTATGATCAAAAAATAGTCTTTTCCTCTAAAAAGACATAAACACATGTAATTAAAAAATGTTGAAGGAGGAATGGTGATCAAAATATAAGATGTGAATAAAGCCTATATTTACGTTTATCACAGGATCTGAAACTATTACAGATTCAGAAATGTTAGTGAAAATATGAGTTACGAAGTGTTAAACTGAGGTGGAAATATCAAATTGATGTATCTTTTTTTTTTTTTAAAGTCATAGTTAAGGTTTCAAAGTCACCCTCGGTTTTGATAGCAGCTATTGAAGAAAGAAATATGGTCCAGCTTCCAGAATGGCATTCTTCATCCTGTACCATATATTAAGCTGATTGTGATGTAGCTTACCTTCTTTAGTAAAGTATAGTCTCCTTGAATAATATTTTGTGTATTATTTTTATTATAGTTTATTCTAACATTTACATAACTATGCCACACAAATAGTATATATTCAAAAAGTATTCATTGAATGAATGTACACATAAAAATGAATATTAGACATTTAGTATAGTTCATGTTCCACAGATGTTCCATGCTGCTCCTTTTTCAGATGTGAAAATTAAGGCCAAGACAATACATAAATTTGCAAGTTCATCAGGTTACTGGGAATGAAGATTATAACTAGGTTGAGTACATAACCCAGTCTAACTAGGTTGAGTACATAACCCAGTCTACCCAGAAGGGTTTGAGTTTATGCTGTTTTCCTGGAATAATTTTTACGGCAACTGTTTTATTCTCAAAATTGTCCTGTATTGTTTAATAAATTATATGACTACCTAGTTATAACTCAGATTTCTGACTGAAGCCTTGTGATTTTTGTCTACTCTGCCATATTTATTGTACTATTTCTAATTGTTGAGTAGATTATTTGAATGTCTACATGACTAAAAATGCATTATAAATTTTAAAAGAAGCTATTAAGATAGAGGAACTGTTATTCTGTAGATCCTCTGATAATAGTTCAAGTATACACTGTTCTTTGGAATAAGTATGTTTAAAATACCACTTAAAATTTGAATACATAATCTGGATGGCTATAGGTGAATTACAATTTATTTGTGATTGTAAATACATATTAAAATAAAAAAAGGGCTGGCCCGTGGCTCACTCAGGAGAGTGTGGTGCTGATAACACCAAGGCCATGGGTTCGGACCCCTATATAGGGATGGCTGGTTAGCTCACTTGGGAGACCGTGGTGCCGACAACACCAAGTCAAGGGTTAAGATCCCCTTATCTGTCATCTTTTAAAACAAACAAACAAACAAACAAACAAACAAACAAATAAATAAATAAAAATAAAGCAAGAAAAAAAAAGAGAAAGCAAATTAATGAAAATTGAGGAAATAACAAAGTAGCAAATTATATTGGTAATTTGCCTGTGACAAATTCTTATGGTGTCTAAACATATTTAGTAGGATTAATCCTTTGATTCAAGTATGTATTCAGGCAATTAATGATGTTAGATTTTATTTTGTGCTATGTAATTATAAATAGCTATATAATAGAAGACTACCTCATGTACCTCAATTCTTTGAAGGCAGAAACTGTTGTTTTCAGTATAAAGTGGAAGTTATTCCCTCAGTCTCAACCCCTGAACCATGCTGTATCTAACAAAGCAGTTCACGTCTGCATGCCTCTTCCATTTGCTTTTGAAAAAGCAGTAATTCAGGTTATAGAAATATCCCACCTCTCTTAAAATGTATATTCTTTTTCACTTGAAATCACATAATACTCTTATGTTATAAAAATCAGAAAATGAAGATAAATAACAATTTTTTAAAAATGTCATCAAAAAGAGAGAAGAAATCTTCCAGAATTCTCTGTATGCTTACATATTGTGTACTGGCAATACACCATGACCCTCAATCCAGAAGTCTCCTTTCAAGTCTTGGCTCTACTACTTACTAGTTATTTTGCTTTGGCACATGACACAGCCTCTCAGAGTCTCAATTTCCTAAGCAATGCCATAAGAATCATAATTGTGTGATTACGTATACATGTAAACTTCATGTGGCTTTGGTAAATTAATGCACAGAAAACATTTATTTATTTATTTATTGAACAATAACTGATTTATGTATCTGTGGAGTATAGTGTTGGATATCAATACCTTTGTGCAATATGTGATTCTCAAATCAGGATAATTAGTATATTCAACATTACACAATGTAATCTTTTAGCAGAGAAAGAGAAACAAAGCATGTCCTAACTCATAAGTGGGATCTAAAACAAAACAAAACAAAACAAATAAACAAAAAAAGAAAGATACAACAATCATATAAAACTTTTAAATGAATTTTTTGTATATTGGTTAGTCATTATATTGGAATGTATTTTATATAGTTTATTTATGGAAATTCTGCATAATAGTATAAGGATATATTTATAATTGTAGATATCACATCTTAATTTTAATTACTATATCATATTTCCTTATATGAATATTGTATATTGTATTGATCAGAATTGTTGTAATCATTTTAAGAATTTATTTTTTTCTTAAATAAAATATATGTGTATTGTAAATAAAAACTTACAAAAATGTATTTTTACAGAAGCAAATAATCCATTCCAGCCACCTAAAAAATAAAAAAAGACAATTAAAAAATGAAATTCTAGATACAAAGTTTCTCCTAAGTATATTTGATAACTCTACCTCATCAAGACCCTATTCCAGTGCTCCCATCATATTTTTGCTGGGGTCTCCCATTACTCTATACGCACGGTCCATTGTCACACCAGTTACTTGCAAGCCAGTCTCATTCCCAATGCTATTTTCATTTCCTTGTTTTGGTCTGGCAAATCTGACAGCCTGGTAGAACTAATGTTTTATCTATTCACATCCTCTCTGCATACACCCAAGCAGCTAAACATTATAGCACATATCACAAAACTGGGCTGAATATTTTTATTTTAAATTTACTTTAAACATAGACCCCAAATAATCTCTCAACACTACACGAACTTCCTACTGTTTGCTCAGTAAATTCACTTTGTCATTCTTTGAGGTGATGGTTGTCTCTTCTCTTCCTTAAAACTCTAACACTCCCTTTTCCTAACTCACTTGAAGACAATGGCCTTGTATTAGTTTTCACTGAGGGGGTAGGGGGAAGTAGATAAAAAATACCTCATCTTCTCATTCATGAATCTACACAGAAACTTGAATCAATAACTTAAATATCCATTGTCCCTCCTGTTACAATGAAAGAAGAGTCCTTGCTCTTCTCAAAGGCCACTACTTTATCTTTTGCTCAATACTTTTTTTCAAGGACACTGCTCCAGCTCTGCTTTGTTCACCACTATTTTTTGTTTTTTGTTTTTTTCTTTTTTTAAAAACAAGTTCTGGCAAGTTTTATTAAAGAAAAATTTTGTATGGTTTACTTTTCACCAGTCTGAAAATCTCTCCCTCTCAACTTGATACTTCTCATGGCCTAAACATGTCCTCATTTATTTATTTCTGCCTTCATTAAAACAGCAACACATTAACCTTTTTGTTTGTTTGTTTGTTTGTTTTGTCTGTTTTTTTTGTGACCAGTAAGGGGATTGCAACCCTTGGCTTGGTGTCACCTGCACCGCACTCAGCCAGTGAGCGCACCGGCCATCCCTATATAGGATCTGAACCCGCGGCAGGAGTGCCGCTGCGCTCCCAGTGCCGCACTCTCCCGAGTGAGCCACGGGGTCGGCCCAACACATTAACCTTTTAAATACTGCCACATTAATCTAAGCCACTTCTAAAAAATAGGAAAGAAATGAAATCTTTTATAAAGAATAGCCTCTGTTTATTGTAATATTCTTTAGTCCCACTCAGCCTTTATCTTTACCTAATGTGCTTTGTTTTCCCACCGATCTACTAAAACTTCTCTTTTCCCTAAGCCATCTTTCAGAATAATTCCACATGTCAATCACTTTTTGGAGATATTTTTTTTCTCTAAAATTCTGTAACAACGTGTTCTCCTGCTTTACCTTTTATACAATGGACACTTCTTGCTCTCCATTCCTGCCTCATCCTCTGATATAGAGACTCTAGATATTGAAAAGCCTTAAGACTCAATCCAGGCCTTTCACGTGCCATTTAAATATTGGTAACTCACAAATCCTATCTTCAAGTCTATCCTTTTCTATGAGTCACAGCTCTGTGTAAGTAATCACATATAAAATATTTACTAATCAGAGTTAATATATACTAAACAGAATCCATTACTTATAATAACCATAACTTGTTTTTATCACATTAACTCATAGTTTCTTAAGCAAAATTCCCACAGACACACAAACACAGTATTATCCTCAAACATTCTTTGTTTCTAATCTCAGCTTCCAACCAAGCAGCAAATCTCTCTTACCTTAGAAATCCAATTCATTTCAATCCACTTTCTTCAACTCCTTTGCTACCATCTTGGTGTTTGTGTATGACTAACAATTTCATGAAAGACTTCTCTGCTTTCTTTTTTCAGACATATTGTATATTCTTTAGACAGTATCGAGAGTGCTATTTTAAAAACATAAAAGGGATGTTGTTAAAATTATTTAGAAATTAACATGAGAGAATAATCTTTACAGCAAATAATCCATAGATCTAAATAAAGAATATTGGAGCGTATGGAAGAGCTATCTGTAGTTGTTTGAGAAACCTCCATACTGTTTTCCATATTGGTTGTACTAATTTACAGTCCTATCAACAGTGCAGGAGTATTCCCCTCTCTCCACGCTCTCGCCAGCATTTGTTATTCACTATCTTTTTGATTATAGCCAACCTAACTGGGGTTAGGTGGTATCTCAATGTAGTTGAGGATTTTTTCATGTATCTGTTGGCCATTTGTATGTCTTCTTTTGAAAAAATGTCTATTCAGCTCCTTTGCCCATATCTGGAGGAATGGAAATAATCATGTCGAAGGGATACCTGCACTCTCATGTTCATTGCAGGTCTGTTTACCATAGCCAAGACATGGAACCAACCTAACTGTCCATCGGGTGACTGGATAAGGAAAATGTGGTGTACATACACTGTGAAATAATACTCTGCCATAAAAAAGAATGGAATACTCCCATTTGCAACAACATGAACCTGAAGAAACTTACGTTGATTGAAATAAGCAAAGCACAGAGGGATAAATACCACATGTGCTCACTCATATGTGGGAGCTAAGAGAGAAAGAAGGAAGGAAAGAAAGACCACAGTAGTGCATTGGTCTTACAGAGGCAGGGAACCTTCCTAGGGCTACAAAGTGGTGTGGGGGGGGGGCGGGAAGGAAGAGGGGGAGGGAAGTTGCGGGATAATTGAGTGGGGGACATGGGGTACAAAAGTAATTTCTGGTAATGGGTATGCTGCCAGTACGAATCTGGCCCTCACATCATGGGCATAAGGTGTGACAATTAGCTTTGTATCTCATGAATACGCATAAAAAATAAAATAACAAATAAATAAATAATTACATGAGATAAAAATGTAAAGTTTGGCACAGAATAAACACTCAACAAGTCAAAAAAAAAAGAGGAAGGAATATTGATGTAATAGGTTAATCAAAATTTAAAATTCTGATATTCAAAAGTTACCATGAAAAAAATGAAAAGACAAGTCACATTTTGGGAAAAGATATTTGCTATTTATATATCAGACACAAGGCTCATTCAGTGGGTGAACAAATTCAATAAAAGTATAAGGAAAATGCAGAAAGCCAGTTTAAAAATGAGTAAAATACTAAACATGAACTTTCGAGGATATCCATATGACCAAGTAACATATGAAGAGAGATAGATGCTCATTGTAGTTAGTTATCAGAGGAATAAAAATTAAAAATTGAATGAAGTATCACTACTAGCATAGCTATAGTTAAAAAGAACTCATAAAATCATGTATTGTCAAGGTTGTGGGGCATCTGAAACTACCATACAGTGCAAGTAGGAGAATAAATTTATCTAACTGCTTTACAAAATGATGTAGCAAAGTGAAATATGATCCAGTAATCCACTAACTGGTATATACTTGTGAGTATATCAAAAGACATTAAAGGAATGTTATCGCAGTAATTTCCATAGTTTCTCCAACCTTGAAACAACACAAATGTCCCATTACAATAAATACATTGCTGTAATGGAACGGTATACAACAATGAAAAAGCAAACAATCTATAACTATGCAAATCACACAGATGAATCACATAGCATAATACTAATAGTATTGACATCAAGTTTATTTTCATTCAAGATAAAAGTCTTAAGTAAAAAAGATTCTCTGAGGGAGAATAAAGTAATAGAATATGTCAAAAACAATTCCTTTCTCCTCTAAATTGTGATAGTGTGTTCCGCCTCTTTGGTATAGCTCATACCAGGGGTTCACTGATATTAGCAATTATCTTCACTGGTGTTGTAGTGAGAAGAATTTCATGTCAGATTATGACAATAGGGAAATCTGTATATTTAGTTTCACTGATATCCAAAGTTTTCAAATTTCTTTTGAAATACTGTATTTTATTCCATAATTTTGAGAAGTTGTATCTGGGACTGCTCTATAAGCAACATTACAAATATAAGCCCACATTTTCCTTAAATTTTAAATAAGAAAAGCAATATGCTTAAGGAAGTGTTTTAGTCCATTTTGTGTTGCTATAATAAAAATGCCTAAGACTGGGTGATTTATAAAGAACAGAGGTTTATTTGGCTTATGATTCTGGGACAGCTTCATCTGGCGTGGGCCTCAGGCTGCTTCTACTTATGGTGGAAAGTGGCAGGCAGCCGGTGGGTACAAGAAGATCACATGGAGAGAGGAAGCAAGAGAGAGAGAGGAGGTGCCAGATGAATGGGAACTAATACAGTGAGAACTCACTCATTAAGCCCCCATCCCCCAGGGAGAAGATTAATCCATTCATGAGGGATCCGCCCCCAGGACTCAGTCAGTTTCCAACACTGCCATATGGGAGATCAAATTTCTACATGAGTTTTGGAGGGGACAACACATCTAAACTCCATCAGGAAGTTAAACCAAGCACATATGACTACAAACGTCAGACTGAAATAACTAAATTCAAGGATAAGAGCCATTATATCCTATTGCAATTATCTATTGTTGTGTAACAAATCAGCCAAAACTTGGGGGCTTAGAGCCACAAGAGTCATTGTATTAACATCTTTGACAGTTCTGAAGTTGACTAAGTACATCTGTTTGATTCTTGCTCAATGTCAGCAATCCAGTTACACCCATAGCAGGTGGAACTGCATCTTCTTGAACAATTCCTTGCTGTCATGTTTACAGGGTGATGCTAACTATAGTCTATGGGGGACTCAGCTGGGGCAGTCACTCCTAAAACCTTCACATAAACTTTTTATGTGGCCTGGGCTTCCTCATAGCATGGGTGGATTCCTTCAGTGAGCATCTCAAGACGTCCCAGCAGAAGCTTTATCATCTTGAATGACTTAAACTCCAAAATGACATAGTCTTATGTCCACTGTAGTCACAGCTTTACCCAGAGTCAAGTACAAGGGACCTAAACTTCACCTCTTGCTGGAGAAGTGTCAATGATATAATGTATGAAGGACATATAGAGGATGGTGCATCTGCCACATATTCTGAATATGCAAATGTATTTATAGTATTGATGCTGAACTAAAGAAAATTATTAACAAAAAATAACTTATTACTACCACATATCATCTTCACTGTGACTTCATCCAATGTAGAAAGCTAGTGGAAACATATTAATAGTAATAATGAAGTTACTAGAAAACATAACAGATTTGTAAGTAGAGTTATTAATATATAAACATATATATGTAATTTGGATTTTTATGAGACCTCAGTTTTAGACTACTTTTTCCCCCAAAATTTGTATTTTAATAAAGAGGTCAGCTTATAAAAATTAATTTATTATCAGAATTATACATTGGGGCCGAGCCCGTGGCGCACTCGGGAGAGTGCGGCGCTGGGAGCGCGGCGACGCTCCAGCGGCGGGTTTGGATACTATGTAGGACTGGCTGGTGCACTCACTGGCTGAGTGCCGGTCACGAAAGAGACAAAAAAAAAAAAAAAAAAAACGAATTATACATTGAAACCGACTTCTAAGAGATGTTATCACAGACATTCGTTACAGTATTCTAAATCTGATTAGTTATCATATCCAAGTTTACAAATTGATCTTGTAGAGTCAACATAATGACCTTGAAGTATAATAATATTTCAATAAATAATTGAATAGTAATTATTCTAACTATATATTTCCCAGAAGAAATATATCATAGTCCATGTTTTGGAGGACTCATTGCTCTTTTTTGTTTTGCTGATTATTCAGCACCAGAGCAATTTATTATGTTAATACAAAGGATAACAGAAAAGAAAGATTTTGTCTGATATTAAGCTGTAATTAAAACATTAGAGTCGAAATCAGTTTTTTAATATAAATGAGAATTCAATAATAAACCCTCTGTGACACAAATTACTTATCTTAGAGAGAAGCACAGGGGACTTGAGAATTAATAACAATTTGAATATGCATTTAATAAAACTATGAACTGAGCAGCATGAGACTAGAAAAAAGAGTGAAATTAGAGTATATTCTTAAATATATGTGTTAAATGAACATACTCTTTGAATTAATACTCTAACTCATTTTTTATGGTGTTTTGATACATTTAACTTCAAATTTAATTTTTCACTCTTTCTGCCAATATTTTATTTTTTATTTCTGAGCCCACAGTATTATATTTTTTTTGCAAGAGAACGAAGAACACATTTCAATTTTAAAGTGCATGACTAGATATAGGTTCATCCTTTTTTCAAAAAAGGAAATACACAAGATCATACATCATGAGAAATAATTACTTTAGGAAAGAAAACAATATTATCAATTGTCCTCTTTGATGGGCACATGGACCTGAGGTCTCTGAATAGTTTCTCCCACTTCACAGCTTTACCAAATGTGTTTCTGATGTGGTTTCAGCCACTTAGGTTATATCCGTATATCACCAACACTGAAAAGTGATTAATATTGAGTGAATACTAACAGACAGGCCGGTTGCATTTCAATGTCTTTTGTCAAACTTGTGAGAAAAAACAACAGCAACCCTCCATTATTTTCTAAGGTGTTTGTAATATAAACTCCTACAAGTGTTTAGAATATGATAATATCTTCATTTTTGACTTCTAGATTATTTTCCATTGATTCTTTCTATACTTACAAACAGAAGCAGTTAAGGAAGTAGCCTAAGATGTCTAAAAAATTTTTTAAGAGACATACAAGTCAAAAATATTAAAATTAATAATCACTACAGTAATGGATATGACAACTAATTCAGTAAGTGGAAACTCTACCAGGTTCACTTATGTTCTACATGAGTTAACTCATCTAATATTCCCATTAAAGCTCATTAGAAATTCTCATTAGAAAAATGAGGCAAAAAAAGGAGTGTATAATTTGTCCGAGTTTAGTAGTGGCAGAACAGGCATTTGAACCAGGAAGTCCAACAGCAAAGTCTAAATGTAACCACCAGAGAACAGAGAAAGATCTGCTGGTTTTAGTAGTTGTGTGGTTGCTTAACATTTTCAGTTTATGAGTGATTGTCATCTTTTTTTGTTGTTGTTCTGAATCTAAACAATGTGTGTGTAATTTTAAGTACAGATCTGCATAATGAAAAAGGCAACAAGACATTATGTGATTCAATAATCATAGTTCATTAAGAAATGCTGTGAAAACTATTTAAATTCTTATAATTATTTGTTATTTTATACAAATATTTCTATGCTCTTGTAAAAAGAGTTTTACTTATCTCTCAAATAACTACGTATATTTTTACAAAATATTTTATGCCACTGGAAACAAAATACCCAAAAGGATAACAGTTTTCATTGTATGGAGAATACCAAAATTGTAAGGGAATTTTCAAAAAGTAATTCCCAGATGCTTAGGATGGTACACTCATAGTTAAGTATACAGGCTGCTGAGGTGACTAATTTGAAGGGTAGTTAATGCATGAAATTGTGTCTCAGTTAATTAATTGCTATACGTTTTATTTGTAATCTTTAAGTAGCTTGCTCTTATAATTGGATTTTTTTTTTTTTGTAAAGTGTCCCCTATAGGCTCCCTGAATTAAATCACTGTAATAATTTTCTGTTCACAAGAAGAGCTTGGCAATATTGAAGAAGATTCTCAGCTGAGGTTATGGCACGTTGAAGTTTAAGAATATCTGTCTTAAAAGGTAACTACAGTATTTTCCTAAATCTTTAGTGAGATTTATATTTATATGAGATTTCTTCTAGAAATTCATGAAAAGGTTACTAACAATGAGGAGGACCGTGCTTTACAACTTAAAAATTTCCTTTAAAAATTCAGTATGACATGTGAGGAGAGGCAAATATGGTTGTCCCCAGAGGATCAACCCCTCTTAAAACAGAAAGGAACTGGCTAGCTAGGTCAGATATACTCCTGTCTTGGTTGAGTAGGTTATGCTTCAGAAAAATTCTCTTTCTAGTCAAGAGGTTTCTTTGGCCAGAAAACTTCACTATAGCATCGTTGTTCAGGTATCCTCTTCCCCTCTTTCCCTTGAAATGTGTAGATAATTATGGTGACAGAGCCTTCTCTACCATAGTCTTGTGTATGTGAAGTATCCCGACCAGCCAAGCCTAAAATAAGAACCTTTTTAGTGTAAGAAAACTTCATGAGGAGAACTGTGTTGTACAATCTGCTTCTTATTCATTTTACTTTTTTCTTTCTTCTTTTCTTTTTTTTTGTTTTGGACGCAAGATTTCCTCCATGGACCTTATTTTACATTTCCATCTGTGTCATCATCAATGTATATGGTCCAAATATCTTTTCATGAGAGTTTGTACACCAGGTGACCGAATCTCTTATTTTCCAGGTTACCACTCCCAGGACATCTAACTAGGAGGTTTATCACAAGGAGACACTGCATTGTTTCTAATACATTTTGGCTTAAACCACATACCTACACATTATGGAATTTACGTAAACAGATGTTCTGTTTCCTTCATCACAATGAAGACCATTCTAACAATGTGAAAGGAGACACTGAGTTGTCTACATTCATGCTGATGAATTATACTACAGAATCATCAATTAGGAAATATAACTATAGTATAAACATGGAATATACTAAAATCATATTTGCCAGTGTTCATGTCATTTACTTCATTCAGATATAGACAGAATGGAATGTGATTGCTGTGATATACATTCTATTGTCAATAACCATGAAAAGTTCCATTGTGCTTTATAGATTATAAAATCCTTTACCTCAATCGATCCTCACAGTAATTCTGTGAGTTAAATAAATGTTATATTCATTTTACTCTTGGGGATTGGAGTCAATGGACTTGTCAAGATGACTGAGGTGGCAAGTGGAAAGCCTGGAAATGTACCTTAGTGGGTCCTAGAATTGCCTATGTCAATGAGCTATATTTAAAAATTGAGAATAACTATATCTTTTCAATGTTATAGTTACTACTTTAGAGCAGTAAAATACAAACAATCAAAAACTGTCATCTATTCTTACTATTGTTTCTTAAAAATAAATAAATATTTTCATCAACGACAAAAAAATGTTAAAACTTACTCTCAAAATGAAAGCATTACTTCACATTGGACTGCATTCAGCTTAATTTAGGAGTGCCTTTAGGAGCATGTAAAAAAAAAAAAAAAACACATATTGGGTGGCTAAGTAAGAATTCCTTTTTTTTCCTAAAAACAGTATCTGCAGGATGTTGTTCAGGTAGGGTGCAGTTACTCAAAGGAACTCTTCAAGAAGTGGCGTTTTTTTCTTTAGCTTCCTTTTCTACCAAAATTTAGTTCTCATAACATGGCTGGTCCACCAACAGGCATCACCTCCACATTTACATAGGGATAAAAGATAAAGGTACAGGATACATTCTGTTTCTGTTTCTCAGACTCCCCAGACTCAGCCCATCCACTTTACTAACGTCTCAAATTAAGACTTTTTTAGCAAGGAAGAAGGGGGAATGGGCGTCTGGTGCAGAGTTAGCAATGTCCGAAATAAGAACTCAGTACATCGTCCCTGTTTCCCTCATTCACCACATTCTGGTGGGAAACAGTAGTTTCTGACCTCTAGCCATAAGTATTCTGCTCTTTTCTCAGCTGTATTTTGTCTTCTGAATATAATCTGTAGGACGGACTAATACATTGCTGGTTGGAAATGTTTAGGAGCTATATGGCTGTGACAATTGCTTTTGTTTGTTTGTTTGGTGGATAATATATGAAGATTGAGTGTGCAGTGTGCATGCACATCGATATTTTTTTCCCTGAACTGAGAGGTATGAAAGTTCCCCTTCATGTGCAAGTTATCATCTTCTTTCTGATGAAATTTCTAGAATGGGTTTAAAAGTTATTAGTAGACGATGGGGGGGGGATCACCTTTTTTATAGGTATTTCATGAGAATTTCGCGCTAATTTCAATATCAAAGTACTCAATTCTGGAAGAAATATTGCTTTATATATGTCATGAGTCTTATGCAACACATGCAGATTATCATCCCACATACTGATTCCACTGCCTAGAATGTGTACAGTGCAAAAAAGAGACTCTACCCTCTTTTGTATCTTTTCCATACAAATTTAAAAAGGACTATCTTCATTATTTGACTCATATTGCAGTATTTTCTCATCCCTCTACTTTAGAAAATAATTTGGAGTTTCTTATTAGATATATGAGATTTGTTAATCAAAATGCTGGCAGACAAGATAGCATAAGGGTTAAAAGCATGAACTTGGATACACATAACCTAGGATAGCAGATTCATCTCTACATTATGCAAACTCTGTAACTGCCAGCTAGTTATTTAACATCTCTAAGTTCCATTTCTTTATTGATAAAGCAGAAAAAAAAATATAGAACATTCCTCCTTAGGTCTTGGGATAATTAAATAAGAACATCCTAATAAAGTATTTAGCAATGTGCTTAATGTACTAGCTATTGCTACTAGTCATCTTATCTGTTTTTCTTTTTCTAAGAAAATGTTAATAAGTTTTAAATAGTGCAGGGGACAGGGGGTGTGTGTGTGTGGAGAGAGAGAGAGAAAGAGAGAGAGAGAAAGAGGGAGGGAGGGAGGGAGAGAAAAGGAGGGAGGGAGGGAGGGAGAGAGGGAGTGAAAAGAAAAGATAGAAAAGGGAAAAAAAAGGAACACATGGAAAACTTATTTGATATGACTTATAGGATGCATTATTGATTTAACCAGTGTTGTTCTATGAGAAGAATTGGAATGATATTTTCCTAAAAATAACCATATTTTTGCCTCTCTGTATTCTAGAAGTTCATAAAAGGGGAAAATTAGGCACTAAAAAGACTTACAATTTTATTGGATTAAAACTAACAAGGTTTAGAGGAAATGTTCCAGTAACAGAACTTGAGAGGATGTTTTCTAGGAGATTTTCATTAAAAAGAACTGTCTTCAGAATAGTGAATAAAACTTTCAGCAACACCTGGCCAATAAATACTTGACAAGTGTAGTAGTGAAAAAAATCCTCCAAATGTAATATTTATAACACAATTCTGCCTTCTCCATAATGCAAGTGTTCTCATCTAGATTTGTATTTGGAGAAGTTGAATAAAAAGTTCAGTAGCCACACAATTCCCTTTCGCACTCCCTCACTAAGAGATTGCAGAGCCAGGATATAAAGGGAAATATGTCAAAGCAAAGCATCACACTTGTTGCAGGCAAGAGCAAAGACAATGAACTCTCTTTTACTAGCACAGCTGAGAAAAGATATGTGGAATAACACCGTAATAGAAATTTGTATATATTTTTCCCTAGTGGTTGTAGCGTACTATGCCAACTCCTAAAAAACTGCACCATGTGTTATGTATGTGTGTAAAATGCTTTCCTGGAAATGCAAAAATTTTGATTGTCAGGAAATAAAAAGGTGGATCTCATGGAGGGATGACTAGATGTTCTGTCACATATTTTATAAAGAATCTTATTATTTTCTCAATATATATTGATGCAATAATAAAGTAAAAAAAATCATAATTTGAGGCAAAACAGTTCTCTTTGATAGTCTGGTGCAACTCAATGCTAAAATTTAGAATTGATGAACAACAGAGTATTCTCATAATCTTAAATATGTATTATTTCTCCAACAGTGATCTTAATGAGAATTTACTGCTCTACTTCCAGCATCACACTGCTGCATAAGTCTAGAGGGTTTCAGTGACTTTGTATGATATGTGAATAGCAGCCCCTGAAGCGGAACTAGGTGGTTGGTACATTCTGGACTTGGGCAATGAAGAAACCTTGAACTCTCAGGATACAATGGAAATAAGTTAAGTTTCCAATTAAGAGCAAATTCATACACTTTAATAATTAAGTGAATAAGAAGATATCTAAGATGTACAGATCACTGAGGGAAATATTATTATCTGGATAAACACATACATACATTTGCACACATGCATTTGCATGCACACACACACATACATACTTGTGCACAAACATTCTGAGAGTATAAATCAGTACTCCACCAACGTCTTTGGGATATAATTCTCCTGAGTCTTCTTATAACGTAAGACACCAAAGACTTGTACTTGCCCAGCCTTCACTCCTAAATATCAAAATATTCTTCTCCCCGTAAGGAAGAAAAACAGGTCATTTGTATGTCAACATCAGTAACTTTTTTTGTTTGTTTTGACATTGTATGATTTTACCATCATTGTACAATTTTCAATTTGTGTATTTGTTGCCAAGTCTGTGATGAAGACCTGAATCAGCCATTGTGGTATTGACTGCAGTTTGCTCCTAATACCCACTTGTCCTATTCTTTCATACTAAAAGAACCAGTGATATTTCATCAGGTATTTGACTAGACAGAGTGTATTACACAGACTGCACTACATTTTCTAGCCTCCTTTACTGCCAAGAATAACCATTGACTATGTTCTGACCAATGTAACGTTGGCAGACCTGATTCAAGCAGAGGCTGCAAATGCACTTGTCAGGGTGGACTTGCTATCTGCTACGAGTCAAATACGTCCCCTCAAATTTCATGTATTGGAAATGTAATTGGAATCTCCATTGTAACAGTGTTAAGAGAGTGGGAAATCCAATTATGATATTTGAAAGGTGGGGTCTTTAAGAGGTTATTAGATTGTTAAGACCATACTGTAGTGAATGGATTGATCTATTCATGGAGGAATGAGTTGAGGGTTTAATGGGTGGTCATCGGCATGGCTCTGACAGCTTTACAAGGAGAGAACGTGAACAGGTTAGCTCTCTCTTGCTCAGACCATTCTCGCCATGTGATATCCTGAAGATGGCTCTCACCAGATGTGTTCCCGGGACCTTGGACTTCTCAGCCTCCAAAACTTTAAGAAATAAATTTCATTCCTTTATGAATTAGACAGTTTCATGTGTTCTGTTATAAGCAACAGAAACGGACTAGTACTCTGTCTTTGTATTTGTGATCACCGAGACCAGCCTTATGTACTGTTCCAAGGAGAATGAAAGGTACACTGGACCCCATCTTTCATAAGGAACAAAGTCTGCAGAGGAATGGCTGACCTTCACCAATGCACAACTATGTGATTCAGAATAAATGATTTGTTGTCTTAAGCCATCAAATTACCAGACACTTTGTTTCACAAAATGACTGTGATAATAGCTTGTTGTCACATAAGTCTGTCCTCTTTAAGCCCTTTTTATTTTGGGCTTTCCGCCACTCATAGCAAAAACTATTCATAACTAAAACACTGCACACATGCACATTACCTTTTTAAGAATTAAACATATTTTACCTTATCTTAACTCATTGGCAAAGGCTTCTAAATTGCTGTAATAATCTTCAGCTTCCTTGGCAGGCAAGACATGTGTGATGAAAATCACCCCTCTCTTTATGAGAAACACGATTAGATTCCACTGGCACTATCTGAACTACTGTTTTAAATGATAATAATCATAGAATACACCTTGAAACAATTTTAATTTGTTAAAGAAGTCCTATTTAATTTTATTCTTATAATTATTTTCTCAAGGAAAATAGTATTGTATACACTTTGCAATTTTTGAAATAATTTAAACAAAAGCCATTATGTACTCAAAGAAAGTACTATTTAGAGATTTATAGGCTTGTGTTAAAATGTCTAGTACTGGCCAAATAACCTTAAAATTATTATTAAAACATTCAGAGCCTCAATTGCCTTATCATAAAAAAATAGAAATATTAGTAATTCCTTTGCAGTTTTGTTGTGGGTATAATGATTATCTGATAGGCTTTAAAATGAAATAAGTGTTATGAACAAAGGAATACAGTTTGGCAACCATTAAGTAAATTTCCATGTAATCAGATTCTTTCTTTGAATTTCCCAATCATCATTAATGCTGTGCAAAGACAACAGTGAAGATCACTAAATTTTCTGGTCACATTCCTGAAAACAATGTTTTTATACTTTGAAGACCATTCTTCAAAATTCTTTGTAAACCTTCGCAAACATCCTGATTTCTCTTCTCCAATGGCCTTTCCACTCAATCTTTACTCCTATTTCTGTGTCACAAAGCACAAAATATCCTCTAAAACTGTATAGGGCTTCTTAGAAGAAGTATTAGGGGAAGAAACTGAACTAAATCCTTGTACAAAGTAGAAGGGAAGAAAGGTTGCTGATATTTTAATAAATGTCATTGTGTGTACAGATATCAAATTAGGTATATAGGTCATATCTAGCATAGTACCTGGTACATAGTTGAAGCTCAACAAATCTTAATGTTCTATCATTACTTTATTTGTTTATTATAACAACTCTTTGAGTTCTGGGGACTGGGAATAAAAATTATAATCACTTAATAAATAAGACAACAAATTTAGAAAGTTTGGTTAAAATGTCCATGATCATATGGTTAAAAAATGAAGAAAGCTAGTTATAAAGGAGAAAAGGATAAGGAATACATACATATGTGTGTGTGTGTGTGTGTGTGTCCACATATACACATATCTATGGATATGTATATACACACACGTATATATGTGGATACATATGTGTGTGTGGGTTTTCATATCAATATTTAGTTTATCCCATACTCTGACTAATAAAAGACAATTCTTTTATTTTCTAAAATTGTAGTATAACTTATATAAAGCCACATACAGAAAACTTTGCTGTCCAACTAAATGTACAGCCAAGACAAGGTGTGCACGCACCCTGAAAATTACAACTAGATCAAGATATAGAATATTTCCAGCACTCCAGAATACATCCTCATCATCCCTCCCAATTGATATCTCTCCCCTGGGGTAGCCACTGTTCATACCCCTATCTACATAGAATACTTTCATTTATTTACAGCTTAATAAAAGTATGTAGGTTCTACTATTTTGTGTGGGGCTTTTTTCTCAACATCATATTCATGGGATTCATTCATTTTGTTGCATATATCAGAAGTTCTTGCTTTCCTGTTACTCTATTCATTACATAAATAACCTAGTTTGATTAGTTTTTTTTTTTTTTGGAAAAATGATTGATTATATTTGCAGGGCAGAGTTGAATATCAATATCTGTGTACAATGTGTGATGATCAACTCAGGATAATTAGCATGTTAATTGTTACAAAATATAATCATTCCTTGTGTCCATTAACCAATTTCTTGCTAACCCCTCTCTTCCCTTCCTCCCTTTCCTACCACTAAGTAACCACAATTCTGTTCTCTTCTCTCTGAAAGTTCAATTCATTATTGTGATTGTTGTTTGTTTCTCTATCTGTCCCCCCATCTCTATATATTTTTTTCTCTTTTACTCCCGTTTATGAGTGAGGACATGTATATTTCTCTTTCTCTACCTGGCCTGCTTCACTTAACATAATTTTCTCCAGCTCATACATGTTGCTGTGAATGGCAGAATTTCATTCTTCTTATGGCTGAGTAATATTCTATTGGGTATATATAGCACATTTTATGTATACAGCCATCTGTAAATGGACATTTAGGTTGATTACATATCTTAGCTTTTGTAAATACAGGTGTGATAAACATGGAAGTGCCAGTATCCCTTTGACATGATAATTTCCATTCCTTTGTGTATAGACCCATTAGTAGGATTGCAAGGTCATATGGTAGTTCTAGCTATAGTTGTTTAAGGAACCTCCATACTGTTCTCCATAATGGCTGTACTAATTTACAGTCCCAAGAACAGTGTATAAGGGTTCCTATTTCTCCAAATCCTTGCTAGCATTTGTTATTCTCTGTCTTTTTTGATAATAGCCAGTCTAACTGGTGTGAGATGATGTCTCAGTGTGGTTTTGATTTGCATTTCTTTGATGATTTGTAATGTTGAGCATTTTTTCATGTACTTTTTGGCCATTTGTATGTTTTCTTTTGAGAAATGCCTGTTCAGCTCCTTTGCCCATTTTGTAATTGGATTATTTGTTTTTTTACTGTTAAATTGTTTGAGTTCCTTATATACTGTGGATATTAATCCCTGTTGAATGCATAATTTGCAAATATTTTCTGACATTCTGTAGGTTGTCTTTTCATTCTCTTGTTTCCTTTGTTGTGCAGGAACTTTTTAGTGGGATATATATCTCACTTGCTTATTTTTTCTTTTGTTATCTATACTTTTGAGGTCTTATTCATGACATCTTTGCCCAGACCTACATCCTGAAGGGTTTCCCCTATGTTTCCTTGAAGGAGTTTTAAAGTTTCAGGTCTTATATTCAAGTCTTGAAGCCACTTTGAGCTGATTTTGATATACGGTGAGTGGTATGGGTCTAATTTCATCTTTCTACATGTGGATATCTAGTTTTCCCAGCACTATTTTGCTGAAGAGGCTGTCTTTTCCCAAATGTACATTCTTGGTGCCTTTGTTGAAGATCAGTTGGCTTTAAGTACATGGGTTGATTTCTGGGTTCTCTTTTCTGTTCCATCAATCCATGTGTCTGTTTTTATGCCAATAACATGCTGTTTTGGTTACTATAGCTTTGTAATATAATTTGAAGTCAAGTAGTATAATGCCTCAAGCTTAGTTATTTATTTATTTTTTCTCAGGATTGCTTTGGCTACTTGGAGTCTTCCATTGTTTCATATAAATTTCAGGATTTTTTTTTTTTTTTCTGTTTCTTGAATAAGGTCATTGATTGCTTTGGGTAGTATGGAAATTTTCACAATGTTAGTTCTTCCAGTCCATGAACATGGAAGGTCTTTCCATCTTCTTGTGACTTGTTTAATTTTTTTCAGCAGTGTTTTGTAGTTCTCATTATAGAGATCTTTCACCTCCTTGGTTAAATTTATTCCTAGGTGTTTTATTCTTTTGGTAGCTATTGAAAGTGTGCTTGCTTTCTTGATTTCTTTTTCTGCTAGTTCGTTTTGGTGTATAAAAATGCTACTGATTTTTGTGCATTGATTTTGTATCCTGCAATTTAACTGAATTTGTTTACCAGCTCTAGGAGTTTTGGGTAGAGTTTTTAGGTTTGTCTACGTATAGGATCATGTTATCTGTGTACATGGACAACTTGACTTCATCTTTTTCAATTCTGATTCCCTTTATTTCTTTCCTTTGCCCAATTGCCCTAATACTTCCAATACTATGTTGAGTAGGAATGGTAAGAATGGGCATCCTTATCTTGTTCCCATTCTTAAAGGAAAATCGTTCAGCTTTTCCACATTCACAATGATGTTGGTAATGGGTTTATCATATATGGCTTTTATTGTGTTGAGATATTCCCTTGTGTACCTAATTTGTTGAGAGGCTTTAGCATAAAAGTATGTTTAATTTTGTCAAATGTACATTCTGCACCTATTGAGATATTCATTTGGTTTATTTCCTTGATTTTTTTTAATGTGGTTCATTACATTTATTGATTTGTGCTTGTTGAACCATCCTTGCATCCCTGGAATGAATCCCACTTGATCAGTGTATAACCTTTTTGATGTGCTGTTGCTATTCTCTTTGATAATATTTTAATGAGGATTTTTGCATCTATGTTCATCAAAGATATTGGCCTGTAGGTTTCATTTTTTGTTGTGCCTTTGTTGATCTTGGTATCAGGATGATGCTGGTGTCACAGAATGAGTTTGGCAAAATGGCCACTGTTCCAATTTTTTGGAATAGTTTGAAAAGGATTTGTATGAAGTCTTCTTTAACGGTTTGGTAGAATTCAGCAGTGAAGCCATCTGGTCCTGAGCTTTTCTTTGTTGGGAGACTGCTGATTACTGCTTCAATCTCCTAGCTCTTTATTGGTCTGTTCAGGTTTCATGTTTTTCCTTTGTTTAGTCTTGTAATTTGTATGTATCCAGAAATTTATCCATTTTCTTCATGTTTTAAATTTTGTTGGAATATAGTTGTTCATGATAGTCCCTAATGATTCTTTGTATTTCTTTAGTATCAGTTGCAACGTCTCCTTTTTTATTTATGATAATTGTTATTTGTGTCTTCTTTCTTTTTTTAGTTAGTATAGACAATGACTTGCCTATTATGTTTATCTTCTCAGAAAACTTTTTTGTTTTATTGATTACTGTATGGTTCTTTTGGTCTCTATTTCATTTCGCTCTGCTCTGATCTTAATTATTTATTTCTGTTTACTGGTTTTAGAATTATATTGTGGTTCCTCTAGTTCTTTGAGGTGTAACACTAAGCTGTTTCTATTTGAAGTCTTTCTATTATTTTCACATAAGCACTTATTGCAATAAACTTCCCTCTTAGTACTGCTTTTGCAGTTACACATAGGTTTTGTTAAAAGTTGTGCTTCCTTTTTCGTTTGTTTCAAGGAATTTTTAAATTTCCTTCTTTATGTCATTTTTGACCCATTGGTCATTTTGGATCATGTTGTTTAATTTCTGTGAATTTGTGTAGATTCCAGAGTTTGTTTGTTGTTAATTTCTAATTTTACTTTTTTGTGGTCTAATAATATACTTATAATGATTTCAATTTTTTTAAATTTGTTGAGACTTAATTTGTGGCTTAACAAGTGGTGTATCCTGGAGAATGATCTATGTGTTGTTGAGAAGAATGTATACACTTCAGTTGTTAGATGAAATGTTCTGTATTGTCTAAGTCCATTTGGTCTAAAGTACTGATTAAGTCCAATATTTCTCTGCTAATTCTTTGTTTAGATCCAATGCTGAGAGTGGTGTGTAAAGTCCCCAACTATTACTATGTTGGGGTCTACTTCTTTCCTAAGATCCAATAACAGTTGCTTAATATATCTGGGTGATCTGATGTTGGGTGTATTTATATTTATGGTTGTTATTGAAAGGTATTGCCTTTTTCTTGGCATTTTATTACTTTGTTCATGTTTGTTTTATACTTCTTTTGTTCCTTTCTTTCCCTTTTATTATTTATCACTGCTCTTTGGTGTTTTGGGGTTTTTATTAATTTTCTTCTTTTTTTTTTTTTTACATTCTATGATGTTGCTGCAAAGCAGTTGGAAGGGAGGGAGAGAAGGTAAAGAGAAAGGAAATGTGATGGAAGAAGGAAGAAGGAGGTGCAGGATTGAGGCCTGTGACACCCCCCACATTCCCACAGAGGAGACTGGGCGTCTCCAGCAGTGGCTTCGTCATTGCTGGGCTGGGTGCAGATGTCAGAGGTGTGTGGCAAAAGCCCTTGCCTCCCTCATCACCAGCTCAGGAACCCTGGACCCTTCTTGCTGCAGCTCAGTGGTCAATGCTGGGCTGGCTGCAGGTGTTGGCAGGTGTGGACGAGGCCTTTGGAACACCCTGGCTTGGGAGAGCCCAGAGTGCTTCCTGTGGCAGCTTGGTGGTCATCATTGGGCTGGCAGTGGGTGTGGGGGACATGGCTGATACCCTCAGCACCCCACTTCCCTGACTTGGGAGAGCCCAGGGCACTTCCTGCAGTGGCTCAGTGGTTGTCACTGGGGTGGTTGTGCTCATCAGGGGGGTGTGGCCAAGTCCCTTGGCCCCCACCCTCGGGACTGCTTGCAGGTGTTGTGGGGCATGGCTAAGGTCCCCAGCACTTCCCCCTTTCTGGTTTGATAGCCCAGGGGACTTCCAGTCCTTCTAGGTGTTATGGGTGTTCTTTGGTGAAATGAGACCTTTACTGTTAATATCAAACTTTGTCTCTGGTTGTGGGTACTTGTTTCTTCTTTGAGTTCTGTGTTGTATTATTTGCAATTCCAACAATCAAACTCTGTTCTGGAACTAATTTGCTGTCCTTTGCTTACTTCTAAAATGGGAGAACTTCCTGTGAGCACCAGTACTTGAGCTCTGTGTTTGAGATAAATTGCTACTTTGCTTCTGATTCCCTAGGGAAGGCTTTTTGTGCAGCTCAGGATTTAATGGTTGACTTTATAGGTACTTCCAGTTCTAGTGAAATCCAGTGTACCCGGGTTGTGTAGAAACACTGGTCTGGGCCTGAGTCTTTTCATCAAACTGCACCCCATGCAATTCTATAATCCTGACCAGTCTCCTCCGAGTGGTCCTATGCTGATTAGGGCCAGATCAGCTGTCTTTGCTGTGCTCCAGTGCTCCCCTGGTGGGCCCATCTCCCCCACTACCCATGCTCCAAACACTTCCCATGGGATGGGCCATGCTCCAGTCCCTAATGATGGCCCACCAGCCTCTGAGTGGCTCCTTTTTTTCAGTTGTTGTGGCTCCTCAGTCCTATGTGGGTCCATGGGAACCCTATTAGTGCTATTGCTGCTCTGGGGGCCACCAAGGCCCTGTTCTCCCCCGCTGCCTCCAAGCAACTTCATCTGAAAGGCACAGCTGCAGCTTTTTTCCTGCTCCTGCTCCATGTGTTCAGCAGCTGCAGCCTGGAAATAGCTGGGATTCAAAATGGTTGGAGGGGATTTTTCTTTCTCTCATCATGGCTTCTCCCACCTTCATGCACTCTGTAGGTCTCCCCTCCTCTTCTCCCGAGCTCTAGCAGCCCTAGCTTTGCTGTTTTTACTTTTTTATAGTTGTAAATTGGTTGATGTCGGAGAGAGTGATGCTGGGGACTGTCTATTCTGCCATCTTGACCAGAAGTCCTGTTTTTGTTTTTGTTTTTTTTTGTGATAAGATACACTTTCTTTCTCTTTATCTTTTGCATTTCTGTTCTGCTAGCAGTTTTTATTCTTTCTCATGTATTTGTGGTGACATATATCACTCTTTTGATTCCCAATGCAGGATTCCTTGAGAATTAGTTGAAGGGCTGGTGAATTCCAGTTGTTGTGGTGGTGAATGCTTACAGTTTTTGTTTTTCTGGGAAACATACTATTTCTTCTTCATTTCTGAAGGAAAGCTTTGCTGGATATAGTATTCTTAGTGGGCAGTTTTATTCTTTTAGCACTTTGAATATGTCATCCCACTCTCTCCTTGCATGTAGTATTTCTGTTGAGAAGTCTGCTGTTAGTCTGATGGGGATTCCCTTACAGGTAATTTGATGCTTTCCTCTTGAAGTTGCTAGACTTTTTTTCTTTGCTTTGACTACTGATAATTTGACTATAAGGTGTCTTGGGGAGGTCTTTTATGGTTGAATCTGTTTGGGGATCTTGTACTTCTTGGATCTGTAAGAATGTATTTTTCCCAATACTTGTGAAACTTTGGCTATTACTTTATTAAATAGGCTTTCAATACCTTTTCTTCTCAGTTCCCCTTCTGGTACACTCATAATATGGATGTTTGTACACTTAAGGTTATCAGAAAGGTAGGTTTTCTTCCTTTCTTAAAATTCTTTTTTTTTTTTTTCTTGGTCCAACTGTGTTTATTCAAAAAGCCTCTCTCCTAGTTCATAAATCCTTTTTTCTGCTTGGTCTAGCCTGCTGCTTATGCTCTCAGTTGTATTTTTTATTTCATTTAATACATTTTTCAGTTCCAGAATTTCTACTTAGTTCTTTTGTATTGTTTCTATATCTGTTGAATTTCTCATACATTCCCTGGAATTTTTTTTAACTTCATTGTGATTTCTATTTGTTTTTTCACCCATTATGCTGAGATTCCTTAGCCGTCTTGTTTAGAATTCTTCTTCAGGGAATTCATTGATTTCCCGTTGTTTGGCGTCTGGTACTGGAGAACTATAATGTTCTTTAGGGAGAGTCATATTTCCCTGTTTTTTTTCATGCTTTTCATATCTCTATATTGACGTGTGGGCATCTGGTGGTATAGTCACTTCTTTTAATTCCAGGAGTGGCTTTTGAAGGGAGAGACTCTTTCCTATTCAAGTGTTCTATACTGACAGTTAGATTGAGCATTTTAAGTTTGTATCTGGGTGAATGTGGTAATGCAGGCTTAATGTGACTTCTTCAACTGTTTTCTGTCTCAGAATTGTCTGTCAGTGTCTTCATGGCCTAAGTGGTGGGACACTCAGCAATTTCATGTTGGGGTGGGTTTCTTGCTGGGATGCATTTCTTGTTGGGGTGGGTGGTTTGCTGTCAGTCATTGAGCAAGTTTACACTGTTGTAGCAGGTCCTGGCAGCACTACAGAGGGCCACCAGATCAACTACTGGGCCTGTAGTAAATTTGCAAGGAAGTGACAGGCCCTGATGGTTCTGTATAGTGCAATGGGGGTAGGGGGGGAGGGGCCCCTGCTGTGTTGGCTGTCAGTACAGGCACCCATGGGTTCAGTGGATCCATGGGTTGTGCAGAGCTGGTGAACATGGACATGGGAAATAACTGCTTTCTGGTGGCTTCCCTGCCCAGCTAGTTTCCCTGTCCACCCCCAGGGGAAGGGAATGGAGTGTCGCATGGGCTCAAATGCTGGTGTCTCAGTCCCTCTGTCTGGATTATTCTCCAGAAAGCCAGTGTTGTCATTCTACTTGTGCCCATGCAAATGTGTGGAGGGTTGTGGGGGGAGGTTAGACTGTGGACTGGTGAGGGCAACTGTAGGTTCAGTGGGTCCATGAGCCATGCAGTGTGGGCCACAAGTGTGGGGAACTGCCACACCTTGTCAGCTTCTCTGCTCAGCTGGTGTGTCTCCTTGCCTGGGAGTAGAGGAGGTGCTGTGTGGGTTCAGATGCTGGGGTCTTGGTCTTTCTGTCTGCCCTAAGCTCTAGGCAGCCTGGGCCACGATCTCACCAGCACCCATGTGAACCTGGTAGAATTCAGGCAAGACCTCTAAACAAAGGAAGTCAGTCTCCCTGGGTCTGAGGCAGAGCATATTCCAGCCATGGTGCAACCCCAAAAAGGTGCTGCATCTCAGCTGCTCAGGGCAAGAGGGATTTTTCTCTCCTTGGACTTCCACTATGAGACTGTACAGCTACACTAACTCCCAGCTACTCTCCAACTGGGCCAGGGTCCTGAAAAGACTGGGGAAGTCTCTTGTGATGGTAATCACTGGTGTTTGTGGTGGCAGCAGAAACAGCTGGGGTCTTTTCTAGCTTACCCTATTTCTATCTGATTACAACTCAGTTCCTGTGATGGGGCAGAGGTTGGATGCCCAGTTCTGCTCTCTATGGTGCCATCTTCCATGTTTCACAAGGATCTCATCACTCTCCTGGTGTGCTGTAGCATATTTACTCAGTTGTTCTGGTCAAAATAAATTTATCTGTTGTTTTGGTCCCTTTTTTGGAGGAGATTAGTGCTAAAAACCTTTGTAGCTGACTCTCTTGGGGAAAAAAAGTTTGTTTAGCTTTTATCTATTTTATGGCATTTAAATTGTTCCTAAATTGAGGCAATTATGAATATTTTCAGACATGTATTTGGCATACTTAAGCATTTATTTCTCTTGGGCATACACCAGTAGCGGTATTGCTGTGGCTTATCATATATATATAATTAATTTTATTTAATAATGCCAAATATTTCCCAAAATGTTTGTATCAATTTGAACTGCCACAAATAATGTGAGATTTCAGTTACTCAAAATCTTTACCAAAAATTGGTATCTTTAGTAGTTAATTTTTAGCTATTTTTGTTAGTGTGTGGTATCACCTAATTATTTATTTTAATTTTAAATTAAAAAAAAACCCATTTATTTGCACATATTTGTGGGGTAAAGTGTGTTGTTTATTAAATAAATATCTACTTATTATTTACTAAATGAAGGTTTTAAGTTACATTCCTCTGATGACTAATGACGCTGAGCATACCTGATGTATTCCACATATTTTGGCATCTCATGCTGTGCAGTGCCTACTCAGAACTTAGTTGTATTAAAACTTGGTTGACTGTCTTTTTCTTACTGTTTTGAAGAAGCTCCTTTTAAAATCAAGATACAAATCCTTTATAGGTTTTACCATGGCAAATTTCTTTCCCACATTGTGACTTGGATATTTTACTTATTTTATTTTATGTTAGTTTAGTTTAGTTTAGCTTAGTTTTTATTTTAATTTCTTAATGACATCTTTGATGAACAAAAGTTACTAATTTTAATCACACTTGATTTATTCATCTATTCTTATATGGTTAATGCACTTTTTTCAAATTTAGCATTTTGAATTTAATAAACAAATAGAAAAAATAAAATAATTCTTACTTTACCATATGTATGCATATTTATATATGTCATATTTATGTGTATGTAAATATAGGCTATATATTTATGTGAAGATACATGTATATTTTTATGTGTGTGTATAGATGGATAGATTGATAAATATAGATAATGCTATATATTTTACACATTGTGTAGGGAGGGAAGAGAAAACTAAAGTTTGAGTATACTTCAAAATAGTTTGTTCTTTTATGAAGCTAAAACATTGTCCTTTTTATCATATTTATATTACTATTATGTACTTTTTTTATATAGAAAAAATTTGTTAAGGTAAGGTGAAATTCCCTTTAGACTCAGCCTAATTTATGTCAAATACAGGACTGGTAGAATTTAAATTTTCTATAGTTTTACTCTTATTTTACTTTTATTTCTTTTACTTTCTTTATTTTTCTTTTTTTTTTTTTAGCATTGAAGCATTCCTAAAAGTGGTAATTATAATCAATCATAAAACAAAAAAACAGAACTAGAAATAATGGCTTAATAAGAAGAGAAAGGGAAGAAATATTTATATTGATAAAATGTCACTACAAATCAGCATCAGATTAAGGTCTTCACAATGAAGTACTTTTTTTAACTTCTGTTTCAATAGTGAAATAAGATTAAATCAGACATTGGACTCAGAAGGAAAATTAAGCAGCTTAATTTGAACACTTGATTCCTTGTTAAGTTCATTCATATTGGAAATATCCTTAAGTTATGTTTCTTAAAATAGAAAGGGCCATTTGAGTTAGAATAAATTAATTTTACAATACATAGATAAGCAAAATACATTTTTTAATTAAAGTACAATTTAGTTGTTTAATGGTTACATAAATGGAATTAAAAAGATGTTAGTACTAAGTTTTGTATTTCCATCTGAAGTTTATTTAAAATTTAGTAAACAATTGTTCTATGGAGAGGAAAAGGAAAAATAAACTTGCAGCTGTTCTCCAAATTACAAAGTGACAGATACTTTCATGTTTTAAGTTGTATGAAGATTATTTGTTTTTTTGTTTTTGATTTTAATTTTTAGGGCATCTATGAGCGTTAATTATACAAGCACTAAGAGCAATTAGAATTTCTAGTGTAATTCTGAAATTTTCAGGGGTAAAAAAGGAAAAATCTAAGTACTGTTGTGCAAATAACAAACCCTTTAAATATTGATCTAACTTATTGATCTTTATGGAATGTATACCAGTCTTTAACTCTTGAGTTTTTAATATGAAAGGGACAAACAATTGTTTTAAAAATACTTGATGCTAAATAGTAAAACACTGCTTAATTTGAGACTTTGGTATTCTTACTATTTTCCTTGAAATTTACATTATGATTCATTTTGTATGTAATTTTTTTGATCATCATTCGTGGAATTAGAGAACATATATATGCGGATGTCATCAGAGATGAATATTCTCCAAAACTGTAATCTCTCTACAGAGAAAGTAATTGAGACTGGACTCGCATAGACAGAATTGTGCCACTCAGTGGCTGTATCTCCAGATTGAAATTTAGGACTTCAGTATGTATTCTGCTGCACAATTCATGGCCATACCTTATCTTTAGTAGGTAGTGCCTCTGTTTATGCAATAGAGCTGAAAGAATGTGACACTTTCTTCCAATTCCTACCCATATTCAAATCCCATTTTTCCAAGCCCATCCAAAAATCCATATATGTCATGAAGATTTTTTGATCATATCAAAGTACATTGCTTTTTACTCTTTGGGCATTTATTCATTTATTTGAGCAATTACTTATCAATTTTATTTAACTGTGATTTAATATATCCTTTCCCATTAAATACTTTTTAAAGAGTCTGTTTACTACTAATTTATTTTCTGGATAATTGTTAAGGGCACCATCTCTGACCTCAAATAGATGTAAGTTCAAACACTGACTCTCCCAAATACTATATTGTTATTGTTAATTTATGATTATTTTTAATATTAGTTTAACAGGTCCTTCACTGATACTTATTGAAGATGTTAATTCTTTATTAACGCTAAATAATTATTTTTAAAATACTATTTCAAAAGTACTATTCACAATGTACAAATGGAAAGCTACTAAATAATTAAGGAGTGAATATCATTATCTCTACCTCTAGAAAACTCTCAGTTGAGAATGAAAGCTATATGTATATTTAAGTTATGAAGAACAGAATAATGAATTTTATATGTCACATGCTAAATACTGGAATTCAGAAGCAAGAAAGATAATTTCTTCTAGGACTAAATATCAGCATATAGATTGCATTTGTGCAAGGCCTGGTGGGATTGTAATAGTTCTGACAGAATGAAATGTGTAATAGTGATTTCCAGGCAGAGAAAAGTACTGTTAGGAAAGGCAGGGGATTATTGCAAATACAATGCAATGCAAGCGGTGTATTACAGGATCTGTCTTTATGCATATTAATCTGTGCAGAAGAAAACAGAGAAGTAATCAGAAAAGGAAAATTTGGCATAGCTTGAGGTCAATCTTGAATGCTAGGCTAAAATCCTATCTGATTTTGGCAGACAATCATGAAGAAAACTGAGAATTTGCAGTAGCAGTGTATAAGAAGTATGTAAGAAAGGGTTGTGAATGATGGCGGTGAGGGGCAGGTAGCACTTTTTAGAGAATCGTTTCCATAGTCTAAGGTGATGGAAGTCCTGGTGTAGGATAATGAGAGCAAGTAAATTGAACACATTTATATCAAAGATTAACATTTTCCCAGAAATGCATATGAAAAAAATAGACAGGATGAATTTTCTTTGAACACCTCTCCTTTTGCTCAGAATTGTACAGACATTTTTATAAGTATTGTGTTCCTTTATCAGTTACATGTATGAAAACTGATTTAGAAAGATTGTGGAAAACCATAAGAAAGGGTCAAAATACATAATTATTTGGTTGAAATTAAGAACCTGAGACAAAATTAAATGACATTATTTAATGAGGTGTAATAGAAGTAAAAATCTACCACACATTTTTTAGAACAACATTATTTCACTTGAGTATGAAATAATATTAATAAATCATAAGAATATCAAAAACAATAAGGATGATGCCTGATGGATCTGAGGGGACCCAACATTTACTGTGATTTTACTGCTAAAGCTGACTATCTTAAGTTTTAAAACCTTTCGGAATTATGAATGCTAAAATGTATACATGCAAAATATGCCTGTAAGGAAAAGTGATAATAGTTAGTTTACTGTTGTTAGTATATATTTCTTAAGAAGGGTAATTAAATGGAATTTTATTAGTCCAAAGAAATTCTGTGCATTTCCAAAATACTAAAAATTCATTAAAGAATAAATTTTACTGATAGAGACAGAGCAATAAAAATATAAACAAAATCGTATACTCAAATAATTTCCTCAAAATTTTAGTGCTGAATTTGGTTTCCAATTTAGGAATGACCACCATGGGGTAATAGTTTGTTGGCACAAACGTCTATTATTTCAGTCACCTTAAAAATAATCCCCATTCTCATGGGGTTGATTTCAACCAGGAAGCATTCAGCAATGGAGTAAAGAGACCAGACAAAGTTAATAAGGCTAACATGTTCTGACTTATTACCTGCTTCACTCAGGGATGGCAATCTCTTACAGGCAATATAAACATGAAACCCAAGAATAAGTGTTTAGCTGAGTGATGTTTTTTACTCTAAGTATTACATTCCCAAATGGAGTTTTTCTGTATGTGTTTGTGAAATGAAATTAGAAAGAACATTATTTCTCTATGCATAAATAAATAAGCAATTAATAAAAAAGATATGCGCAAGGAAACAACAATTCAATACAGTTTAAACAGTGATTTTTGTCCCATTAGCATGTTAGGTTTTTAAAAATTCTATTTTTTGTTTCATTAAGCACTGAAACCTGTCCACTGTAGCCTGAATAATAAAACCCACAGGCTACGGAAACTGACTTTGAAAAAAAGAAAGATTCATAGTCTCGACCTTTGATCTTTGCGGAATCTGAAAAGTTTGCTCTGTAGTGAGATAGAAAGAAGTTTTATTAGGAAATGAAAATAATTCTTTTTAATAAAAAGGACATGGAAGTGTTATGCTCTGCAGCTAATTCAAAGCTGCTGCAAAGAAAATCCCTAGGGTCACACTCAGGTAGGAGAAAACTACCCCTTCACTTGTTTCCTTTTCTTCTCCAATAATTCCTCTCTTAAGTAGAAATTGGTAAATATTTTCACTGAGGAAATAACAGCACAGCTAATAAAGAACCTGGTGCATAAAATAATCTCTGAAGTGAATGGCACTCAGCTAACATAAACTGAGTAATTGTCGATGTGCGTTTATAATCAAATTCACTAACTTTGCCGGTAGTTCAATTAAACTGTCCCTCATTAATTCTTTTGAGAATAAAGAAAGCCAACTTGCAAAATTTTAAATGCCCTCAATTGAATCAGTTAAAAAAATACACTGAAACTGAACTATCTAAAGACTTGACCTTGGAAAGCCTCCCTGTGCCATCGTAATCTTTTTAAATCAAATTATCCCTTCTAATTATTTACTTGCTGTTTAATTCCCTTACATTTTCTTTTATTTCCAACCTTTTAGCTCACCTTTGTCACAGTTTTTTTTTTTTTTTTTTTACAGGCAGGGAAAAAAATGAAAAATTATACTTTCATCATAATGTTGTATTGTCGATTCTGTATCTAAAGTCATTGTCATTCTGGAAGTTGTTCTAAGGTTCAATAGATGTTTGCCAGAATGTTAGTCTGTGAGAGCTAAGTACTTCTTGTTATACGGAGTGAGCAATGCTGTCTGCATGGAAATTAGTGTACTCCTTTTACCTACCTAGAGTTAAAATCTAAAGGAAAAAGAAAAAGCTCCTACCATGCATGCCAGTGTTCTGTGTCTATACCCCTTGTCTCCAAGTGTGAGTAGCACGGTGTATGCATACAACGCTGGGCAAATACTTGTTGAATGAATTGAATGAACATATATACATGCCTGAAATGATCAGAATGATTTCCATAAGCCACCCTCAAAAAGTAGGTTCATAACTTTATGGTTATGCTGTGACAATATAAACAAAAGCAATCTCTGATCTCCATCCTTTCCTTTCTTGGATCCCTTCCTGATTTTTGCTTCAATAATATTTCAATATCTAGTGTGTGTGCGTGTGTGTGTGTGTGTGTGTGTGTGTGTGTGTGTGTAAAATGTACCATCTGCCCCTCCAAATTAACTTGCAACAGCTTTTAATAAATAGAATTATGTTTTTGATCTGTCATGCAAAATAATTGTTAAGTTAACTAGAAAATCAATAAGTAAAAATGACTATAATGCAACTCAAATACACTATATAAATGCATGCATCCTTTCTGATGGGGTTTGACATCCATACTAATCTTTGTTATTTAAAACCAAAAATGAATAGATCTGCATATAGATATATAATAGTGTCACGAGTCATCAAAATAGATTTTTTTTAAAGCAAGTTTCTTCTTTCATTCCTTCAGCATCTTGACCCTTCTTATATATTCAGTCATGTTACATTGCTTGAAGCTGTGCTTCTATGAATCCTTAACATGGTTCTGCTGCTCTCTCTGCTTGTGATTACCCCCATTTCTGCTCACTTTATGGCAGCAGTTGGATATCCTGCTGTCTTCTATTTTCTGCACATGTGTAGCTCAGTAGAGCTGTGCTATGACGAATATTGCTTCAATGTTGCCAGATCGGTTATATTAAAGGACCTATTTCTGATGGCTGTGTTTCTATCATTGCTGTTTAGTAATGCTCAGAGGTAGGTTGATGAAACAAACTGTGACACCATATATCTATGGAGTATTAAAAACTTCCAGAATGCACAAGCCTTGCTTAGGGTGCAGTGACTGCTCCATTACAGTCTTGCCCTAAGTCCAGAGTATAAGAAATCCTCTGGAAGTATTCCTAAGCTGACTCCTCCTACCAGTACTCCCCAACTGTGATTAGTTTAAGATCCATCCATTTAGCTCCTATGAACACATTTTTCCTCTGTACTTACCATGGATACCAAGAGGACAGAAACTATGATTTATCCATCAAAATATGCCTTGTATATTGGCTGGCAAAATACAGGAATTCATAAATACTTCGAGAAAATAAATTGGAACTACATTATAACTGGAGAAATGAGATAATATTTTGGCAGTATTAAAGTAGTTTTCCAGTTACTGTTTCTGATACTTTTTTTTCCTAGTGTACACTGAATCAAGGTCTGCCATGGGTAAAGAGATTTTTTTTTTTTAGAAAGGAAGGACACACACACACACACACACACACACATAACAGAGTGGAAAAAAGAAATCATTGAGTGCATTAATACTACTTTTAAAGTTCAAAAAGCAGGAACTGATATTTGATGGGAGGTTACTACAGATTTTCAAGAGAAAAGATTTAGAGAATGAAAATGGATTTGTTCATTTAATATCAAAGGTTAAGAAATATGGTGGATTCAGAGCATCCTTTATGCTTTAATAAAACATTGTGTGCATATATGTGTTTATGTGTGTGTGTTTGCATGCATGTATGAGTGTTTTGAGTTGGAACAATATGCTGATTATATAAGAGAAGGCTTCCAACCACAAGGAAATAATCTGGGCAAATCCCTAGAAAGATTACATAGAAGAGTAAAGAATAAGGAAGAACTACTGTGTCATAGATAAAGTCTTCCACCTCTTCCCAATACATCAACAAGGAAGTGTTACCATAGAGAAAAAATGTGTTTGTTCAGAAAGTGTTCAAGAAACTCCTTTCCCCAAACACTGATGACCCCAGGAAATATAATAGATTATTAAAAAATGAAAAATGTCCCATAAAAAAATCAGGGAAGGTTGAGAGTGAGCCAGTGGAACTGGAGTTGCATTGCATCCGATGAAGAGAAAGAGGAACCTCACTGACTTGGTGGATAATTTATAAATTAACAGGCTTGCATTCTTAAAGAAATGTCAATGTCCTGAGTTTTTAAAAGAGTATGAGAGGCAGTGACAAATCTGCAGTGGGTGATGCAGGAACAAATTCTGATGAGTTGAGAACAGATGCTGCTCCAAACTAAGACTGATAAAAGAGGAACATCAGAGTCCCCCCTTTCAATTTTGCCTACGTGATTCCTCACTTTCTAAAATTCCACCCCCATCTGTTTAGATTACAACTAGAGAAAAAGAAAAACAAAGGAAAAGGGAGAAACCTGAATTAACTGAGAAACTCTGAATTGTATTTAAAAAATAAAATAAAATTGAAGATTGAATGTACATAATCACATTCAGTTAGAAAAATATTATTTTAGTTTTCCATACATGATTAGGTGAAATTAATAGCACTGTGATAATTTTCAGCTCTAGTAGAGAATCAAAAAACATATATAGACAAAGCTATAACTTGCTTAACACTGCCTGGATACACACTGAATCCCTCTACTGATTCTCTGTGCTCAGGAGAAATTTCTTTATTATAGCCTCTCCTCTCCTTCTCAGTGACCCCGACATGCCCACAATTTTGTCTTTGTTTACTAGAAATTTTCACAAATTGTCCTTAAACAGAAGTTGACCCCTCTCTCTTCATTCTGACCTCCAAAAATTAAATTACTTTCCACCTCTAACATTTTTACCACTCTCAAAATAAGGCCCTGATTTGAAATAAAATGTTAAAAGAATGTAAATTTCCCTAAGAATTTGCTTTAGCACAACTGAGAGTCTAGCTAGCAATTAGTTTAACTTTTTATTTTGAAATAACTTCAAACTTTGAATAGATTGCAAGAATAGAATCTTCCTTATACAATTTTATAAATTATTAGCTCGTTTCCTTTGTGATCTCCCCCCCCCCTTTTCCTCTCCCCCCTCTGTCTCTCATGTGTATGTGAGTGTGTGGTATGTATATGTTTTCTTTAACATATGAGACTGGGTTTCAGGCATCATTTCATTTTATGCTTTTAATGTTTCAGTTTTCATTTACTAAAAACAAGAATTTTAAAAAAATAAACACAATGAAATTGAAAGTTCAGGAAATTTAACAGTAATATAATACTTAATTCTAATCTACAATTTCTACTCCAACTTATTCCATAGTGCCAATAATGAATGTCCTGTAGGACAATTTTTCAGCACCGAGTCCAGTCCAGGTCATGTACTGAATAAAGTTTGCTTGTCTCTTCTTCAATCTGGGACAGTTTCTTACCCTTTCTTTGACTTTCATGACATTGACATTTCTTGAAGAATACAAGCCAGTTATTTTATACACTATCCCTCAGTTTAGATTTGTCTGATGTTTCCTCATGATTAGATCCAGGTTATGTATTTTTGGCTGGCACACTTATGTGATGCTATGTCCTTCTCAGGACATGAAAATGGTGGCCTATGATGTTTGTTTGTAATTTTTTGGTTATGTGAATTTTGATCAGTAAGTTAAAATATTCATTTCATCCCCTTCATAATTACTCCTATTCCCTTTCTAATTAATAACTAATTTGAGGAGAGATCCTTTGAGAACATGTAAACATCCTGTTCCTCATCAAATGCCCTACCTGTTGGTTAAGCATGTATAGATGAATCTTACCAGAATCAATTGTTAATGTTAGCTGTAAAGGTCATTATCTAACTATATTGTTTTATGTATATTTATCAGCTGATAGTCTACTGAAACAAAGAATTCATTTTCCTATTTATTATTTTATTTATTTGTATTTATGCACACACGTATACATGTATTTATTTTCCATATAGACTCATGGACTCTTAATTTATTCAATGTAACTATTAACATCTTCATATGTTTTGATGCTAAATTGCACCAGTTTGGCTACTTGAAACCCTTTCAAGCTGACTCTAACATTTTGAAACACCCCTGTCCTCATTTTCACACATGTCCTTGCTTTCTGGCACAAAAACTTGTCTCAGCCTCAACTTCTAGTTTTCCTTCCTCAGATCTGGAATAGGTCATCTTTCCAAGGATTTCTGGGCTTTTTAGTGGGCAATGGTATTTAGAAATCTTATTAGTGGTCAATTTCTGTTTAACTATTTCCCCAAAACTCAGGGACTTAAAACATGACTAAATATTTATTATCTCTGACAGTTGCTATGGGTAAGGAATTCAGGAGTGGTTGTCTGGGTGGTTCTGGCTAGGGCTTCTCATGAGTTTTCTCAGTCAGGTGTCCCTTGGATCTTGCAGTGATCTGAAGTCTTTAATGAGGCTGAAGGATCCACATGGATCACTCACATGGCTGATTGTTTCAGGGAGACCTTCATTCCCTTCTGCTATGGGCTTCTTTCCCCAACGACTAGAGTATTCTCATGATAATACAGCTGGCTTCCTCCACTGTGAATGGTTCAAGAAAACAAGAGAGAAGTGTCAATGTCTTATGACCTAGCCTTGGGAGTCATGTACTGTCACTTCTAGTATCTCTTAGTCATACAGGTGAGCTCTGATTCAGTGTGAGAAGGAACTACATGAGGGTTATTATACCAGAAGTTAAGAATCATTGGGGTCAATTTTGGATGCTGATTGCAACACAAATCAAGAATCAGTAGAACTAGGCGTGCTTATTTCTCCTGGTACAACATTGCTCCTGGGCTTTTTCAGTGAACAGAGCCATATACAAACATATATACACACATGCACAATATGTGTATGTGTGTATATAAACATCTAAAATTATGAAGTAAGTATCAATATGAGTTTATTAATTTGATAAATCCTTCAATGGGTATAATATGGTTTCAGAGCTTCAGTGCCCATTCTTAGTGGGGAAAGTTCAAAGTTTATTGGTTGTTTTGTTTTTCATTAGTTTGAGAATATATTGTTAAAGTAATTTATACAAAAGTTAATAGGATTTGATCTTTTTTGTTTGTAAATCTCCATCTTTAATATGGTTATTTTATTCATCTAAAATAGAGTTGGGATCCTTTGTTTTTCTTTGTATTCAATTTTTCTTTTCTACTTGCTAGTTAAAAATTTTAAAATATGTAGAATATTAAAAATGTATTCAGATAGTCAAAATTATACAAAAATGTTATACTCAGAGAAGTGTCACTCCTCTTCTAGCTCTTCCACCCATCTTTCCCTTATATCTAACCACTTCAGATTACTGCAGGCCCAGGAGACACTGAAGACACCTCATGAGAAACCCAAACCAGAACTGCCTGACCAAGTACTTCTGAATTCCTGAACCACAAAGCTGTGGGAGATAATACATGTTTATTATTGTTTTAGGCCACTGTGTTTTGTAGTAAACATGGAAGGCATCAATTGATCATCAACATAATTTCTAAATTTCATTAACCACAAAGATATTATAAAATAGAGTGTACTTGGCAAGCCATTCTTCTTGTCCATTAGGGGTATATTGTTGGAAATTTTTGGGAACTAGTACAAAATGAGTAGTGACCTAACTGTATTGTGCAGGGAGGTGAGACTGTCAGTTTTGAGTTATGTATGGGAACTTGGATTAAAGGGATACAACAAAGACGGTATGTCAAAGAAGGAAGTAAGTTCAGAAAGAACCTTGCCACGTTCTAGGAAATAGATAATGAAGACATGAATTACAGTACTGACTATGAAGATGAAAAGAAGGGGTATAGAATCAAAAAAAATTAGGAAATCCAACATGTGAGGCTTGGTAATTAATTAGATGGAGTGGATATGAGAGATGGTAAAGTCAGGGGGGCAATCTAGATTCCAACATTGGGTAACTAGCTGAATAACAGTGCTGAGCACTAGAGATAGGAGGTGCTCAGTTTCTCTGGGATTGGGTTTCAGGCCACCCCCCTGGGTCTCAAACCAGTCCTGTAGGACTCAAGACCCTCCATTAAAACCTGAGTTACTAGTGCATGTAGCACCTATTTTCAGCACCTATACAGGGAGACTGAGACTGCAGGAAGCTGACTTATGTAATTTCAGTGGCCAAGCATGCTCAGTAGAAAGGAGTTTATACTTAAATGACCTTCCACTGGGGGCACTAGAGAACACCAAATATATTTTAAGTAATTTTCAATGTGTATGTTGGAATTTGACCAATGAGCACACTCCAAAGAGACCAAAACAGCAGGTGCAAGGTTAGGTTATATAACCAATTACATAACTGGGAATGATCCCCTCAGTTAAATATTCATTAGATAGCATGAATACACAAAGGATAGCCAACTATAACATTGGAATCCAGGAAGAAGGTGGAGCTGTGTTCACTCTCAAACCAGCCCACACTTTGTCATTGAAGTGTGTATTTCTTTGTCTTTGCATTAAATCTATTTTTGCTCTCTATTCCTGCTCTGCTCTTGAATTCTTTATTGTGGTGAAGTCAAGAACTTGGTAGAGGACAGGGTTGAGTTTGGCATTCAACCTCCACAGACCCTCTCCTCCAGTAACACATTGACATGGAAATTGCTAGAAGATATTAGATTTAAAGGATAATATGTAAATTGATTTGGAGCTTATTGAAGCATAGGCACTGGTCTGTGCATTCCATTGAAGATACTCAGCATGGATTTCTTTTAGGATTTAAGATACTTAAGCAAGTTTATAGAGTGACAAAAAGAAGACTTTTAGGATGTCAAAGAGAAGAGAGAGCAAATGAATGATGGTGCAAGATCTAGAGATGACAGAGAGATGGGGTCAAGCATGCAGGTGGAATGATTGTCTGAATAGTAGGAAGAATAGTTAACTCATTCTTAGAACCTGGATGAAAAGCCAAATTGTGACTTTATCACTTGAAAAGTTTCAGAGTATTGTCCCCTAGTCGTGTTTTACACATGAGAGATCTCAAAGGTAATCTACGAGTCATACTAATACTAATTAGCCAACACCAGAATCAGATTTTGGTGTACTAAATTTTTCTTCCAGTTTTCATTTTACTACAACATGCTGGCTATCTAAAAAGACTTGACCTGGGGAAAAAATAAATAGTTATTTTTTCCTTCTAGGATTTATGTTAAACTATTACAACAGAATAAATTATTTGTTTCAAGCACTCCCCACTGACTTCTCCTACACACACACACACACACACACACACACACACACACACAATTTTATCATCATTAAAATAAAAATACAAAGACTACAAAGATGGGGTTACTTTTATATTTATGCTCATATAAAAAGGCTTCTGAGTTTCCCAAAGCAGGGCATTAGCCACCTCAAAAGAAGTCCAGGAACTGAGATCTGGATATCCCAATGTTAAAAGTTGGAGAAATTAGTCAAAATCCATAAGGAATGTGGGAAGAACTAGAAGCAGTCAAAGAAGTAGGAAAAAAAAAAAAAGAATTGTTTCTAGAAGTGAAGAAAGTAAGACAAAGGGGAGTAGAGCTCATCTGTGTAAATTGTATTGGTACATCAAGTGAGATGAGAGTTGAGAATTGACCATACTATTTAACAAGGACATGGTCATTCTGATCCTGACGAGCAGTGTGAAGTACTGAGCACAAAACTGACTGGAGTGAGCTTAAAGCAGCAGAAGAAACGAAGATCTCAAGTATACACATTCTTTTAGAGGATCATTGCTAAAAATGAAAGCAGAGAAAATGTGACTAGTAGCTGCAAAGGGATATGAACTCAAGAGACGGATTTGTGTATTAAATTTTTGAGATGGGAAAACATTACCATGGTTATATGCAGATGGGAATGATCCCAAAAAAATAGAGATAACAGGTATTTTCAGAGCAATGGGCAGGATTTAGGTGAGAGAATATGAGACACAATGCAGAAGTAGATGGGTTGGCCTTAAACAAAAGCACAGAGAATAAATCTGTATTAAGAAAGTAAAGAATGGAAGAAAGGGGAAGAATGATGGTACATTGCTTATGGATTTGTTTTCTGGTTGTTTTGATTTTCTTAGTAAAGTAAGAAACAAGGTCATACCCTACATGTGAGAATAAAGGATGACGTTTTGAAGATTTCAGCAGAGAGAACAAGAAATTTAATAATTATCTAGAAGCATGGGTAAATGGATGGATAAGGGAAATGCAGTATGGATGTCAGGCAGCATAAAGGACCCAACTGAGAAGAGTGGTAGTAATTTAAAATGAGACCAGAGTTTGACTTGGAAAATGAGGAGCTGAGGTAGGATAGGAGACAAGAGAAGTGCAGGAGAAAAAGAAGTGAAGGAACTGAGAGGCCAGGGCACCAAAAGGACGATCTATGAGGATACTGACATTGCCAAGAATATGGCATGAATAAATCAGAGAGGAAGATAGCAAATCAGTGAAAATATTCAAGGAATGATTAGGAGCAACCTTGAGGCTGGCAACTTACTGAAGCAAGGAACCATATACTCTTGAAATGTTGAGACTGAATAATGGCTGTTTTTAGGGATGGAAGAGGCAAACTGGTCTGAAAGCAAGAATGAGCTACAAAAAGGATACCTATCTTCCCTCTAAGCTTCATGCTAGGTGAATTATGGGAAAAAAAAGCAACAGCCAGTGGATATTTTGGAGGCTTCACAGGAAGCCAAGTTGAGGGAAGAGCCTAAAAAACAAGAAAGCAAAAGGGACTTTTAGGGAAATGGTTGAACACTGAGGGATTTTGCTGATAACTGTATGTTCCAGATAAAAAAGCTTTAGGGGATGTTGAGGTTTAGGTAAAAGAGTCTAAAAAGGGTCTGTACATTGCTGTCTGAGAAATTTAAATCCAGAGATTGAGAATAACCTAGCAATCTCAGGCTTCTGGTGACTGACTTGAACAGAAAAAAAGGGCATAATAAAATTAGCATTGATGACTTCTAGGCAACAAGTGGTGGAGAAACACTAGATCCTTGGTGTGGGGTCAGGAGGGGTACCCCTCCTGGTGATGGGGTGGGGAGATCTGGACAGCAGCTGGAGCACACAGCACTCTCTGAACTGCTGCCTGACAGTATTTGATTCAATTTTCTTTTTCACGGAATTTCTCAAATTATTTTTCTGTGATTTCTAGTATTCCCTTAAATATCTGAAATATTTGTTTACTTTCTTATTCTCTTATTTCTAAGTCTTTTTCTTGGTTCTCAGTCTATACTGTCTTCATAAGCTACTGAGAGAAGTGATAGAGAGAACTCTTTCTATTACTGGTGACAAAACATACTTTAAATTGTAGGAAAATAAGGTAATATAGAGGAAATGTTTGTATTGTGGTGACATTTTACATGAAGTAGATGTATATCATTTTGAAATTTATAATTCATACTCTGTAATTTACAAGGCTCTTACTTGCATCTCACAAGAAAACTCTCTCTCTTAAGAAGGTAACATTAACAATTGTTAAATCCATTTTACCAATGAGAAAATAGATTCAAAGGAGCTAATTATTTTGCCCAACATCATACCACTAATACACATTAGACCAAGGATTTTATCGATCAAGGTTTTCTTTTCTAGTTAATTATGAATTATCTTAATATCCTGGATTTTATAAGGGGTAGAGAAAAGGCTTGATAAAGGAAGCCAATGGTGTTGCGGATTTAGAGAACTATCAACAACCCTGAGGATACATCAAGGAATTTCACATTGTTTCTTACATAGAAAAAACCTAGGAGGTATTATGGTTGTAGCTGTAAGTTGACTGCCAGGAAGAGTTTTATAATTTGACTGTAATTACCTGCCATCTCATCTTCCTCTTGGTGTTCTGAATGCCTGAAATGTTTACAACAGTCAAAACCTTGCTTCAATGGTTATCACAAATTCTTCTTCCTCAGTAAAAATGTCTTGATCCAGGAGTAGATTAGAACCTCTCCTTTAAATCTCCTAAGAATTGTGGGCCGAGCCCGTGGCGCACTCGAGAGAGTGCGGCGCTGGGAGTGCAGCGATGCTCCCGCCACGGGTTCGGATCCTAAATGGGAATGGCCAGTGCACTCACTGGCTGAGTGCCGGTCACGAAAAAGACAAAAATAAATAAATAAATAAATAAATAAATAAAATAAATCTCCTAAGAATTGTCTTTATACATTTATTCTTTCACTTTACATATATTCCACTGCATAGTAGAGCCATTTGGGCTATCATCCAAGCACTTACCAGTAAATTACAATGAGAACTAGCTCAGTTGGGAACCTTTAAAAGAGGGATAGCATACATATCTTGCCATGTCTTTAGGAATAAATGAAAGTTGAGCAGTAATGTTCTGCACAACATAAAATGCTATGCAAATAGGAGTTATATGCTATTATTTGTACTAAGAATACATAGCAGAGTATCACAGTTAGGAATTCAGGCTCTAGCTTGAGACTGGAGTTGAAACCCAATTCTATCACTTACTTACCTTATGGGCAAGCTATTCCTCTGTGTCAGAGATTCTTCATCTATAAAATGGGGACAATAAAGAAACCTTATTGATAAAGTTGTTCATTCATTCTTTCAGCAAATCTTTATTGTGGGTCAAGTACTGGGCTATGTGCCAGTTAAATGAATTGACACTTGTAAACCCCCCAGAAAAACTAATACCTAGTGAGCTCTCAATAAATGTTAGATTTATTTTCCTATTAATTTGTTGAGAGAAATTCCTTGAATATAAGTAAGAGTCAAAACATGGCTAATGAAATTCAATTAATTATAATTTAGGAATATATCAAACCAAATTTTAAACTCTCCAAAGCAATGTGTCAAATGTCTACTATGAAAATCCCAACAAAAATAAACCTGCTTTGCCCAATATCTTTACTTTATATGTCAGAAACCAATTTTGAATTATACAAAACATGAAGCACTTTTAATCCAACTTAAAATATATACTATTAATGCATAAACCATGATTCATATGAAGTACTTAAATATTAAAGAAAGTCAAAATCCTTTCTGACAGTGTCTGACCTTTATCCTTATCTATTCCTAAAATACATCATGCCTATCAACCAAAGCTTTAATCACTTTCTCATTTCAGATATTGAAAGAGAGATTCCATTAAATCAAGTAAAGGTCATCTTTCTTTGAAATATAGATTATTCACCTGCACTCTTTAAAAAAGCACAGATTGGAGAGCAAACTCAATAGAGGCACCTTTCTCCCCACTCTTCAAAGTAATAAGTAAGCAGCCAAAAGGATTAAGGATGATTATGTTCAGCTTTCAAGAACTGAGTTCCAAACCAGATATGAAATGCAATTCCAGTACTTCAAGAGTAGGGTCCATATTTTGAAAAAGAAAGTACTTATTCAGTTTCTCTGGGTTTCTTTTGAAGCACCTATGAAATATATTCAGGTTAAAGCAGTAACACAAGATAAGTAGGACTGGGTAATGCATCCAAAAATTTTCCCAGAAAAGCAAATTGTTGTTGTATAGAAACCTAAAGTTCTAGAGCAAATGTATAGCATTTCTTTGCTCTAAAGTCCCCATTTGTTTTAATAAGTAGTTTAGGAACTCCCTAGAGGAAATTTATCCCTAATGGAAATGTGGGTCTTTTAATTCATGTATATTTCTTTTAAAAAAGAATGATTTCAATTTTTTTTAAAGTGTCAAAGGTAGTTGCTTTATAAAGTCATTTCTGATAGTGCTGTTCCTTACCAGGGTACCACCAGATAGTTCACAAACGTGTAGTAGTCATTAACCATTAACACATAAATGCTGGAAAAATTATTCTAGCAAAGTGATATGTCCATTAAGAGATTAATTTCCCTGCAGGGTTTTTAAATCTCACACTTGCACCAAGACCATTTGACCAGGTCTTCCTGAAAACCTAGAACCAAATTGTTCTCCTCACATAGTATTCACTGTATCTTCTGCTTTCTCACATAGCAGTCCTTTAAAATATACTCCCTTGTTATTTTATAGTACCATGAGACTTGTCCAAATCTATCTTCCCAGAAACAAAAACTCTTCCTCCTGCCTTGCTTAATAAAGCATAAGGACTTCTGATCTCTGACCATTACCATTCTTCTCTGAATTCTTCTAAAGTATACAGATTTACCCCCATGCTATAGAGGCACCAGGATTGCTTCATCAGTACTGGGCAGGCCTAGGGGTGCAGAATTCATGCTGGGTTTAGTCCTCCAGTACTCACATACACCAGATGTCAGGAACTTAGAAAATGTTGGATATGAAAGTGCAAAACAGACACTGGGCCAACAGTTTTGGGGAGAAGATGGGTTGGGGGCCTCAGAAGATTCTAAGAAAATAGAGTGTCTAAACTGAAGGTTCAATTGTTCATATTTTCACTGCTAATTACATATACTGAAAATAAAATTAAAAACATAAAAATTGGTTGATGTGTAAAAGCAAATCCAGTTATATATATATATATATTTTTTTTTAATTTCCTACCTAGTATGCCTGATTACTATGCAACAAAATTAGACTTACAACTCATTTCATATGTCAGATTTATTTACTAAATTTTATTTGTAGTCAAAGCTGAGCTCATCCTACTGCTCTTATAAAATGATTGTGAGCTTATAGCTTAACATGAATGGGCCATTATTACTGTGCAATGCTAGCTTCATTTCATGATATGAAATTACCCCAACTTTCAAGAAGTAGGGAAAAGTGGGAAGGTGGCTGTATGTGAAACCCTTGCATTGTAAAATTGTGGTTTATAATTAGTAGTGTACTAGAATGATAGAGAGGTAGAGCATTTTTTTATTTTACAGGGCTCAGCAATTTAACCAGGAGGAAGAAACAATTATTGAAAAAGAACAGTAAGTCATTTTTAAAAGTCCATTAGAATATAGTTGTATTAGTCCCTTTTGTGTTGCTATAACAGAATACCTGAGACTGGGGAATTTATAAGGAAAAGAGGTTTATTTGGCTTTCAAGTCTAGGACAGTTGCATCTGGTGCAGGCCTCAGGCTGCTTCTACTCGTGGTGGGAAGTGGCAGGCAGCCAGAGGGTACAAGCAGATCACATGGTGAGAGAAGGAAGAGAGGGAGAGGAGGTGCCAGGGTCTTTAAAGCAACCAGCTCTCACGGGAACTAACCAAGTGAGAACTCACTCATTAATCCCCCCACCTAGGGAGAGCATTAATCCATTCATGAGGGATCCACCCCCCCTGACTCAATCAGTTTCCAACACTGCAACATTGGAGATTAGACTTCCATGAGTTCTGGGAGGACAATACATCCAAACTCTATTAAAACTTGCTGTTTTAATATTTACTTGGTTTATATAGACTTTTTTTTGCATAACTTCATTGTATTATAACGTGAATTAAGTATTTTACCCTGAACATTATAGTAGGGCTATAAAATTGCACAGAGTACCTATATAGTTGTATTAAGAAATGATAACAATTGACCAGCATTATTTTTTAAAAATCAATTTCAGTGCATAGTAAAGTATCTTTTCAGAGAAAAACTGAACATTTTTTTACTTTCTTGATTATAATTAAAAATGGGAGAAGCTCCTAGCAGTCTTTAAGATTTTGTAAATATTTAATGCAGGGAATGTAAATATTTGTTGTATATATTACTTTCTGGCTGTAGATAACCAATTTTTGGCATCCATGGTGCATAAGCAATATGCAAATAGTAAACAGATTTAAATCATAGGGCAAAAAATCTTTAACACACCATGGGGCCAGAGAAATTTATAGTGCTTTGAGCTCCCTGATGAATACTGATATTTTACTCTTAATCAATTGCAGCAGGTAAGAGAAACAACATTTTGCAAGCCAACTGGAATGTATATCCTTTTTTATAAAGTGTGTCTATTACTCTCATTTCATATATTAAAAGCAATATATTAACAGGAATTGCTTCAACATACAGGAAATAGAATTCATCTCTTGTAAAATGGAGTCCAGAGAATGTTCATGTTTCACAATTGAATCACTTATCTTGAAAATGAAGATTGTGAACAGAGTCGGTTACTATAGCATAGCTGAGAAAGATGAAGTGACTCCTTTCATTTTGCTTCCTTCTGCTATGGATGTATTGGAATTGCAGCCATGGTTTGAATCTTTCTCCCCACTCCTTCCTCCTCACTGACTTGAATGGCATGCCCAGTCTCTTGGAGGCTAAATAGACTGCAAGGGATATACTTGTAAATATGAGAAAACATTTTTATTTATTATAAATCCTTACCTAGCTAATAGGATACAAGGTATACCGATCTAGGAAAATACTTCTTTTGCTGTTTTTCATTTTTAACTAAGTTTACTGTCAGATAGACCTTGAAATGCATTCATGTTACTGTTTTGGATTTGTCTGGCTCTACTGCTGTGGCCTGGAATCCTCACAGCACCAGTAGTCTAGCTTTTAATCCTGTTTGTGATGCCAGTTGTAAAGCTAGGCCACCACGCTAGTTGTTGGGCTCTTTTACCTGCCGATAATCCTGCACCAACTGGGCCGATGGTTGAGCGAGGGCTGGGTCTGGAGCTCCAGACCCCTCAAGTCCATTCACAGACTGGGTCACAAACCCTCACATGCCAGGCTGCGTCACCAGACCCCTCCACGCAGCTCTATAAGCTAGGTAACTGGCCAAAAGGTCCTTGGAAGCTGCAGGTCTGGAAAAAACATGGCCACGCAGGGCTGATGCCCAAGGCAGTAAACACCAGCCAAAGCGGTGCCATCTTGCAGGCACACTTACTCCACCCACAAACACAATGCTTACTGAACCACCCTGAACCAGCTCCGAGGCGAGGGGAGCCTGACCAAATTGTTCCATTTTCCCAACAGGACCCTTCTCCCATAGACAGGGGTGTTGAAGAGTTTTCCACACGGTTTCATCTCCTAATGAAGAACAATCCCAATTACAAGAAGAACATAGGATAATGACTCCCAACACCACAAAATAGAAAATGCAAATATGTGGGAATATGAGTATACACTAGGGACATGTCAGATCACGTAATAATGTATCAAGCTGACACAAACATTTAAACAATTTAACACCTAGGTCCTCTCCTAAATTATCTGGCTACTTAAAGTGAACTTGATTTTAGGCTAAATTGTAGAGATAGTTGACTTATTATGAAATGTCACTTTGTGTGACCCCATAGATCAAAGACCTCACACAGTTTGTCCTCAGAACCCTTTATGTGAATGGTACAACATAGCAATAAAGAAGCTAAGATCAGCACAAGCAACAAGGTCAGCAAATACTGCAGCCAAATCATTACATATTATATATTTACCTAGTATATACAGAATCCATCTAAATTGGGTTTTTATTTATCACCTTCCCAGCAGTTCTATAATGTTTGTGCTCTAAAAAAAATGACCATTGAAATTATTGACTATTTTATAGATTCTTGGGCCCCACACTTAGAGATTCTGATTTACTGAGTTTAATGGAACATCTACGGATTGGCTTGTTAAACTAACATCTCACGTGTTTCCGACTAAAGTAGACCACATTTTTATAAACACTTACAGTGTATTTGCAAATGCTGGACCTATAATAGGTACTCAGATAATTATCTAATTAAACTGAAACATGACTAAATGAGTACTCTCATTGCCTGCAAGTTACACTTTTTTCTGGGTCTCCTGCCTTGTCTCTTTCCATCACTTAATGTATCCCATGCAATTAAGCATCTTCCAGATTCTGTCATTCCTTTGCCTGATGTATTTTTTCTTTTTTCTTTTTTTATTGAAACATAATTGATTATAAATATTCATGAGGTACATATTTGACTATCAATACTTGTGTACAATATGTGATAATGAAATCAGGATAAGTAGCATATTCATCATTACAAAACGGACACAATGAATGATTCCATTAACCAATTTCTCACTAACCACCTCCCCCACTTCCTTTCCCATCTCTAGTAGTCACAGTTCTGTTCTCTCCTTCTGAAAGTTCAATACATTATCGTGATTGTTCTTTCTTTCCTTCTTTGCTTCCACTTATGAGTGAGGACATGTGGTATTTCTTTTTCTGTGCCTGGCTTATTTCACTTAACATAATTTTCTCCAAGCTCATCCACACTGCTGTAAATGGGAGAGTAGTATTTATGGCTGAGTAGTATTCCATTGAGTCTGTATACCACATTTTCTTTATCCAGTCATCTATGGATGGATATTTAGGTTGGTTCCATAACTTGGCTACTGTAAACAGAACTGTGATAAATGTGGAAATATTTTTTCAAGAGTAGAGGGTAAAGTACAAACTTTTTAGCCTTTCAAATTCTGGATAAAGTTCAGTTTCCAATTTTGTTTACTACATTTTCACAAAATATTGCACTCAAACCAGTTTGGGTAATTTCTCCACATTGTCTCCCAATGCATTTTTCTAGCTTCTGCCAACAGTCTCTCCCATTTCTATCTTTTGAAATTCTATACTATCCACTAAGATTCAAACTATAAAGCTACATGACTACCCCACTTGTCAGGTTACAGCCATTAGTAACTAAAGCCAAAATGTTTCATTATTTTAGTTATACTGTTTCTATTTGTATTGTCAAGGCTAGAGCTCAGACCCATCAAACCCATCCTACAGACTGGATCACCAGACCCCTTACATGGCAGGTGGGGTCACCAGACTCCTCACACACAGGTCCACATTAAGTAATTGGGAAAGATCCCAGGAGTCATTAGCAGATGACACAAGCTCAGTCCTCAGCATCAGCAGCAGTAGCAGTCTCCCTCTGCCCCTCCCACCAGTCTCCCAGGGGTTGGGGGAAGGCCATAAATCAGAGCCACTCATCCCTTATATTTAAGTCCATAACGCAGGACACCTGGGTGCACATGCACAATTACATTAGACAATAACCAAGGGACACCTGGGAGCATGTGCATATTTACATCAAATGCTCAGCCAGATTCTGAACATCTGAGAGGCCCTAACCATTTTCCTATATTTTCCCAGCACCAACCCAAATGCCACTTTTTCTGAGATATAACCCCTCTCATTGTACTTCCCACCATTTAAGAAATTTTCCCATTTCATCTGATGTTAAAGATTTTTATGCAATATCTAATAGTCCCTATTAGAGAAAGAACCACTAAGACTGTTCTGTTTTAGTATGGTAGCCACTAGCCACATGCAGCTATTTAAATTGAAATTAGTTAAAATTAAATAACATTAAATATTCAGTGTCTCAGTCACGCTAGCACTTTCCAATTGGACTGCAGAGATATAGAATCCTTCCATCATTTCAGAAAGTTCTGTTGGACAGTGCTGCACTAGAGGATTAAGACTATCTTATGGAATTTCTTCCTTATGGATTTAAGTGCAGTTCCTTCATTAAAGTATAGTAATTAAATGTGTGTTATTACTGGATAATGCTGACCTGCATATTCTCAAACTCCTAATGGAGATTCTATATCATTACAAAAACAATTATTTCCAACATACCATTATTGTTTAGTGTACCAGATCTCACACTTTAGCATAAATCAGAATCAGCTGGAAAGCTTGTTAAACTACAGATTGTTTGGCTCTGCCCTCGAAGTTTCTGATTCACTTGATCAGAACTAGAGACAGGATTTGCAGACTTTCTAACAAGTTCCCAGGTGATTCTGAGGCAGCTGGTCTGGAGGAGACATTTGGAGAACTACTGGCTTACTGTATTTTTATATTGTTATTCCAGATTCTTTTATAATTGTTCATTATGCTCTTTGAGCTCTACATCTGTCAACTTTTATTTACACGGAGTATTTAATTAGAAAGAAGTCCATTTAACTCAACATGCATGTAATGAGTGCTAGGTCCCAAATCTGAATTAGAAGTATAATATTGGTATCTGTATCATATTTTCTAACCTTGTAGAATTGGAGTCTAGCCAGAATGATGACAGAAGGATACATGAAAAAAATAGTAATTCCAATATATTCTTTTATACATATATATGTATATATATACATATATATATATATGCAATTCTTTCCTTTATTTACTAAATTGCAAAAGGATGAGTTGTTAATTTTTTAGCATTTTTTCAATGGTGACTAGTTATGTTTTCTTTATTTTTTTATTGGTTATGAATACTCATGAGACACAAAGCTGATTGTTACCCCTCGTGCCCATGATGTGAGGGCCAGATTCATACTGGCAGCATTCCTATTACCACAAATTGCATTTGTACCTTGTGTCCCCCACTCAATTACCCCCAACCTCTCTCCCTCTCCCCCTTACCCCCCCGCTCCACTTTGTAGCCCAAAGAATGTTCTCTCCCTCTGCAAGTCCAAAGCACTACTGTGGTCTTTCTTTGCTTCCTTCTTTCTCTCTTAGCTCCCACGTATGAGTGAGTATGTGTGGTATTTATTTTTCTGTGTTTTTCTTATTTCACTCAACATAAGTTTCTCCAGGCTCATCCATATTGTTGCAAATGGGAGTATTTCATTCATTTTTTTTCTTGCACATTACAATATTGAAAACACTTTACTACAAATTATTCTGTTTGATTTGTACAATAACCCTGTGACCTAGTGTAGATATAGAGTATTTCCATTAATAGATGAGAAAACCAAGACTCAGAAAGTTCATATCATAAACAACTTCACTGGATGTTTGAGGTGCCTATTAGAGCAAAATTAGAGCGAAACCTATGCCATGAGTTTTCCTTTCAAATACATATGAAAAAGTGAACCACGTTTATTAAAAAGATTCAACTGATAGCTTGAGCTGGAACTTTATTATGTTTTAATTTTCTAAATATGAAGTGGCAGATAATACAAGGAGTCTTCAAAATATTTATGGAAAGATTTGAAGTATCTTTAATTCCATTTTCCACAAACTTTTTGAGTCCTTGTACAGATTAAAAAATCTTGAATGAAATACTAGAGCTACTGGAAGTCCAGGGAATTTATATGCATTTCCCTTTAGAGATATAAAGGCTGAGGAAGCAAGTAATTGCCAGTTAGGAAATGTAGATAAATGTTAGCTTCCCTTATTTCTTCTTTTCTCCAGGGCAATCACACATGTGAAGACTGGGAATGTGCAAACACTTGGAGTGTCTGGTGAAAGTACTAAGCCATTCAAACACAATGTATGATATCCTACTGTGTTCCTTTTGTCCCCAAGACAATTACAATTAAATTAATCTTCTGCCAAAACAAATGTAACATAATGGGTCAAAATCTTCATAAACCTTTAACAATCTGACAATAAATTAACAAATTGACTAATGTCTCTGTAGTGGCTGTAACATCTGGGACTAAAGGAGGGAAGATGAGATGAGAGCAGGAAAACATGTTGTTCGTTAATTGCTCTGTGGACTTTTTCTATAGTGGATCGTCCTCCCAATCCAATTTAAGTAAATCATCGAGCATATGGTTTGTACTAAATTTAGAGCATCTGTGGTACTCACTGCTACGCATATTTGCCATGCAGGTGTCTGATTGTGAACTTGTCATTTGGACAGATGGGATTTTTCTGTTTGTCTTTTTTATTGGTAGTAGAGTAAGGGAGTTAACCCTACCTTCTGTTGAGACAGCTCTGCTCACATCATTTTCTTTCCTCCCTTGTAAAGTGAGAGTTAATGCTGACATCCTCTTTTCTTATTCAAATTAAGTGATTAAATTTATGCAAATAAAAATGTTTTAACTGGAATGGTTCACTTTTCAGAACAAAATATACAATTTTACAATATATTCTCTTAAAGACTCTTTAATGCACTTATTTACATTAATCATTAATGTAAATAGATAATATAGATTACTTATTATCAACTAGACACTTCTTGAGAAGATAAGGGATATTTTAAAATTTAATCCTATTAACAGCCCTATAATGTAGGTGTAATTCATATACCCATCTTATAGATGGAAGTATTAAGGCACAAGAAACTTGGCAGAAGTTACACAATCATTAAGAAGTGGAACTAGCCTTGAACCCAGGCTGTTTGGCACCAGAACCCATTATTTTAGGTTATACTCTATTGCTTCTCCTATTGACAAAATTGATTGATAAGTTCACTGTTTTCTAGTGTTCTTTTTAATTTTTTTGTCAATGCCCTTATCAACATCAGATTCAAAATTATTTTGTTGTTGATAAACTAACACTTATTATATTCAATATATTGTTTTCTTTGATGGTGGTGATCATGATAGGCAGGGTTCAGTGAAGGTTAATAGCCACAAGGTGAGACGTTTGGAATAGAGAACATATTCCTACCTCTGAACATATGTCTTTGTCTTAATCTGTTTGAGCTGCTATAACAAAATTATAATAGACTAGGCTGCTTAACCAACAGAAATTTATCTCACCATTCTGGAGGCTGGGAAGTCCAAGGTCAAGGTGTTGGCCAATTCATTTCCAGGTGAGGGCCATCTTCGTGGTTTGCAGATGCTGTCTTCTTGTTGTATCCTCACATGGTAGAGAGGGAGAGAGCTTTAGTCTTTTTGTCTTCTTCTAAGAACTCTAATCTTATCATGGAAGCTCTACCCTCATGACCTCATCTAAACCTATTATGTCCTAAAAGCTCCACCTTCCAATACTATCCCATCACAGGTTAGGTTTTCAACATGAATTTTTCAAGAAACACAAGCATTAAGTCCACTCCTAAATATAAATGATCTGATAAAATGGAAGAAAGAAAAGAAAAATAAAATAAAATACAGAAAAGGTTTAAAAGGAAAAAAAAAAAAAGAAAAAGAAAAGGAACAAAAGATGCATAACATTAATAAGTTAATGTTTCTCTCCTAGGACTCCTCAGCAGAGGAGAGCTATGCTTCTAGAAGAACTAAGAGCCCCAGGGCCTATACTGGAGGCATGTCCAGTATTGTATTTAGAAACTGCTATTGCTTCTTGTATTAGTCCATTTCTGTTGCTTATAATATAAACACCTGGAACTGGATAATTTTTAAAGAAAACAAGATTTATTGCTTAGTGTTTTGGAGGCCAGGAAATACAAAGTCCAGGGAACACATCTGGTGAAGGTCCTGGTGGTGATAGTGTCCCACGAGTCTCACATGGCATAATGGTGAAGCAGAGAGAGAGAACTTCTAATGTGCTATTTTTTTTTTAAAGCTCTCAGAACCATACCCCTGACCACCATTAAACCATCAATTTAATTACTTCTTCAAGGCCCCACCTTTCAATTACCATAATAAGATTTCCCACCCTTTTAACAATCACAGTGGGGATCAAGCTCCTAACACATAAAACTTGGACACAATTCAATCTATACCATTTCTACTGCTTGCCCTATGCTTATCATAATGGATTTTATTTCATTTTGTTTACTTGAATCAGTAAATATTCATACAAAATCAAAGTGGTCGTATCTCACTGGTAGATACAACATTACATGCTCATGACCTGGCTACAAGGGCAGTTGGAAGGGCAAGAAAGATTTTTGGATGAAAGTAAGCGTGGCCTCTTAAAGGGGAATATTCTCCAAATATCAGAAAAGGGAACAGAGATTGTGCCATCCAACTATGCAAGCAGATTCTTAACTGACCCTAACACTGAGTCTTCAATCTTCAGTAAGCAATTTCATCATCTATGGCTTCTGGCAAGAGGGTATATGAGAAGATCGGAGAACTCTACGAGCCTCACCCATTACCAGATCTCTCTGCTATGCTGGCTTTGTGATGATGAATACAGCATTCAGCAAGTCAACAGAGGTAGTGATACAAAAGCATAACTGGCAGATAATGTACACTTATTGCCAGAAAAAGTATTTGGATAGAACTAAACTTTTTCCCCACCCATTACAGAAGGGGATTTAATATAATAAACCAATCACCAAGTGACTGGCTCGTATGTCTGAATAATGGTTCCACTGTGGGGACTCTGTATTGATCTTTGCTGTGATCCAGGATATTTAGCAGTTGCCAAGTCAACCTTGGTGAAGGAAAGTCCGTGCACCATCCTGACATTTTTTTTCTTGATTCCTTTTATTAAATATTAGAACTGAAACGGGAAAAATGACTGACCTTCATAGAGCACATGAAGTTGTTTTTATGAGTAATTGTAACTTCCTCCACAATGTTGTCTTGATGAACATTGAAATGGGCACAAATGCATTTACACTAAGTGCTAATTCTCATGAAGTAAATCCACATAGCTAGTATTAGCTTCCTAGAGCTGACGTAGCAATGAACCACAGACTGGATGGCATAAAAAGTAGAAATTTATTGTCTTACAGTTCTGGAGGTTAGAAGTTTGAAATCAAGGTGTTAGCAGAGTTGGTTCATTCTGAGGGCTGTGAGAGAGAATCCGTGTCATGCCTCTCTTTGTTGTTTCTTGTTGACAATCTTCAGTGTCCCCTGGCCTACAGACGTATCTCCCAATCTTTGGCTTCACCTACAAATAATCTTTTCTGTGTGTGTGTGTTTGTGTACAAATTTCCCCTTTTTAGAAGGACATAAGTCATATTGTATTAGGACCTATCCCAATGATTTCATCTAAACTTGATCATTTGCTAAGATTTTATTTTCATATATGATCATATTCACAGGTACTGAAGATAAGACTTCATCTCATACATCATTCCACATCGTTTTGGGGGACATGATTCAACTTGTAACATAGCTCTTCCTCCAAACTCTTTAGTAGTAATTTCCTAATATTGCTCTTTTTATGTCTTTGTCTCTCGAATTATATATCAGCCACTGACCAAACATCTTTGTAATTTCCTCACCTTCAGCCATCTCTCATTCCAAGAAAAGGGACCCTAAGTTCTGTTCACTAGGGGCACTTCATTTCTCCACTTAGTGAATATATAATTCTATCTTGCTTAGGTAAAAGTGTATTATACAGTAGCATCTGTAAGGCTTTATGGTTTTTAATTTTGGCCAACTGGTCACAGGGATTTCTGCACAGGATAAGAGAAAGGTGGCAGAATGGGAGTAGACAACAGTAATTATGAGCCATCTGCTCAGGCTATTCACCATTGCCTTCGATAACTGCTTGAGATCATCCTGTATGTAAACTTCCACTAAATAGGGAAAGATATTAAACTTTACAGGTTTATGGATCAGATAGCACTCAGTTTAAGATGGACATCACATTATATGTGTGCCTATTATTGATAGTCAGATCTCATTATTTACATGACTCCACCAATAAAAATTGAAAAACAGAGAAAAACCCTAAAGAACTTACATGTTATCCTATCGGATCTTGCCACAGTCTCCACATGCATCCAAATGCTTCAGATAATTGTAATGCCTGGGTTAAAAAGGTTAAGTGGCTTTCACCACCATGTGTGTAAGATTTCTTTTCACTCTTTATCCTTCTCAAAATTCAAAGGTTTTTCCCCACCTGGAGAATGATTTGGAGCAACATGCTTTAAGTATAGATTGCTTTCAAAACCAAAGAAACCTTGTGCCTCTTTCTCAGTGGTAGATAGAACAAAAAGTGTGGCCTGTTGCCCTTTTCACTATAATTTATATTATAATGTACCAAAATCACTGCACTTTCAGAAACTTTACTGAAGAGCCTGATGTGTTCATGGGATTTCTGTTTCTTTTATTAATGTGTTTGAACAAAACATTTTTCCTTTGAGGAAACTCCAGAGCACATGATTTGGAACTTAAGCAGCCACAATGCCCAAAATCATGTCACAAAAATGGTCTATTGAAAACATCTGAGTTGTCACAGCTAAGGACTGATTATGTTACTTATAGAGCCAATTATACTTATGGCACACAACTCACGCTTCTGCTAAAATCATTTTTTCCCTGTAACCTGCACATGGCTGCCCATGCTTCAAACATGTATTCCAGGACACATGCTGCAGTTTCTTCAAATCCCTAGATTCAAATTCAAGTCAGAGACACATACATTGTTTAAGGTATCCGAGGACACGTTCTCACACCTTCTGTGATAGATGTTGGGAAAGTAAATACTGTTTGTATTTTGCTTCTAGTGAAGGACAAATACTTTCTATCTTAAGGCAGAGGTTAAAATGCTGGGCTTCCAAATGTCAAATAGAGTTCCCTAGGGTTACCCATGTCATTTAGTAGCAGTCATTATCCACCCAGCCCAAACCCAGTTATGTGCCATGATCTTTTTCCACCCCCCTCCACTCTTTCTCCAAGGTCAATGCATCAGCAGCTATTGTTGGATTTACCTTGAAAATAAATTTTTTGTCTCTCTGTACTTCTCTTTATCTTCATTGTTCCCATTAAATATCAAGCTACTTACACTTTTTGACTATACTATATTATCTAACTTATCTCCTTGTTTTCTTTATCTTTATTTTTATTTTCATTTGTTAGAATACTTACTCCATCCAGGAGGTAGATTATTTTTAAAAGTTAAATTCAAATAATGCCACTCCTCTGCTTAAGAAATAAAACCAAACCCAAACCTTTATTAATCTTTTATTCTCTCTAAAATAAATGCCTAAGTTTTGAAAAGGCTTACAAAGTTTTTTATGATTTCAATCCTGACTACTTCTCCAAATTCAATTTATACCGTTGTCCCATCCCTCACTGGACATTAGCCACACTGGACTTCTATCTTTTCTTCAGACACACCAGCTCTTCCATCTCTGTCTTAAAGCTGCTTTTCCTCTGGCTGGAGTGCTCTTTCCTCAGACTGTTAATGAACTGGCTCCTTCCTCCCTCACTAAACTCTCAGGTCAGAAGTTATCGCACTAGAGGGATGCTCTCTGACCGCTCAGTGGAAGGTGCGCTCACTGCAATTGTGGTAGCTGCTCTCCAAAGATAATCTCCAGTGAATCGCACCTCCCAATATTCATGCCTTTGTGGGGTTTCTTTCTCGTTGAATCTGGATTGGCCCTGCAACTCACTTTAATTGGTAGAATGTGGTAGAAGGGACACTGTGACAGTTCTGGGCCCAAACCTTAAGAAGACCTGGCAGCTTCCAGTTTTGAACTTTTGGGGACCCTTAGCTACCATGTAACAAATTTGCTTTTCTTGATAAGAGCTGTCATGAAGAGATCATTTACAAAGGCTAGGTGGGGTAGGGAAGAACCTGAGACCTCATGGAGTGAGAAAGGCCCAGTGGTCCAGCCAATCTTAATCTTTTCAGCTTTCTCTGCCAACGCAACAGGTTTAGGAGTGAGCCAGCTTGAACCTGCCCAGCCTAACAGAGCTCCCAGACCACTAAGCCCCAACTGATATCAGAAGCGTCAGAACTGCCCAGCATAGCCCAGTCAACCAACAGAGACGATAAAATGAGTATTGTTTTAAACCACTAAATTTTGGATTACTATTTAAGCAGCAGATTATCAAACACCAGTCTTTTACATTTTTATTTCTGTTTATCACTAGTGTAAATTATCTTATTTATTGGCTTTTTTTTCTTTTCTTTCTTTTCTTTTTTTTATTTTTTGGCAGCTGGCCCAGTACAGGAATTGAACACTGGACCTTAGTGTTATAAGCACCATGCTGTAACCAGCTGAGACTAGCCATGTTTATCTTTTTTTTTTCTCTTTTCCACCTCTGCTGATCTCATTCACTGTTATATTCTCAGGGCCTAAAAAGTGTTGAGCATGGGATACTCAATACATATTTGATATGTGAATGAATAAATCTATGTAAAATATTTAGAATTTAATAAATAATTTGTTTCAATTAATTATGTCCTATATTTCATCTTACATCACTTCACTGTATGCATAGTCTGCTCTAGACACACAGGAGTATTGATATTCTCTAAATTTTGAATGCCATTCACACCTTTCCTAACTGTCTGCAAGCTATTGTTCCTGTTCAAAATCCTCCTCATCTGCTCATCTGACCTGCAGAATGATCTCACCTTTAAAGCATAGGTGAGAAGCTTGCTCTGTTCTCGTCTTCTCTAAATATCAAAATGAGTTGGAAATTTGTCCTTTTAGTTACAGAGTACCTACGTATAGCACGTAATAACTCATAGTTTAACATCTCTTTGTTGTGTCAGTCAACTATTGCCACAGTAATGCTAGTAGAAAATCATAACAAAACTCAGTGGCTTAAAGCAAATATTATGATTCTTATTCACAGATCAAAAGATCGCCTGAACTGGAAGTCAAGTAATCCAGGATTAGCTTGGACTTGGCTCCAAGTTGCAGTTTGGGTCTAGATACGTTCTACGTGTCTTTTCATTTTCATGGGTAAAAAGAATGTGCAGTTTGTACTTCTCATTAGTAGAGCACATGAGGACACTTCAAGCCTCTGCTGTTGTCATATGTACTAACATCACAATGACCAAAACATGTCACACCGGCTAACCCAAAGAAAAATGCATGAAGCAAAGAGTATAGATAAGAGGAAAGATGAAGAATGGAGTCCATTAATAAAATCCACCACATTTGTCTTTCCAAGCTCCTTTCAGAGATATTTTGTCTTTACACAAATGGTAGAATAATTGTGTCATGTGACAACCCTCAATACATATTTTATTGAATAGAAATATTGATAATTATATTTTTTGTGACTGAAACCAGGTGTACATCGACCTAATTGACATTTTGGTATGCTACTATACACTCTTGCAGACATGTTATACTCAGATTCACAATTAAGATGTCAACTTCTTCTTTTATGAGAATTAAATGTAAAGGTTTTTCTTCAAAGCATAAATTAACCAGAAATTCACCATAAACATTGAGAGTGGAGCATTTTAAGTACACTCTAGGTTCTCTCTTCCCTTGTAAGCTCAGGTCAAAGTGAGACAAGAGAGAAATTGACTTAGAAAGGTGAGATTTGATGTTGCTACTTATGTGACAATGTTCTGAATGCATTTGGCACATTCCTGCCACTGTGTTGACTGAGGAACCCCACCAGTAATCCTTTTTGTTGTTGTTGTTTTTCTTTTACCTTTCCCTCTGTGAACTCTTTTACAAGTTAAATGTGAAAGAACCAGAGGGACATCACGATTCATTTAGTGAAGGGCAAATAGGAAATATTTGATACTATGTGTTTGTAATTTATAAATGAAAATGGATTTCACTATTAGAGAGAAAAAAAAGAAAGATCAAGCAAAGGAACGTTTTAAGAGCCCAATGGAATGTATATTTTAAAGACTGTCTCATAGTTGTGTTATGCTGGCACTTAGAGAAATTCCCCAAACACTTATTACAAGCCTCTGCCACAATTATTATGATATTATTATAATTATCGATTGTATGTCTGACATTGGACCATCAACGACTTGAAAAAAAAATAGAGCAACTCTCACTAACTCATATTTGAGCATCTAGTACCCTATAGTTTCCTTCAATACAAAATGCATTCAATCTTAAGGAAAATATTTGAGTGCCAAATGAGAAACCAAAGTGAAAAGTGGCCAAACAAGAGTAGTGTCCACAAACATTGTAACTATCCTTAAATGAAAAGAATTGAAGAGGAAACCAAGTATTGTGAATAAATATCTTTAGCGATACAACCAATAGAATGATATTGAAATCATGGTTCATAAAAGAATAGAACACAAAGAATGACAGAGTTTTGAGCTGCTTCTCTTTTAAAAATAAAACTGTTTTTTTCTTAGAACACCGAGCTGGAGTTTTATTAGATTTTCTGATTTTATTTTTGGATGCTGTCTTGCTAAGGCCAATTATCGTCTAGAACAGTTTAAACACCAAACACATTCCAATCTAATCAGAGAGAGATACACATTGAACTCCAAAATAATAAACACAAATTCAGGATGAATTGAGATGAACAAGTACAGAACCACTTTGAAAAAGATCTAGCAGTATAATAACCTATTAAATCTCCGCTTACATTTCACAGAAGCAATTAATAAAGTCAACAGAGGATTGAGAGAGATTTTTACAACAGCAGAATATAAATCAAATGCTGTCATAATATATAATTTGATAACATTCCTTAATAAAAACTGTGTTTATATGCACAAGATTTAGAAAATTAGAACAATAATTTTTGCTGGTTTAAAAAATGCTATTGTAAAATACCTGAATTTAAATAATTTTATATAACCATAACTATTTATAATTTAATGCTATATTTATGCTCCCAAAGAAGAATTAATCTTTAAGGTTGTATATGAATTGCTAGTTTGTTCATGCATCATATTACTTACAACCTACCAATAATGTACTATATGTGTTTACTTGTTAGTTACCAAATGAACAGAAGGATCCACAGACATGGTAAATGCAAGTTGTGTAAAAACAGAAAAGGTACAACATTGCAGCTGGACATATTCAGGGAAGTGTTAGGAGTAAAAGGCACAGTAAGCATGTACTAGAAATTTGCTCATATTGCAGCTTAAAAAGAGAATAACTGAAAATTCAATTGTCTAAAGTAACGAAGCTTCAAGCGCAGTATAGAACAAAGAATGCAAATATATAAAAAGGCAGAGACCAGATACTCCTGCCGCCTTCCCAAAGCCCTTCCTTCCTGATTTTTTATCCTGTTTCATCATCAAAGTCACCTCATCTCACCTCATTATACCTTACTTTCCCTGACCTTCCTCCTTCGGTTGTCACCTCGTATGACCGCCTCTAACACCTTCTTTTGCCCCCACAGTGTTTTTGCATTTTGGTTGGAAGAAGAAAAGGAATCTTTGCCAACAATAGTAATCATAAATAAATAAATAGAATCTGTGGTTTGGCTATTCAATGTGTATTCTTGATTGCTTCCCTTATATTTAAGCTTAATACTGCACATATAGATGGTGTATAGCTGAAATTATTTAATGAGTATTTCTAAAGACTGGATCCCATGCAATAACTCACAACCCAATCTATTTTCATATTGATCAGAAGTTACAGCCTAAAAGAATATTAAAGGAAAATTCAGAAAGAAATACCATCCCCCCGCCACACGCTACACGAACTGTATCTCCATACTTCTTCATTTATAAAAGAGTTGTCATAAACACAAAGTAAACTTCATATTACTATGATCTTTGACAAAGCATAACGTGAATGAACCTAATAATATGTTTTTATGTCTCTTTGCAAAGTTCATTCAAGTGGTGTGTGGGAGAATATTTTGATGACATGGACATGGAAAAATGTCTTCTGTGTACAAAGAACATAAACTGTATTTTGATAAATTGAAGGAGCCCAAGAGAGGAAGAGATGGGAGAAAGGGGAAAAGTTTAATAACAATGTTAAGGTTGGCATATTTTTCTTTTGTCTCCTTTTTCCATTCTAAATTTTATTATATCAATTAATTTTAAGTTGAATTTATTTACTTGTTCAATGTCAGGTACTTCTGTCTTCACTTTTTTTTTTTTTTCTTTTTTTTCTTTCTTTTCCTATTTTTTGAAAAACAATTTTGTCATTTATGATAACTCTTTTAAGGATAAGAAAAGTCTGTAATATAGAGAAATAAAGAGAGAGAATTTGATTCAGTACTGAACTATGTGTGAGCCTAAGATTCAGTGTACACAAGGCTAAACATCCAGAAGCAATGCAAAAAAATTAAATCAGTAGTCCACATGCAGAGCTTTAAATACCTGGCACTATTTTATTTCAAAAACTCTGATTTCCAGGATAACACACATTTAAAACTTACTTAATGATGAAGAAGAAAATTACACTTAATTGCTTTCATATTATAAAATAATTTTGGTCATTGAACAAAAACATATTAAAGCACATATTATTATAAATTATCACAGAGATTAAAAAGTAAGTTTTTTAAAGAATATTTATGTTTGTATAATACTATACTCTGTTTTACTCATATATAGGGAAATATAAAGACAATATTATTTTAGAGTTACAATTAATTCATTCTATTGCTAGCTTTTCAGGGTTTTTTTTAATGCATGGATCAACTTAACATATTCTGAAACATATTATGGTACTAAGATAATAAGTAGATTATGTGTTTGATAGAAAGCAAGGGAATAGGAAGAAAAGAAAATAATCACAATTCGAAAATCAGGTTACCCTCAGATATTTCTTGCTGAAAACTGGCAATCCCCCACCCACACCTGTCAAATCCACGTGTGCTTCCACAGTAACAGGAACTATATCATACTCTCTGAAGGATACAATTCATCCCAGTGTGCTTAGAATGAAAAACACACAAAGGACATATGGGGTGACATATGCTACATCTTCTAGACACCCTGCAGTAGCACAGTCTTGGTGCCCAACCTGATTTCATGAAATATTGCATGGTTATATTTGCCAGACAGAATAAAAACACAGAGGTTTTTGGTATGAAAAGAGAAAAGCTAAGGCTTTTTTCAATTTGACAAATATATTTTTTCAGGAAAATTAAAAAATCCCCCCAAAACAAAATACAAACAGCAAATGCCTTCATAATTTTGTGAGAGATGTATGTGAAATCTAAATAATGCAATTAACCCCTTTGTTCCCACTATTAAAGGATCAGTTATTTAATATGCTTCTGAAATCACAGCCTCCAATCACAAACTATGAGTCAATCCTTTTCTTTTTAATTAAAAAGAAGTGTGAAATGCAAATTATTAAAAAAAAAAAACACACACGAACCATACTAATTATAAAGCCCCAGAAGAACTAAGTGTATAGGAAATCAACTCAATTCATCAGTCATGGTTTGCATTGTCTCTGTTATTTCAAGCTGTGGGTATTTAAAAGAACAATTATATTGCCTTATCACACAGGCTTAAAAATAAACTTAATTCATTAACCATATTGTCTTCAGCATAAAGAATTCTAAAAGTAGAAAAATGGGATATTTTGTTTTATACTGTATATAAATTCCTTTATTCTCTCTCTTTTTTTTTTTTTGGAAGTAAACATACATATACAAAGTAAAAAGATACATATTATAATAGAATGCCTATTAACCACCATATAAGAGATATCTTACTAATTACCTTACAAAAGGTCTATACTAATCACCCCAATATGCCCAGTCTTAGGTTATTCTTTATGCAAAAGAAATGGAAAAGCAAGAAGGAAAAATATAGTGATGAGTGAAGTTGAAAAACTATAGCTGTAAAGATTATATGGGAATTAAAATTGATATGGTGGCTTGATTGAAGAGATTTATGAATATAGGTGTAATGTGTATAACATGTTAGCAAAAAAAATAAATAAACAGAAGATACAGATGAAGAAGATACAGATAACTTAGCATACAGATCAAAGGCAATTTAAATTCAAATAGCACAACAAAGAAATAAAGAAATACTGATAGGGTTAAAATAAAGGTTCTTGGGACTTACTTATAAGCAGAAAACTTAGTGCACATGAATAATGAGGGAAGAAAGGCAGGTTCCACACAGAGAGGTGATAGGAAGGTAAGGCTGAAGGAAGGGACAACCGAAAAAGAGTTGAAAAGATACTTTGAAAAATATGGCTGTGAATGAAAATAAAGGGAAATTTTATAACCATTTAGTTCAAACTATTGGAGAGGGTGTTCACTGTAGACAAATAGATAAAAGAGTATTTTAATTCTGAAGAAAGAAAAGGTAATTTTTGATTCCAGAAAATAAATAGATATCTTGAAACATAATGTCATGTTCAGTAAAAAGAAAAAAAAAATCTATAATTAACTCTTTAATAGTAATTTTAAAAGAGAGAGAACAAATAAACCATCCTGCTTATTTGATGGATTTATGCTAGGTGATTATGAGTGATGCGGTCTTTATAATCCCATGATTTAAGTGCTCTTTTGTGGTGAATACCAAGCTTATGTGGCCTATAGTGTGCACAGTATCTGAAAAATCCAGTTTAAAGAATAAAAATAGGAATTTTTATACACTGCACATTATTAGAAAACAGTTTGAAATTATGTCATACAATCTAGACTATTCACACTCTATGACCTATAAGTTTCATCCTCATACACCTGAGAGAAGCGTCTGTAGACATAGTATGCATAGTAGCACTGTTCTCTGTATCTTAAATGGGAAACTGTGTAATATCCATAAAAAGTAAGTTGGATAATAAAGTGTGTAAAAAGGAATACTGTATAGCAACAGAAATTAAAACCATAGGTAACAACGTGGAGACATTTTGTAAACCTAATATTCGGCAAAGAAAAAAAAAAAGCAAGACACAAAACACATACACAGTATCGCTCCCATATACCTTCGCAGGTGGCATGACTATATGGAACAGCTAGAAAATGAGTATCACAAATTTAGGAAAGTGGGAGATGTCTTTGGACAAAAGGGCCTCTGAGATTCTGATGGTGATCTCTTTTTGGACCTGGGCAATAATCACATAGGTGTCCCTTTTATAATTACTTTTTAATGCCACATATGTATATGTTCACACACACACATACACACACTTTCTTGTATGTCTGAAGTTTGTGTGGTTAAAAATAATAAAAAGGAATAGGTAGTGCACAGGTGATGTTTATACTCCAACCAATTACTTCATGAACTTGTGTCTTTTTTGGCAAATTCTCCTTTCAGTTTTTCTGAAAATATTTGACATATCCAGCAATTATTATGTGTCCAAATATATGTTTTCATGATTATTGATAAATATGTTTAACAGAAAATATTGCTGTCAACATCAAATTAGAGATATCATATAGAAACAAAACACTTCCAACACTACCAGAACGCTCAACTTTTTAATGTTCTTTACCTAGTGATAGGTTTAGGTATCTTGCTGCTACAGTTCATTGTAAAGCCTCTGTCCTGTGACACCTGTTACAGTGTTTCTCAATGTCTTACCTGCTATTGTGAGCATGTCTTCTTCTACACAACTCTAAAGGTCACACTTAAGACAAAATGTAATTATTTTCCTCCTTTGGGACAGCACCATTTTTTCTTTTCCATTTTTCACCTTCAACCCTAAAAAAGTATTGCTTTTGGTTTGAAGATATGTTTTCTTTCTCCTTAGGGTCTTTGCATCACGTCATCTACCTGTTTTGTACTGATCAGAATCCTCAGTTTGCTGATACCTCCCTATTTAGATGTGCATCAATTACACCCAGTATTAAAAAATAAAATATATAAAAGGACCTTTATAAAACATTGTACCAATGGTTAATTTATCTACCAATCTACTTTAACACCCTGATTCAATTTAATGTAACTCCTCCAAATATCAAGAGAAATGGTGCTTAGAAAATCCACAAACAGGTACAATTTCAAATTTAACCATAATACTAATGTTAGAGTAGTATATGTTATCACAAAACTTACAAAATTTTTACAGAAGTTTGATGAAGACATTATAATTATGATAGTGTTTTTCTAAATTTCATATTAGAGTAAGTTGTCTAGAGCTGAGAACATTTCCTATAAAATTTATGTTGCAGAGGTTTGTTTTAATTTTCCATTTTATTAACACAAACTACTTCACCTACCGGGTAGTTTTCACATTAGTCATGAGTCGTAAGCCTTTCTGAATCTAATTTTTGAGCCTTCTTTTCAAAGCCAATAGATAACTAAGAACATAATTAAATCTGCCTATGTATTCCCAAAATGAGTTAGTTATTTTGGTAGATAAGAAAAGCTTCCAACAGCAACAAAAGTTCTGGTCAGTGTTGTCCAAATAGATTTTGATGGAAAATGGCATTTGTGGTAGTGATTGGCTTTGTCAATGACAGTAGATAATCAGATGGAGAATTTGTTTTTAAATAAAAAGTTTGTAAATAAATGGCTAGCTATATTAAGAATTCTCAATAATCAACATGTATAGGAAATATCAATAGTCCATTCTGACATATAATAAGTTTCTTGTCTTGTAATTTTATTCTTGTGGAATTGCCTTGACATGCTACTTGCTTTCTGTAGTAAACTATACTTGGTAATAAAATAATTGTATTTCAATGAGGTAGAAATATTTCTAGCCTCCTCAAATTAAATCAATTTTTGTCATCAAATATCCCCAGAGACTCTTGTTTATGAATTTTAGAAAGCTACAATTGATTTTAGAAAATCCATGACATCTAAATCCTATCAAATGCACAGATTTTATTCCTCAACATGTTTTGGTCCACTCAATCTAATGTTCTTTATTTTGTAAGCAGTACAGCAAAGATAACATCACAATTTGAGGGGAAAATACATCCTTTTGATCATAAAGAAGAGTGATTGCTTAAAAATGTGAATACCTATTTGACAGTAAGCTTCTTAAAGAAGTAATTCATGGAAACTAGCCAAACCATTGATTCTGTCAAATGATAACCAAATTAGAACTCCAAAAAACAATTGATTTTTTTTTATATAGAAGCTTTATTTCCCTGTAAGGTTCTCAGTAGAAACCCTATTTTACTTATTTCTTCATCCATTTATCCTGATGTTTTGAGGAATTAGCTCTATGCCTGACATTTTATCATGTTCAAAGAAAGAAATGGCAAGAATCTTCCAAATAAATGAGTCATTATTTTGCCTGCAGTTGAATTCTAGTTTCCTACCACAAAGCCCATTTGGTGCCAAAGTGTACCTTTTATTGTTGACAATGTCTGGTTCTAAATTCTTATCAGATGCCCGTGGCTCTTGAATTCTCTTGGATCACAGAAGAGAAATAATGGTTGTTTTAGAATTTTTGAATAGTCTTTAGACTGTCGGAAGACTGAATTACTTACTCCTTGTCTCCTTTTCTGAACACTCATACCATGGTCTTGGTACCCTAGATTTCATCGTGCTAATTATGCAACGATAAAAAGTAGAGAGTACAATGTAATATAATGTTCCTTCTAAAGCTTAAGGCAATGCAATTCTAAAGCATAGCTCTGTGTGCTACATGCCGGTGAAGCATGCTCTTCTTCTTCTTCTTTTTTTTTTTTTAAAAAAAAAAAGATGACTGGTAAGGGGATCTCAGCCCTTGGCTTGGTGTTGTCAGCACCACGCTCAGCCAGTGAGCCAACTGGCCATCCCTATATAGGATCCAAACCCATGGCCTTGGTGTTATCAGCACCACACTCTCCCAAGTGAGCCACGGGCCGGCCCCGGCATGCTCTTCTGAAGTTCAGAAACCTCCATGAAACCAAAAGATATTCTTGTCCACTTAATCAACTGCATGGGGGTTAAAAAAAAAAAAATGACACCTAGGAAGGTGGTTAAGGAAGTGAATTTCTTAGGCCTATCTCCATTTCTAAGTTCTGGAATTCCATTATTCCTCACATATAATTCTCCATCCAGTAGTATAGTAACCTACTTTTCTTTCCGTGAAGACTTCATTGTTTTGTTTTTGGTCAGCAGCTTTATGAAGACAAGTTAGGGTGTGACTGGGTATTGTTTAGTAGTGAAAAGTGAAAAGACAAATTTCTTAAGGTTCAAGTATATGACAACATACAATTTTCATACAAGTAAGGTAGAATAGTGAAGATTATTGATGAAGTGTCTCTTTACTGCAATAAGCTTATTTTTTAAAATTACATTATCTCAATAATGTCAGTACAACCACTTGATTATTAGTGGGTAATAAGGTTGTGATTAAAGGAAAGCATGAGCTTGAAACAGAACTTGATAATCATAAGATCTGGTATAATGGTTTATTTTTTAAATTTCAGTTTCCAATGTCTGTTTCAAAGAATTGATGTGGGGATTAAACTGCATTAGATATTGATTGTCACTTCCAGGGTATGGAATGTAATAGGAACTCATTAAATTTAAATTCATTTCATTTCATTTAATTAATTAATTTACTTATTTTTGTGCTCAGACTTTGAACCTTTCACTTTTTTGAGCTGTAACTTACATACTGTAATATTCACCCTTTGAATTGTACAGTTCAGTGGTTTCTAGTATGTCCACAAGACTGTGCCACCATTACCAATATCTAATTCCAGAATACACCTCACATTGTTACTAGTCCCTCCCAACCCACACCCCCTGCCCTTGGAATATCACTGACCTGCTTTCTTTCTCTATGGATCTACCCATTTTGGGCATTTCATATAAATAAAATCTTACAATATATTGTCTTTTGTGTCTGGCTTCTTTCACTCAGCATAATGATTTTCAAGTTTCATCTACATGCTATAAAGTGGAGTACTTGGTTATTATGAGTAATACTGCTGTGAACATTCATACACACATTTTTTGTGAGGACTAAATGTTTTCAGTTCTCTCTGGTATATACCTAGGAATGGAATAGCTGGGTCACATGGTAACTTTATGTTTAAATTTTTTGAGGAAATGCCAAACTGTTTTCCACAGACGCTGCACTATTTTTCATTCTCACCAGCAATGTATGAGGGTTCCAATTTCTCCACATCTTCCTGGACACTTGTCATTTAAAGAAAAAAAAATTGCCCATATTAGTAGGAGTGAGGAGGTAATTCATTACATTTTCAATTTTCATTTCCCTGATGTCTAATATTTTTGAGAATCTTTTCATGTGCTTTCTGGCAATTTTCATATCTTTTTTATAAAAATGTCTATTCAAATGCTTAGCCCATTTTAAATTGGGTTATTCATCTTTTTACTGTTAGGTTGTAAAAGTTATTTATAGAGTCCGGATACCAGATCCTTCTCAGATACATGATTTACAAATATTTTCTTCCATTTTGTGGGTCATTTTTTTTTTCTTTTTTAAAAAAGTTAATTTAATGTTTAGATAGAAGATTAGTTTCTCAACATAGAAACAAAGGAAAACATCACAAATTAAATTTAAAGTCAGTTGATAAGGAACAAATTTAACACGCAAAGATTAAAATCCTTAGTGCAAAAAGAACACTTACAAATGAATTAGAAAAATCTAACCAAAAGTAAGTGAAGGAAATGAACAGATAAGTCACATACCCCAAGGAAATACACCTGGCTAATAAGTACATTCTGAGATGTTGCAGGGGAGGGCAGGACTGGCCCTCTGCTCCTGTCCTAGGACCCTGGGTGGCTGGCTCTGTTGCTTGCCTGGTTCTCTAAATTCATTTTAAACATTTTTTTTTTTTTTTAAATCTCTGACCTTAGACAAATTATAGGATAATGGAGGTTTCTTTCAAGAAATTTGCTATATTGAATGATTGTTTTGGTATTGCACTGAACTAGACCAACCTCTTTATATATTTTTTGTTGTTGTTGTTAAACACTTTCATTTTCAAAAATATATGTTTTCTTCTACACAGATGTTTCAGGGAATTTTTTTTTTAATTAAAACATAATTCATTATACATATATTTGTAGGGGACAGATTTGAGTATCAGTACATGTATACAAACTGTAGTGATCAAATCAGGGTAATTAGTATAATCATGTTTACAAAATGTGATCAATCTTTATAACCCTTAACTGATTTCTGGCTAACCCCCACTCTCACCTCCTTTCCTACCTCTAATAAACACAGTAGTTCTGTTCTCTCTCTTTTTTTAAAAGTTCAATGTATTATTGTGATTCTTTCTTTTCTTTCTTTCTTTCTTTCTTTCTTTCTTTCTTTCTTTCTTTCTTTCTTTCTTTCTTTCTTTCTTTCTTTCTTTCTTTCTCTCTCTCTCTCTCTCTCTCTCTCTCTCTCTCTCTCTCTCTCTCTCTCTCTCTCTCTCTCTTTCTTTCTTTCTTTCTTTTCCCACTTATGAGTTCTATGTGCTATTTTTCTTTCTGTGCCTGGCTTATTTCACTTAACATAATATTCTCTAAGTTTATCCATTTTGCTGCAAATGATGGAATTTCATTCCTTTATACAGCAGAGTAGTATTCCATTGATTATTTATACTACTTTATCCCATCACTGGCCAATGCACTGGAAATGCCTAAAAAGGAATTTCGAGTAACAATTGCAGACCAACCTCTTTAAATTCCCTAATAGGAAGACTGAAGAATATAAAAGCTTTCGGTAAAAATTTATCAGTCTTTTACTACACATTGGCAATTCAATACTTCATTTTAGTCTGCTATTGAGAGGAGAACAAATAAGAAGATGACTGCATTCTTATTTCAGAATTTCTCGAAGAGAGAGAGGAGGAGAAAAACAAAGCTCTCTAACGAACTTACTTTTTCTCAAGAGGAAAGTGGAGGAGGATGAGGCTTCTAAGAAAATATTTTACTTTTCAACACATCCTAAGTAAGGAAGCTGATTCAATATCCATTGTGGCTAGTCCTTACCAATTGTTAAGGGAAAATTAGATCAAGATTTTCATGTGTAAACCTTTGATTTTTGTTTGTTAATAAAACAATACATTTTTTGAAATATTTTTCAGGCCAGGCAAAATCTACTGGTTTGGAATCTACTGTGTTTAATGCATAATCTCAGAGTTCATATGAATCTGTTTTCTGAGCTGTGCTCATAGGCATTTGATGATATGATATCTGCACTATACTTTAAAAAAGAATATGCTTGCAATTCACACTGTGTTAATATCTGTGAAATCCTTGTGATTTGCAATGCCAGCTTCTCCCTCTGTATTTTACCCTATACTTTCATTTCTGACCTACAGAATTCTTCACAAATTAGAACCACAATTTAGTTGTAACAATGATATTTCTGCTGTCATTCAGGAATCTACCTTTTATTAAACGACTTAGATGTGTGAAGTGTTTGGGCCTAATGAGTGGAAACAAGCATTAGGAATGGGGTAGAATTTTTCCAGATGTGGGAATGTCTTTTGTAAAAGACATTCTATAAAAAAAGCAGAAGAGACCTGAGATGGAAAAATTGATCTTGTTTTGAAGGATGTACTTTTTGTGTGAAGAATTTTGAGTTTTGTTTGTTGTCTGTGTCATTGCTGGTAGAATCTGGGAAACATTATTTGTCAATATTCTCTCCATGTCCTTTGTATGATTCCCTTTTTGTATTATTTCAGTTCCTTCCTAAAGAATCCCAGCTCAGTATTCATGTCTTGAAAATTCTGAAAAGCAGAATGGTAAAGCAATAGGAGAGTCTGTTCCATAACATATGTTTTGGTTAGTGCCTGTTCAGAGGGAAAGCAACCTGTTTCAGGAGTTACGGCCAAGAGTTCCAATGGTAAGCAGAACCATAGTGAACCCACAGAAACATTTAAAAATAGCAAAATTCATGGACACATTTTTTAATAACTAAACTTCATTAAAGTTCTTTTAATGTGTTAATTCTTTTAACCTTTATAAAAACACCATGCTATCATTATTCTTATCCCTATTTTATAGATAAAAAAAAAAAAACTGAGATACAGAGATGTCAATAACCTTACTAATAACTATCAAGTGCAAGACCCAGGATTCAATCCTAAGCGTTTTACTCCAAAGTTCACACTTCCCTAATATTCTATCGAAGGAATATGCTAGAAGATGCCAGAAAGAACATACAACTAGAAGAGACAGCTTCTAGGTGGACATTCAAGAAAAATATTCTAGAAGAAGCAGAGCCTCTGAGAAAGGAGGTGAGGCAGAGATAAAAAAAAAAAAACATGCTATTAACATCAGGGCATTCATGTGGTTGTTTATTATTATTATTATCATTATTATTATTATTATTATTTAGTACCCACTTTATAATTTTTATTTTACCTAGGTAAGGGTTTACAAAATGTTTCATTAGAATCTGTTAATAAAACATGATTAGCTAGACACATATTGTCGAGCTCTTTTACCTGCCTGTAATCCTGCCAACTGGGCCAATTGTCGAGCTAGGATCAGATCTGGAGCTCACAGACCCCTCAAGCCCGTTCCAGACTGGGTCACAAAGACTTTACATGCCAGGCTGGGTCCCCAGACCCTTCACATGGCAAGCTACGTCACCAGACCCCTCACATGCAGGCCTATGAGCTAGGTAACCGGCAAACAGGTCCTTGGATGGAGAGCACAGCCATGTGCGGTGGCCACCCAAGGCAGATGCCAGCCAAACCATGGCACTGCACATGTGCACTAACTCCATCCACCCCTACACAACTTGCTTACAAAGAATGTGGTGTACCAACCCCAACTGTACCTAAGGCAAGGGGGCCTGATTAAATTATTCTGTTTTCCCAACACATATAAAGTGAGCCCATAATCTCGCATGAACCCACAGTCCTATATATTTGAACATCTATGAACACTTTAACCAATTCCATAAGATAGTTAAGATATTAATTAGGTCCTACTCCTAATGCAGTAATATAAACTTCTTGTAGATTGACAGTCACTTACATGATAGCAAAGGTAAAAGCATTCCAAGCCCCCAAAAGACCATAAATAAGTCTACAAAACAAACATGTATTTTTTTAAGGCTCACTCAAAACCATTCCATTTTGTCAAACAGTCCAGCCTATAAAATGCAACATTTTATTATTTATGGGGATGCAATTGATCATGTTGCTTACTACAAAATGTCTGACTTATACTTTATATTCTACTCTATATATTCTAGGCAAGTGGGATTAAAATTTACATATGATATTTACTTATTTGTAATGTTTTTAACTGATGTCAGAGGTAGGGTCTGGGAAGGGGGACCAATAGTTGGCTTCAGCCCACCCAGTCTTCATACCAGTTTCTTGACTCTGCCACAGGAAAGAATTCAAGGGCAGAGTTACAGTAGAAAGTGAGAACAAGTTTAATATAACACATAAGAAATGCAGCTTCCACAGAGAGAGTGTGGCATAGCTCCAGAGACTGAACAGGGCTCACACGAAGTTTAACACAAAAGTAAGTTCAGTGCAGACATCAAATCTAACACAAAAGCAAGAAAAAACATGCTTAAAGTTCAGTGCAGAATGCAGGCTGGCTCAAGAGAATGAGCAACTGCTTGTTGAAAGTAAGTTTGATACAGTGTAAAGTATATTATGAAAAATGTTATCAGACTTAAGCTCCAGGAAAAAAAAAAAAGTATTTTCCTGAAAGAAATTGAAATGTCTTTTAACTTAAAATATTAAGTCATTACTGCATAATATTTCTATTTAATATTGAGCTCCTAGAAACTCAAACCATGTATGAAGTTCAACTTTAATGCCTTAGTAGGATATGGTATGCATATCTTTATACCTTTTGAGATTTTTGTTGGTCCTAACCTGTGTATTTGGTAGCAGTTTTTATTTACTTCATTTAATCATTTTATTGCATGCATTATTATAAACTGATTAATCTTTTGTAGAATGGGGACTATCAATAAATGCACAAGTGTATTTATGTAATACTGGTCTGGAAGAGCTGAACATTTCAGAGACAGGACTCAAACTATAATTCTATAATATGATTAATTTGCATTCTTGATGTTTGGGGCAGGTACAATGAAAACTGAACTTTTATTCCATTAATACCTTTAACCTCCCAAACAAATTCAAGTCAGTTTAAAGAATTAACATTTATACTAACATGTGCACAGTATTTTAAAAAGTATAGCTCATAATTTTCTGTTATAGAAGATGAGGTGTTTTCTTTAATGAATAAAGTAAAAAGAAAAAAAAAGGTAAAATACTACTAAGAGATATAAGTGGTGGACTGATGGGTACAAAACTATGCTATTTACCCCGAGTGAATCATTGTGTGGTATATGGATGTATTAAAGCAGCACACTGTATCCCACAGAAATAAATAAAAATTAAATTAAAAAAAAAACTAAGAAAGGAAATACAGAAAAAACTAAGAGATATAGTTAGTGTTATATGAAAAAATTCAGAACATAAAGAAGTTATCTTGCCTCTCTTCCTCTTTCCAACTACCTTGCATATTACTATTGCAATCAGTCCTCAAATTCTAATTTAACTTCTTCCTCAGAGATATAGAGGCTTATTAAATTCCCCAGCAAGCACAAAGTAAACACGTCTATCAAATACTATTACTTTCAGGTTTAAAGATATAATTTTATGTTACTTGTTGAAAATATTCCACACTCTTAAATCATAAAACTCTGCTTGCAGTTGACCACATGCATCATATTAATCCTGATTCTGAGGCCTCTGGCAGCCATTCTCTGTGCTTACACTATTATACCTCTTGTTTCACTACATAATATATTCTCAAAATACTTGTTTAAAAAGCTCACCAGCAACCTTTAGTGAAAAATCCTACTCGATTGTAGACCTTTCTTTATTTCAGCACTCTATCTCATCATTTTAAATCACAACTTGCTCTTTCTTTCCACATCAGTACATTGTTTCTTGGGTCTTTAATAGATAGCATCCATTATTATAGACTAAAAGATGGAGAAAATTAAGGAAGAAAAAGAAAATAAGTATGATTTATGCATACTAGACCATAGCTTTTACTTCTAAAAACCATATATCTCTTGGGACTTTTAAGTTGGGGCTCTCACAAGAAGGAACCAGCATTTATTAACTGCCTATTATTTACCAGAGACTGTCCTAGGCACAGTCTAAAGTAATATTTATTTGTATCAAAGTAATATGTTTGCATATTATATATTGTCAAATAGCACTATATGTCCTAATCAAAATATAAAGCAAAGTAAAAATAAAACAAGCAATCAAAAAATTCTTCTGACCTATCCATTTCTGTACTAATTCCCTCCTTGCATGAGTAATAAGTTTCAGCTACTTTGATTTTTCTGTAAGGTTAGTTATCTCTAGAGTCCTAGTAACACACATACTTTTTAAAAAATATTCTCACATAGAGATATTATCTACTGACATTCTCCTATAGACTGTGATGAATGTATAATATACATCCTTCAGATGAAAAATTCTTAGTCTACCTCCCCCCACACACAGATATCACCTTTTAATGATATGTTAACAACCTTGCGATCTACATAATTTTATTCTGTGCAGTTGCCTATGGTCTCTAATATCAAAAGCTTTTTTATGTAATTCAAGATTAAATATCTGAAAAGGAGTCCTATTCCAACTCATTAAATACTATATAGCAAAGGGTCTTATGTCTTAAGCAGACTGTGACAGTATTGATAGCCATTAAAAAAAAAATGTGTCATCAATTGAACCTTCTGTTTTCAACTGTTATTTAGAAACTGGCTAAAAGAAGTGCTATTAAATGAGGATCAACTGAAGACTATGGAGTAAAAGTTTAACTCTAGGATTCATCAATAAATCTAGCTGATGATCAGAAATCCGTATTTTTGGAGCAGTATGACTGTTGACTTGACCTTGAAGAATTACTTTCATTATCTGTGTTGCAGACTTACTCAAGGGAAGCTACAAGAAACGGCTTCATTAAAACTGGTGCTTTATTTTCCTTACACTTGCTCTTAAGCATCCTGTGTACCAATATTCCCTGTGAAACCCTAAGTGGCAATTAATTTAGATAGTCTCTGGGATTGTTTTAGAGTAGATAATGAAACATGCAATTAATCATATTTTTCTTTATTTCTTGACTGCAAAATTTTCAGGACTCATACATATCAATGGACCTTCATATCTATATGACATATTTTCTCCAATAATTTTTTTATTATCCATTGTTTTATAATTTCACTGTGTTTCAATAAGTTAACTCAATAAACTATGTAATAATAATAATGATTCTGTGTTATTTGGCTATATATGTTCTTCAACCAGGAAAAAAGATGAAGAACAAGACTGTAGTTCTATAACAATATTTATTAGTCACATCTATGACAGACCACTTAACATTACCTGACTCCATTTTTGTCGTATGAATAAGTTAGCATTGACCATTTATACAAGGTCTCAGAAAGTTCTAACTGATATGCAATTATTAAAAAATTGGAAAATATAAGTGACACTATGAGCACTACTGAAGAAAATTCAAAAGGGATAACTCCACTGCAATCTTCTGTTAAATACTGAAATGAACAAATAGATCTTTAAAAACCACTATGACTGACTATACTTGCAAGTTTCAAAGTATCAGGGTTTAACATTGTAAAAATGTTCATATTTAGAGATTGCTGCTAAAATTACCTCTGTTTGGTTTCAGCATCAGAGAAAGATATCAAAAGACTAAAGAGAATTTATCCACTGCAGAGTGTCAAGTACTCCAGCACTTAGCAGACTAAAGCAACAAACATTCTTGCTCAAAGGGTACAACATTGCAACTACATGGGATAAATAAGTCTACAGGCCTAATGTACAGCATGATGACTACAGTCAATAATATTGTACTGTATACAGGTAAACCCCATTTTATTGCCCTTTGCACTTCAAAGATACTGCATTTTTTACAAATTGAAAGTTTGTGGCAACCATACACAGAGCAAATCTATCAGCGCCACTTTTCTAACAGCGTGTGCTTACTTTGTGTCTCTGTGTTACATTTAGGTAATCCTTGCAATATTTTAAACTTTTTCATTGTTGTTATATCTGTTATGGTGATCAGTTATCAGCGATCTTTGATGGTACTATTGTAATTGTCTTGGGGTGCCATGATTGGTGCCCTTCTAAGACAACAAAATTAATCCATAAATATTGTGTGTGCTCTGACTGCTTCACCGGATCTCTCTCCCTCTCTTCAGGCCTCCCTAGTCCCTGAGACACAATAATATTAAAATTAAAACAATTAATGACCCTACAATGGTCCCTAAATGTTCAAGTGAAAGGAAGGGTCGCATTTCTGTCACTTTAAATCAAAAGCTAGAAATGATTAAACTTAATGAGGAAGGTGTGTCAAAAGCTGAGCTAGGACAAAATCTAGACCTCTTGCACCAATCAACCAAGCTGTGAATGTGATTGAAAAGTTGTTGAAGAAAAGTAAAAGTACAGCTCCAGTGAACACACAAATGATAAGGAAGCGAAACAGTCTTATTGCTGATATGAAGAATGTTTGAGTGGTCTGGAGATAAGATCACACCAGCCACAGTATTCTCTTAAACCAAAGCCTAATACAGAGCAAGGCCCTAAGTCTCCTCAATTTTATGACAGCCAAGCAAGGTGAGAAAACTGCAGAACAAAAGTCTGATGCTAGCAGAAGTTGATTCGTGAGGTTTAAGGAAAGAAGGTGTCTCCATAGCATAAAAGCATAAGCTGAAGAAGCAGTTGCTGATATAGAAGCTGTAGAAAGTTATCTAGAAGATCTAGCTAGGATCATTAATGAAGGTGGCCACACTATGCAACAGATTTTCAATGCAGACAGAACAAACTTATAATGGAAGAAGATGATGTCTGGGACCTTCATGGCTAGAGAGGAGAAGTCAATGCCAGGCTTTAAAGCTTCAAAGGACAGGCTGACTCTCTTGTTAGGGACTAACGCAGCTGGTGACTTTAAGTTGAAGCCAATGCCCATTTGCCATTTCAAAAATCCTGTTGCCCTTAAGAATTATCCTAAATCTACTCTGATTACCCGCAGAGTAGATATAAGTGGGACAACAAAACCTGGGTGACAGCACATCTGTTTACAGCATGGTTTACTGATGATTGTAAGCCCTCTATTGAGAACTACTGTTCAGAAGAAAACATTCTTTTTGATCTATTACCTCTCATTGATAACGCACCAAGTCATACAAGAGTTCTGATGGAGATGTAAAAGGAGATTATTGTTGCTTTTCAGCACCACACTCTCCCGAGTGAGCCACAGGCCGGCCCTATTGTTGCTTTTATGCCTTCTAAAACAACACCCATTCTGCAGCACACAGATCAAGGAGTAATTTTAAGTCTTATTACTTAAGAAATACATTTCAGGGCCGGCCCCGTGGCGCACTCCGGAGAGTGCAGCACTTGGGTGCGCAGCAGCGCTCCCGCCGCGGGTTCGGATCCTGTATAGGGATGGCTGCTGAGCGCGGTGCGGGCGACACCAAGCCAAGGGTTGCGCTTACCGGTCACAAAAAAAAAAAGAAAAAAGAAAAAGAAATACATTCCATAAGGCTATACCTGCCCTAGATAGTGATTCCTCTCATGGATCTGGGCAAAATAAGTTGAGACACTTTTGGAAAGGACTCACCATTCCAGATGTCATTAAGTACACTCATGATTCTTGAGAGGAGGTCAAAATATCAACATTAACAGGAGTTTGGAAGGAGTTGATTCCAAACCTCATGAATGACTTTGAGGACTTCAAGACTTGCTTCACAATCAATAAATTCAGAGGGGTATTTAAAATTCCAAATGACTTAGTTATTACTGAATATAAAATTATAGACTCACCAGTTCCTAAAACAAAATTTGGAACCCAATAGATATTCAATAAATAACTGTTGAAACAATAAATCTGATTTATTTATATAATTTATTTTCAAGATTATACGTAGAGTAGATGGCTATTGATACATCACAAATATGCAGCAATGTTGAACCAATTATTTCCTAATGATTTGTGATCGACAGTGGATCAGTATGATTATTTCAGCGTTTGTTTGAAATTCTTTATTAAAATGCTAAAACAATTCTACCTTGTTCTATAGACTCTAAAAAATATATTTTTAGTGGTACAGAATACTTATATTGACAAAATTGTTATTGTTTCTTGCTATTTGTCTCCTACTGCTACATTAGGTTTTTAATTCTTTCTTTTATGAGAGGTCTTACAGAATTTTTTTCAACAGAGATATCTATAAAGTATTACACAATTTTATTTTTGCCTAAAATATATTTGACTTTTGCTCTTGAATGATATAGTAATTGACTATAGAATTCTAGGTTAGAAATTATTTTCTTCCCAGGTCTTTGAAGATATTACTCTAATATTTTATGAACAATATTTTTCTGATAAGAATTCTGTTCTCAATGCATTTTAAATTTTGTACATATTTTTCCTCTGTTTTTGCTTTTATGTGTTTTGTTTCTAGTATTTTGAGGTTATACCAGATATAAATGTGTGTTTATATACCTGCTTAGAACTTAATGTTCTTCTTTGATCTAAAGACATGTATCTTTCTTCATTTCTAGAAAAATTTCAGCCTGCAGGTTATTGTATATTGCCAATCCTCCATTTTCCATATTTTCTGTTTCTGAAAACTTATTTAATGCATTAACATTTGCCATACCTCTTAACATCTTGCATTTACACTTCTTATTTCCTTATGCTGCATTCTCAGTAATGTCCTAGAAACAGGTTTCCACTTCATTAAATATTTCTACATTTTTAAAAATCTGCTGTTTAACATGATGTTTAACATGCCCATTGTTTTTGAAGGTTCTTTTTAATTTAAAAAATCCCTAATTTATTGAGCAATAAGCTATATGCAATACAATTAACGTGTTGAAATGTTCAGTTTGATACATTTTGCAATAATATACCATTGAGCAAACACCACCACATTGGAGGAATTCCCTCACGCCTCTGCAGTCAATACCTTTCCACTGCACCCAGCCTTAGGCAGCCAGTGATCTGTCCTTTGTCACTACAGTGTCAGTTCTTCTGGAATTGGATATAAATTAAATCACATAGCTTGTCTTTACTTCACCTAGAGTAATGCTTTTAAGACTTAGTCACATTATTGTATTTATCAGTAGAGTTCATTTCTTTTTATAGCTTAAAGTATTTCAAGGTAATAATGTAAAACAATTTGTTTATTCATTAACTTGCTGATGAACATTTGGTTTTGTTACAGCTTTTCACAATTATGAATAATACTACCATGAATATTTATAAACAATATTTGTGTTGTCATACATTTTTATGTCCCTTAGGCAAACAGCTAGGATTGAAATTGCTGAAATGTGTACATATGAGTGCATGGCTTCTTCTAAAAATGTTATAGCTAACATTTAGGTCTATGATTCATTTTAAACAAGTTTTGTTTAAACTAACTTTAAACTAGTTTTATTTGTGGTGTGAGGTAAGTGTGTAGGTTTTTGTTGTTTTAGCACAGATATCTGGTTTTCCAGCAACACGTATTATAAGGCTATCTTTTCACTCATCGAATTACCTTGGCAACCTTTTGGAAAACTAGTTGACCACAAAAGTCTGGGTCTCTTTTAATACTCTCTTCATTTCCATTGATCCATGTGTCTGTTCTTATGCCAAAATCACACTTTCTCAAGTACCGTAGCTTTATCATAAGTCTTAAAATCTGGTAGTGTTAATCCTCCAGCCATCTTTTTAAAAAATATTTTTGATCATTCTAGGTTTTCAACTTTTTTCATATGTATTTTATAATCAGTTTTCTAAATTATTTTTTAAAAAGTGTGCTAGAATCTGGATTTAAAAAGCATATAAATTATATGCATATCAATGAATAGTTTTCAAGGGGGGGCAGTTTTAAGGAGGTAGTGAGGTGTGCTTGAAAGAGCATAGGCTTTGGAATCTAAGAGATCGGGTGTGTATCTGGGCTTCATTGTATAGTAAATCTGTCCCAGGGTAAATTACTGAACCTCTCAAATTCCTATGTGTATAAAATTACTATTTCTGCATATATAAAATTGATTAAATATTACAAATAGTAGTCACATTATAAAATGTGCTTCCTTCCCTTTTTCAGCATCATCACCTTATATATCTTAAATATTGTGTGCCTTCAGATTCTACATTCATCTTTTCAAAATTGGAGCCTCATCATTCCTGTGTAGAGAATTTAGCTTGAGTCTTAACAACATCTTTGTCTCACAGGGGACATTCCATGTCAAGGAAGGGAGTCAGTCACCTCTCACTTTCTTCAGAGATTCAGAAAAAGAAAGTATCCTAGATAAAATGTCAAACAGAACATGAAAAGTCGGACTGAATTTCCATTACAATTTTCAAAAAAGCCAGGGAAAATTGGGACCAAGGATCAAGTTGGAATATTAGTTTATAAGTTTAAATTTCTCTTTTCTACTTTTAAGTTTAGAATTAAAAAATTCTCAGTTCAAAAATTGAGATTTCAGGTCCAGACAGGTCCACAAACAATTCCTACTTTTCCCTGGGTTTTTGACATTTCTTTTTACTGAGGCTTAATTCTCATTAGATAAAAATATATCTGTAGTTGTTTGAGGAACCTCCATAGAATTTTCCATAAGGGCTGCACCAATTTACAGTCCCACCAGCAGTGCAGGAGGGTTCCGATTTCTCCCTGTCCTCACCAGCATTTGTTATTCTCTGTCTTTTTGGCAATAGCCAGTTTATCTGGAGTGAGATGGTATCTCAATGTGGTTTTGATTTGCATTTCCCTGATGCTGAGTGATGTTAAGCATTTTTTCATAGGTCTGTTGGCCCTTCGTATATTTTCTTTTGAAAAATGCCTATTCAGCTTATTTGTCTGTTTTTTAACTGAGTTATTTGGTTTTTTACTGTTAAGTTGTTTGGGTTCCTTTTATATTCTGGATATTAATCCTTTGTCAGATACACAGTTTGCAAATATTTCCTCCTACTCCGTAGGCTGTCTTTTCACTCTTTCAATTGTTTCTTTTGCTGTGCAGAAGCTTTTTAGTTTGATATAATCCCATTTCTTTATTTTTCCTTTGGTTGCCTGTGCTTTTGGGATCATACATAGTAGCCCAGTCCTACTTCCTGAAGTGTTTCCCCTCTGTTTTCCTTTAGGAGTTTAATAGTTTCAAGTCTTATATTTAAATCTTTAATCAATTTTGAGTTGATTTTGGTGTGTGGTGAGAGGTACAGGTCTAGTCTCATTCTTCTGCCTACGAATGTCCAGTTTTCCCGGCACCATTTATTGAAGAGGCAGTCTTTTCCCCAATGTATGTTCAATGTATATTCTTGGTGCCTTTGTCAAAGATCAGTCGGCTGTAAATATGTGGGTTGATTTCTGAGTTCTCTCCCTCAATCTCATGTTCCCCTCTCAATAATTCTCTTTGTATTGCTGTCATTGCTTTTCTAGTACAGTTTAATGAATGAGTGTTCTACATCCAATATCAAATTTTGTTTCCATGTACATTTGTCTTTTTACCTCAAAAAATGTACTACTGCCCCAGTATTTACTGATATCTTCTAGTCGTAAAATCCAAAGCGTAGTATCTTGTTAATCCAGTGTTTGACTTTGTTTGCCACTCTTTCCTACTTCCAACTTTAACCCGCCTTGCTTGCAGATAAGTTTCCCTTTATTTTCCTACCTTTCTAGCACCTATTATTCTGCTGTACATGGTGTTTGAATTTCTCTAGCTCTGCTTTCAATGCTTTGCTCTGTAAAACCTCATCACTTCTCTGAACATCATTTAGCATCTGTACTCTGAAGGTGTCATTCTCAAGCCCAGAAGACTCATTTGAGTTCTGTCCCTGTACTAACTTTCTACTAGATAATTCAACTTAGCTGTGAAATAGGCACTTCAGGTTCACAAGATAATAATTAAACTCATTCTTTCTTCAGATCTGCAGGTTCCTTTTTTTTTTTTTTTCCGTTTTGAAAAAAGCTTTTATCGTCCAGATTGCCTGTAAAACTAGAAACCAGTATTTGTTATCTTTCCCTATTCTACTCCTACCCAATTTATTCATCCATTTAGTTACTCAAACTATATTTATTGACTATTCAGTTTATCCTGGGCATTGTTCTATGTGCTGAGAGTAGAATGATAAACAAGATAAACCATAACTCTTCTCTCATAATGCTTATGGTCTATTATGGAGGAGATTAACAAGAATAAGTAAAGTTAAAGTGTATGATTTCAGAAAACGAAAAGTAACAAAGAATATAAATATGGCTGGGAGAGGGTGTATCATTTATGATGAGATTTGGCTCCATAAAAAAGAAAACCTAAAATAACAGAGACTTGATATTGAAATTTATTTTTCTCTTATTGCAGAGAAAATCCATTTTTAGGCAGTCCTACGCTTCTGTGGTGGCATCAGTTTCTTCAGGGACCCTTGAGTTACTTTCCTCTGTAAGTCTCTTGCCTTCCAACTCAAGGTCACTTCTCAGTTCATGAAGGCTGCTGAGAATTCAGAAATTGAGTTCAAGTTCCAGGCAGCAGAAAACATAAAACTCATAAAGAAGAGAAAAAACAGGCAGATACCAAAGAGATGGACACCTTTTAATGGCACTCCTGGAGACTCAAAACAAACAAACAAACAAACAAACAAACAAACAAACAACAAAAAAACATGTTCACTTAATTCTACTTCACTACATCACACTTAAAGGGATGCTGTCTTTTTCCAGGCTTCATTGCTACTGCAAATGAGACTGCGCTCTGCCATCAAGGAAGCATGGAGAAAGAATTTGGGCCGCCATAGGTGGCTATTTAGTTAGATTTAGCAGGGAGGGCTTTTCGAATAAAGTAGAATCTCAGCACATATTTTTCATCATCATGTAGTATTGACTTCATACCTTTAATAAACCATTTTGAATCTGTTTTCTAATCTCCATTCCCTTTGGCCCTACCCATATCAGTACAGGTCTTCACTATTCCTTCCTTTTCTCACAACAACATTTCCCTAACTGTTCTCATATCTCTAGTGTGATCACCACAGAATCAGAGCTTTTTGAAATACAAATCTGATCCATGAACTTCCGTGATTAAAATTCTTTAATGTTTCCCCACTGATTCAAGGCAATATCCACAGAAGTTTATCATGAAAACCTCCCCCACCACCTCATGTTTTATTCTTTTCTTTCTCCTCCTCCCACTAAACTCTAATTTCTAGACATAAACAATGAGTTTAGAAATTGAGTTTTTTTCATTGCTCTGCATTTGAAATTATTGATCCCTCTTCCAAGAATACCCTTTCCCCATCCAACTATGTATTGAAAAGACATATCCACTTATATCCACTGCACTCTTACCAACTGAGAAAACTGTTTTTTGAAATTCCGCTATTTATCATTATTATTTCCCTTTATTGTTCTAACTATTGGTCTTCCATGATAAACTGTGAGCTACCTTATGGTAAGGATTGTGACTTTTGTTTCTGTAACCAATTTCTTCTTTTTGAGGCAAGGACTATTTAGATACTCAGTAAGGTTTCCTTGAATGAATTAAACTCATCAGCCTCCCACACTGAAAATATGATTTTTTAATTGAAACATAATTGATTATACATATGTTCCATCACCCTTCCTACTACCCATTCCTTAATTATTGCACCATTTTCTATTTGTACTATCTCTGCATCTCCCCTCTCCTTCACCCTCTTGATTAATTCCCACTTCAACTGTCCACTTCTGGACACTGTCAGCACATATGTGAATCAGTACAATATTCTCAACTGATTATCTTCCTTCATTCTCTTATATTCTTGATAGTTTTTACACTGCTACTGACATAACACCAAATCATAGTACAGACACCAATCTTCAATCAACCCAAATTATTCACTTAATGAAGTTCATATTTTTTTGACATGGAATTTACAACTTTTCAAGATTTAGTCATACCCTCCTTCTAGGCTTTTGTTTTATTTTCACTTCTGCTACTCTCATATACCTTTTGATCTTTGTCCAAAGGGATATCTTTGTAAAGGAGGCATCACTGAGCATGAGGCATTCTGTCAGAGATGTCAATTTTGTGGACAGCGTGATGCACTTTTGGAATGTGATTGAGGCCGGTGGCACATAAAACAGCTGACCCAAAAGGCCCTGAAAGTTTCATGGGAGACTGAACTGCCAGGTAGACATCTCAGGCTGGTTCCAGGTATGTATTCTCCATAAAGCTTTAACCAAACATGAGTAGATGGGGCAGGAAGATTGTAGTTTAAGAGTGTATTCAGAGTTTGCTCTCTTAAGTGATTCTAAGATAAGGAACCCAGGTCTGAAGCTGAGAGAAGAGACAAACCAAAAAAGATAATTTAGCAGATTGATTAAAAAATAATGGTTTTACTTTGTATTTCTTTCGTAGACTCATTGCAATGTGTTCCCTTAGCTCAAAGTTATGTTAATCTAATTTCTTCTATAGATTATTTTATAAGAACCCAATGAGGCACATAACTATATTCTTACAATATTAACTTTATATATCCACTGGGCAGCAATCCATTACATCAAAACATGCAATTGAAAGTTGTATGTGAGGAATACTTTAATGCGGTACAGCATGTGTGAAACAAAATACTCTCCTAGTAAAAGATAGCCACAGGAAGCTAAAGGATTATGCACCTGATTTTTCTTTTCTGGTGGCAGAGTGTGCTTTGCCTGATGAAAAGGAGAAAAGATTCTCTCTCCATTCCCACTGGAGTTTTTGCTTCAATCCATACAGCAAAACATCATCTATCTCTCCCAAAGTGTCAGAGAGATAAAAATGCTCAAAATTGTACCTCTTCTTCAAAATCAAAGTTAAATATTACCTCCTCTATGAAGTTGTTCCCAACCTCATCAGCTAAACTAATCACCCCCACTACTGAGGTCTCATAGCATTCAGTTTGTCCATTTTCAAATTTTCAAACTTTCTCTCAATTACATATAGTTTTCCTTTTACTTTGTTCAAAATATTTTTAACATTTACTTGTACATATTTGTGGGATACAGAATGTTCTTTCAATTCATGCATATACTGCACAATGATTCACTCAGGATAGATAACATAGCTTTGGTCCCATTAGTCCACCACTTTTTCTCCTTCACCCCCCTGAGCCCCCCCCCCACCACTTAATTTATTCCACATCTGCCCTTCTCACCATATGGTAGTCTTTCAGAGCTCCAGTCGGAAATACTCAGCTCTGCGTCCTCTACTATGCCTTAATTCAGTGTCTTGCACAGTTTTTGCCCTGACAGTGCCATTCTGGTAAAATACCTGAGATCTGGAGTCTCCTTGATAGAACTGACTACTGACTCCTCTCTTTCTTAGCTGTGCAACCTTAGGCAAACTGTTTAGCCTTTTTCTTCTCTCAGTTTCCTTACCTCTAAAATTAGAAAAATATGGATGAATATGTAATAGGATAGTTGTGAGTCTAAAAGTGAGATAATAAATGAATAAATCTTATAGAGTTGTGGTACTTCAGCAGTCCATAAATATTACTAATTGTTATTGCCTGCTTGGTGAATAGATATAACAGTTAGGAAACTAAATTTAAATAGACTTCCTTTTTATCCTTTAAGGCTAAACTCAAGGCCCAGTTTAGTATTAAAAAAATTATGGATGCTGCCACTATGTAATTCTTTTATTTTCACTGAACTCCTCTAATATTTATAACATAGGCTGCAAATCTAAGCATTTGGTTATGAACTGCTTTGTCCTTTTCTGTAATTATTTGAATTTGTTCCCCAAATTATTTGGTGTTTGAGTATTGTGATGCAGGTTATGTGACTGATACTATATGCATACTCAAAGGTAGCTGAATTGAGGACTGTGTCAGTCAAACTCAATTGCTACTTGGCAAGTAAGTAGGGAAAAAAATACTGATTAAAAATGGGTTATTGCTCAATAAACTCATCATAAATTAAAAATAGAATAAGTCATACTGAACATTATAGCTTAGCCTAGTCTACCTTAAATGTGATTAGAATTGGCTATAGTCACAATTGTCTACCATTACAATTGGCTTACTTACAGTTACTTACAATTGGCTACCACTGGGCAAAACTATCAAATACAAAGCCTATTTTATAATAAAGTGTTAAATATCTCATGTAATATATTAACTACTGTACTGAAAGTGAAAATCAGAATGGTTTTATGGGTATGCGAAACACAATCTCTACTGAACGTGTGTTGCTTTCAAACCATCATAAAGTGGAAAAATCATTAAGTAAGATGACCTAAAGTCAGGGTCCATCTGACTCTTTTCCATTTCTTCCGCTTTCTCCTCAGTTTTTCACATCCTCATAACTTTAAGCCAACATGTCTTCCACCTTTGCAAATGGGATTTCTCTTTATTAACAATGTGGTCAAACATAAAGACAATCCATTCTCTCTTATGTTAGAAAGTATATATGATATAATAACATCGCTGTGCTGAATGTCCAATTTTTACCTGGTACCTGGTTTCCTGTGAGGGAGGCCTCTATCAGTTAACACAGCTCATTCCTTTTTGAATTTTAATTATTAGAATGTTTCTGTTTAGATTAAAGTGATAATTGTTATTCCAAAACTATATATCTTAATCTGTTTTCTGCATTTCAGAGTCATGCAGGTTATAAGTTCAATACTACATGACATGTTAAATCTCAAGCATTTGGAGATAGTCTTTAGGTTCCCCTTGAGTTTTCTTTTCTCCAGGTGTAGAAGAAATGAATGATGGTGCCTCATGAGTACAGTTCAGTCTACCTTCCTTTGCATATGCAGCAGTAAAGTAATATTTCTATAAAAGTTTTGCACTTGAATACTATTCCCTGTCTGTAATATGACCATGAGAATGCAACCTAGAAATATTATCATCATTGTTCTATACAGTCTATTTCAATCAATGCTGTCTAAGCAAATTTGTCATCATCTGTATTTTGTTTGTTTGGTTTGGCATCTTTATAATTTAGGTGATTCATATTGAGTTATAATTAAAATGTTAGAATGCTTTATCTGATTACATTGCTGTATCTGCAACAACCATTTCAAAACTTAGGGGCCTAAAGTAATGGATGTTTATTTAGCTCACAGTTTTGTGTTGGTCAGGTAGTTGGTTCAGCCTTGGTCAATTTGACTGATTCCTGCTGGGCTCATTTCTGGAATGTGGTTAGCTGGTGGGTTGGCTGTTAGTTGGTTGAACCAGCATGGAATCGTACACATCAGGCAGTTGTTAGATTATGCACCATGCAACAGAGAGCTTTGGGTCTCATATTTGTCAGCGTGCAGACCTTTTTCATATGGTAATCACAGAACCCCAGCATAAGACTGCACAGCCTTCTGTGGCTTGGGGTTAGAATTGGCACAGCATGGTTTTCACCCTATTCAATTAGAGCAAATGACAAGTCAAGACCATTTTAACAATGGAATACTTTTCTCCAGTTTTTTGATGGGAGAAGCTACATGGCAATGTGGATCTTTTTGCAAAAGAAGATACTTCAGTATCTTGTATTTCCATAAGGCTTTTGAGTGCCTAAGACAAAGTTTTTAAATTTAACATGTTAAGTATAATTATTTCAGCTTAAATATTTTACATCTGCATTAATGCCGCATTCCAAGACATTTGTCCATGTTATACACATCACCATTCTACCAACTATGACACACATATGATTAATACAGTTAACAAAAAGTTCTCTACATATACTATCAGAGACCCTATCCCAGCTGATATTAGCTTTTAAATGAGATTAATTGCTCAAATGACTACCAGTTTTTAACTGTGTTTTCACTTTACCCTCACCTATTCCATATTTATTATTTCTTTACAAAATTCCATGAGAAATTGTCTTATATTTGCAGAGTGCATATAATCTATGACATTTTCCTGATTCCCATATTTCCTGATAAATACGTTTATGGGCATGTGTATATGCATCTCTGTGTGTGTTAAGTTCACTTCCAAGTGCTCTTCTTTTCCAAATTATGAATCCAATATCACATGTTGACTACAGTCTTCTTACGTTCTCTCATTTCTTTACTCCTGCCACATTTTCGTTTAAACCAGATTGCATGCAGTCCCTTGATTTCTATATTTTATAATCTGTCAGCACTGACATTATCATCCTTTACTATTCAGGTAATAATACCATTAATTCATATTCCCTTCACTACCACCCAGCATAGGCCAGGCACTGTTTTGTGTGGTTTGTATGTATTCGGTATTCACAGTAATCTCTTGAGGCAGTTACTATTATTATTCTATTTTGTGGATGAAGAAACTAAGGCATAGAGGATTTTTCATCACTATACTCCTGGTAAGTCTTAGTGGACCTTTATGTTCCATTACTTAAATCATTCCTTTGCCAATATTTTAATTTTGTTTTTCCCTTCTTTCTCTTCCACCTATCTTCCCCAGAAAAATTGCAAGTAAGACACATTTCTTCTTTTTCACCTCTAGGTAACTAAGGGATTTGGAAACAAATAATCCTACAGTTTTATCGACTGGTCCTATCCAGGCTGACAGCATGTATACTCATTTAGAGACTCAAGTGAAAAAGAATCTGTTTCCAATCACATCCAAGTTGTTGGCAGATTTCATGTTGTCATGTTTGCATGACTGAGTTCCTGTTTCCTTGCTAAATATCTACCAAGGACTGCTCTCCACTCCCAGAAGTCACTCTCAGGTTCTAGCCACAAAAAGGCTGTTTTCTTCTTAAAGTTTAGCAGGAGAAACACATTTTAAACCTCTTCCTTCAAGACAGTACAGGCACCGCCAAGTGCTCATTTGGATCATGCCTACCCAGGATACTCTCAAACCTTAATTTCTCAATCCTTCCTATCTGACCTCTCGATCCTTCACGCTCAGCAAATGGCTTTACTTCTTAGGGACAGTGAGATAAAGCCACCAGACAGGACCCTCTCATTTACAAAATACGTGTTTCTACTCTCATTCTTACCCATTTTCTTCTCTCAGAGAAAGAGATATTATTTATACTTCCTGAGGTTAATCCTTCTTGCCTTAATTTGGATTTTTTGACTCTGAGCTTTTTTATTACCCATTTTATTGAATATAAATAGTGTTCTTTATCTTCTACCTTGGAATACCTTTTGTTTTCTTTTCTGTGAACATGTTTCCAACCTTTTTAAAAATTATTATTATTATCACAGTCATGCATCGCTTGACATCATCAGGGATATATTCTGAGAAATGAATGCATCATTAGATGATTTTGTCATTGTGTGAACATCATAGAGTGTATGTATACAAACCTTGGGGTATATCCTACTACACACCTAGGCTATATGGTATAGCCTATGGCTCCTAGGCTACAAACCTGTATAGCATGTTACTGTATGAATACAGTATGCAATTGTAACACAATGGTATTTGTGTATCTAAACATAGAAAAGGTACAAAAAATATATGGTACAAAAGATAAAAAATGGTACGGTACAACAGTATAAGGCTCTGACCATGAGTGGAGCTTGCAAGACTTGAAGTTGTTCCGCGTGAGTCAGTGAGTGAATGTGAAGGCCTAGGATATTACTGTACACCAATCTATACTACAAACACTGTACACTTAGGCTACACTAAATTTATTTTTAGAAAAAGTAATTGCACTATAACATTATAATAGATATGATGTCAGTTACGAGGTGATAGGAGCTTTTCAATTCCATTATAGTCTTATGGGACCACCATTGTGTATGTGGTCTGTCTTTGACTGAAATGTTGTTATGCAGCACATGACCTTATTACTTCCTTAAGGAAACTTTTTAGACAGTTTATCCCAACTTTATTCCAAGAAATTTTAAAAACACAGATATACTTCTTGTCTATTTATGCACTGTATGTTTCTCAATGCTTATACATAAAAATAGTAAGACTTTTTTTCACTCTTATCTCCCCTCAAAATTAAACAAAACAAAGCAAAGCTAATTTTGGCCTGCGTGGGTGAAAATGTTCCTGCCAAGAATATCCGTGCATACTCTATACTACAGCCCCCAGCCTTTCCAGCTACCATCCAACCTTCCTTCTCTTCATGATGGAAAGCTTTGAAAGACTAAAATCTTCTCTTCCATTCATTTTTCAAGTCCTGTATCATTTTATTGAATTTTTCACAAAGGTCATCACTGTCTTATTTTCTGCTTAACCTAACAGACACATTTTAGTTCTTATCATATTTGGACTCTATTTGACATTTTACACTGCTGATCTTTTCTTCTTGAAACCCTCTCCTTCATTGTTTTTCAGGAAAGCAATGTTTCCACTCTGACCTGGTTCACTCTTTTCTCTATGGCATGTTTTATCCTCCACTTTTCTCTTAGGGTTCTATGTTAGACTTATTTTTAGCTTTATATACTTCATGAGACATTTCATCCCATGTCTTCATCTACCACATTTATGCCCACAGGGCAACTCTATTTTCCTCTGGATTTCTCTCTGGAGATCCAGAAACATTCACCTTCCTGATTTGCATGGACCACATATACCTCAGAGCCAGCATTCTCATCTCAGCTGCTGTTCCCACCTGCACTTGCTATAGGGAAAAATGGCATTATTTTCAATGTAACTAATATGACCTGAGGATCTTCCTTTCAGACTGTTCCCTCTCCCTCAGTCCCCATAAATAATTATTTATTTATTAGAAAGTAAAATAAATTGATATCATCTTATTTTGATTTTCATTCTGAGTCATCTGAATCTAGGCATCAGCATTAACTCATTAATAGAGGATTTTTCATCTTAAATCCAAATATCCTGTAACACATCATCTCTACTGCAACCAGAGTAATTTTTTTTTTAAAATGTAAGTCTGATCATGTTGCCATTTTGCTTAAAACGATTCAAAATTATGGGAATCAGAATAAAATGCAAATTTCTTCGTATTCATACATTGTCCTTTAAGAATTAGCCAGTGTCTAATAACATAGTTTACCACTTGATCTGCCTTGCCAGCTCTAAAATCTTCTGTCACAAAACTCATGTGTGAAAGAACTATATCACTGATGATTTTTATATACTGAACAGTTTCTGTTTACAGCTTTCAGTTTACGTGGGGGCTTGTTCAATTCATTGCAATTCCATAGCATTAGTGTTTGTTTTCTGTTTCTTTTCAGTTTCCCCCATGAAACTAAATTACTTCTAATAAATCTAACTTGAAATTCCTCCAAGTGTCTTTTCTCAAAAGTTGAATTTAAAGTCCAGACACTTACTTTTCTTTACTACATGGGAGAGAGAAGATATCTCAGGGTTAATCCTGGTCATGTAGCCAGGTTGACATCACCAGTCTTGCCAGTCTCTTGTTTATTTTTTGGCAAATATATACTTATCCTGGTTGCAAACCCTTTTGTAGTACGTATGTCCCCTTGATAGTTCTCAGGGTCATGTCTATGTCTGTTAAGCACAGAAAATCTGATGTGGGGCCCAAAGGGACTCAGTAAGATAGATGCAGTCCTGTAAGGTTGCCTCATACAAAGTGCTGTCTTTCTAATCTACTCTTCTGTGTTAAGGTGGCTCAAGTTTCTTGATAAGGGGGTTGATACATCCTAGTATCTTAGCTGAGAAACAAGACACAGGACTGTTTACTCTCATGTTTATATGTTTACTGTATATTCCAGCACTAGTTCTCTTTAGAATAAAAGGTCTTTATCAGAGACCATCACCAGCTTTTAACTCACTTGATTCCCTTTAACTCCATTTCTAAATTCATTTACCTCCCTCATGACCCAGATCAGAAGATCAGGGGAGAGAAATTTAGATGAACTTGTGATCAACCTCTCTGGGCATCCTGGTCATGAAGATAAACAGGACCTGGAATTTAACCTCCATGCTACTTACCAAACCTTGTGCCTTCGTTAGAGATAGCTCAGGGGAAGAAGCAACATTTTGCAATTTATCCACCTGGAGGAAGAACATTTTATAATTCACATAAAATTGTCATATTTGCTTGTAGGACACTTTTAACCTCATCTTCATGTTCCAGTAAAGTTGAACAATTTGCAGTTCTCAAATGTGTCCTGCTCTCTAGTGTTTGAGTGCCTTATATATGTAATATCTCTACCTCATCTTTGATAGCTTAACAATTCCTGTACGGCCTTCAAAATTCAACTCAGGGGCCATATCGTTAAGGAAGCCTGCTTAGATTTCCTCTCTCTTTTTTCCCATAACTACTTTTCTTATAATGGTTATTCTTCATTTAAGGTTGTTGTAAGTATTAAATGAGTTAATATATGTGGCCTGCTTAGCCACATGTTTTGGGTACATATATATCAGCACTCAATGACATAGTGCCTCATATACCTTCAGTGCTGAGTAATATTGGTTAAATAAACAATTACTAATCAGATGAATAATCTGAACTGTCATAAAGCTCTACTCCAAACCTCTCAGTTAAAATCTTACACAACTTTGAAAGCCTGGCTCTAATCTAACTTGTCCTCCACTGGGGTGTCTTCAAGTTTTCATTTTTCCTCTGCAAATCCCCTGAAATTAATCTGTCCTTTTTCCTACTACACAATAATTTTTTCATTTCCCTTTTTACAACACTGAATACAATCTGCACTGTAATGTTTAAATGTAGACCTAATTCTACTGCACTTAATTTTTAGATGCATAGATAGTCAGATTTTATTTTTTGAACAAATAGATAGATTTTTTTTTTTTTTTTTTTTTTTTCAATGTCAGACTACCTGGGAAGTATTCTGGGCTACCAACTGGAAGCCTGGAATTTTTTTTTTTGTAAGCCCATACTTTGATATACGAGTATGTATTCTATTTTTTAGTGTGTGTGCTTGTGTGTGTGAATGCACACATGTGCACATCTGCACTTGTGTACCCAGACAGGAAGAAAAAAGTATATTCTGTGGTTCATGGAGTCCAAATATAACCCCCAGCAATTCATGCTCTGTTTAATTTTATTCTGTTGGATGTGCACAGGTCCTATAAATATAATGAGAAAACTCTCCTGTGATTATGTTACCTTATATGGCAAATGGGGTTTTGCAGATGTAATTAAACTCACTAATCCACTGACTTTGAATTAATCAAATACTGAATTATCCTGTGTGGACAACACCATTAGTGAGCCCTTAAAGCGAGGGACTCCTTGCTTCAAAAGAGCAAATGCTATGGACCACAGAGGTAGAACCTGAAGGTGGCCTTTAGGAACTGGAAACATTCTTGACCAACAACTAACTATCAAAAAAGTAGGAAACTCAGTCCTACATCATCAAGGAGGATAATTTTGCCAACTACCTGAATGTGCTTGGAAGAGGAATCTGAGACTCAGATGAAATTGCAGCTACAGCTGATGCCTTGATTTCAGTCTGTAAGACCCTGAGCAGATGACCCAATAAACCCATGTCCCCACAATTCATATGTTGAAACCCTAACCCTCAATTAAACAGTATTAGGAGGTGGGGCCTTTGGGAAGTAATTAAATTTAGATGAAGTCATGAGGATGAGGCCCCCTTGACGGGATTAGTATCCTTGAAAGGAGATAAAGAAACTCAAACTTTCTTTGTCTGTGCCATGTGAGAATATATTAAGAAAACTGCCACCTGTAAACAAGGACGAGTGTCTTCATCAGGACCCAAGTTGGCCAGCAATTTGATCTTGGACTTCCCAGCCTCCAGAACTGTGCCAAATAAATTCCTGTTGTTTAAGTTACCCAGTCTATAGTATTTTTGTTATAGCAGCCCAAACTAAGATGGTAAGATAATACATTTTGTTGATTTAAGTTTTAACATTTGTGATAATTTTTCACACAGCAGTAGAAGACTAACATAGTTATTTTGAATAAAAGGATAAGAGGCTATGTTTTCTTATTGGGACTTATATGCATCTAGCTTTTTGTTTGTGACTTTGTAAAGAGCCTAAGCACATTCCACGGAAGTGCTTTATGGAAAAATACCTGTGAAGCAGAAAAGACCTGGTGCAGCCTTAAACTTCAATAGTTAGGAGAGAAAGAATATAGAATTTACCTTAGCCAAGACTGCACAGCATCAGGGTACATATGTTTTTTTCATGGAACCAGCTCACTCTTTTGCTCTAATAAGACTATATGTTTCTTTGCTAATGATACCACACCAAGAAGGAAAGTAATCATGTAAAGTCTCTCTATCCAAAAAAGAATTAAATGGGGCACCTATATTTATATCCTTTCTCCCCACAAAATACCTTGAAGTGACACTGTGGAGAGCTCATTTTAGGCTAACTGCAGAGTGACAGTTTTCTCCTTCTGCAGGAAAAGGATAATCAACTTCATTAATCCATTCAGACCTCCAGGGTATCATTTATTAAATTACTCCCAATGTGCCTTATTCATTCCCAGGAAATAATTTACATACTAGGGAAATTTGATTCACTATCCAGCATACCCTATTTTAAACAATTCTCATTTTCATCCTTGTAGAAGGTAATAACTTATGCAAAATATATGCAGACATAGATTATGCCATGCTGAGAAATTGTTTAAGTATTACTTTCAGGATGCCAATATTCCATAAAAATATCTATAACATACAATTCAATGAATTTAATACAAATTTTCTCCATGTTTTTCTTGTCCTGCTCCCTCACTCTTTCTGCTAATTAAAAGTAATCATATATAAAATATTAGGACCTGGAAGCATAGACTCTGACAAATAGCAGTGGACGTCATAAAAGTGACTTCTCTATCTCATTATTCTGCCTCAACTGTTCAAATGAATCATAGCTGAAGCTAGTTTGTGTTAGATAAGCCACTATGTAAACTGTTAATTATACCTTTTAGACACTTCACTTCCTTCCAAGCTAAAATAGCACTAGCCATCTTATCCATGGAGAAAATTTATTTGGTTTTATGTTTCACTAATAAAATCGTGCTTCAACTGGTTTTTAACTATTTTCTAGAATGAGAAGTCTCTAATGACAGCAAACACTTCTACATAGTACTCACCACGTGCCCAGGTGTTATTCCAAGCGCTTTACACATCCCCATCCCAGCACTCCTTTAAACAAGCCTTTGAGCGAGACACTGCTATCATCACAGTTGAAAGATGAGGAAATTGAGTGAGAGTAACTAAATAAAATAAAAACTCCTTATGAATCTTTTCATGATGAATAGTCTCTATTAGATTGTTTGATTTTTTTAAAAAAATATGTATTTCACTCTTGCAGAGATAGCTACTAAACTTCAAACTGTGTAAATAATAACATATTGAATGAAACAGCACATAAAAAGCTCTTCAGTTCTCAACTATTACCTGCTGCCTTGAGTAGCTAATGAATGACCTAAAGTGAGAAAAATCAGATGTTTCCCACACTTCTGCTAGCTAGCTGTCTTCCTATACCTCAGTTATCTCACCTAAAAATAAGTTGATAACACTCACAGGAATCCTTTAAGCTATGAAACTCAAACATTTTTTCCCAAGATTTATCTGTAAATGGTATATTATTTGACTAAAAACTGAAAAATAAAGTTAAAACCAAGAATATGTTAAGGTGTGAATGCCTCGACACATGCCCCTTCAAAAAAAAAAATCACATAGCATAATTATAGTCAAGGGACATATTTTAAAAGGTGTAAAGATGGAGTAAATCTAATATATTGAATTTGTTTCTCAGCAAACCTTCTAAGTATCCAACTCCAGCTGTGATTCCAAAATATTTCTTTATCCAGATAACAAATTACAGCTTATGCAATTGGTATGCTGGACCGTAGCAGATTGAGTGTCCTGTCCCCTAACACATATTTTTCACTGACATAGCAAAATCTTAAGATCAGATAAATAGTGATTGAATCTTCTACCCCTCTTTTTAGTCTCAGAGCAGCAGTTTGCAGAATGCTATAAAGTTCACATCACTTCCCTGCTGCAATCAGTCATGTATTTAAATCTTAAAAGATGTAAATTGTAGGCTTATAAGAGGGAGAGCGCTGTGTCTATGCAGGCAGAAGATATTTTAAATTATTTTCTGACAGTGAAAAAATATAGCTACTGGGATTTTTAGCTGATAGACAGTTGGGAATTTGGAGTGCAAATCAGAAAGTAAGCTAAGAAATGGTGTTTTTCTTGCTTTTGTGGAGGTTATTATTGCTATTCTTTTCTCCCCAAGGGCTAAGTTTTTAATTTTGGCATTTGTAAGACAATGTCAGGCAAACCTGCTTCACAGTTTCACAACCAGGAGTAGTTTCAATAAAATAACAAATTGATTGAATGGATGTGACCGAAACGTTTACTCTTCCAAGTGTAAATAAACTACTGCTTGTATTCAATTACATTTATCAAAAGATGAGTTGTGACCTGGGTTTGCTATAGATACTAAAGAGTGTAGATAAAATATTATAATGAGACATTTCACACCTGATTTTGAGTATCTGGTAGGCAGTAGAGGAATGCTGAGGAATATGCTGAAGCTGGTAACAGCCAAGTGCCTGAGCTCATAAAAAAGCCAGTTCAGTAAAGAGTCTGTAAGTTGGGACTACTACCAGGAGGGACACAATGAAAAGGAGACCTTGATACTGCAGTAACTTCTTTTCCGGCCAGAATGCCTGTTTTTTGAAAGCTTAAATACCATTTGTAGTAGTTAGTTTTTAATGTTGCAAAGGGACTGAGGAAAGGTACAGAATAGAACAATTTTAAGAGTATAGGCTCTGCAATCAGACAGAACTAGAACTGAATTTTGCCTCTTTTACTAACTTTCTGTTGTTACTGAAGTGATAGAGGTCTGTCATCTGCCACCTCAATGACTAAGAAGGCTGTCACATCAAAGTTTGCAGTGATAAAGATCAGTAGTTATTTGAATGGTCACTCAAAGGAGCATGAGGCAGCTAAAGAAACTTAAAGACCTCATACTCCCAGATAGTTTAAAAATCACAAGCATTTACAAAGAAAAATCATAAGTGGGAGCCTAGGGAGTCATATGGGGAGCTGACTGGTAAGGGGTGAAGTCAGCACAACTATTCCTGGTATCTTAAGTGATATTTTTTCTTGGAGCCTTAGGATCCAGGGTGTGTGCACTTTAAAGCAGGCTTGTAGCTGCAGATGGTGTACAAAAATAACTCGAGATTGGTGTTACCCATGTTACCTTAGCCATAAGGCATTCAGTTAAGAAACCAACATCCTGACTTTCTAATCAAGTTTTTAGCCTAATGAAAGTATATGTTTAACTAACTTTATTCTTACCTTATTGGTCACCATGCTTTATTGCTGCTTCAAGGAATTCAGCCCATCTTGTTTGGCCAAGCAGGTTTTCTTGACTCCCTGACTCTCTTCCCCCAGCAAAGGCCTGATCTGGCTGGGGTTGCAGGGATAGGTAAGGGAGGAACTTTTAGGGGAACATTGGGACTGCCCCATTTAATTGTAATGTTTGCACAATAGTCCAATTTCTCTCAGTGTTTGGCTTTAAAAATGGAAAATTTATCCTAAATCTTTTCGACAAATTATACAAGATAATGTATAACAAAGCACTGGCCCATTTTCTGGCACATAAACAGCAGTTAAAATGAAAAATAAATGTTTATTATTTCTGTGAGCTCATTCCAAAAGGCTTAGAAGAAGTTCAACAAGTACATTCTGATGATCTTCAAAGAAAGCAAAGCTATTACATTTTATAATGTTGGGGTGGAATTGAGACAGGGGATCCATCTTTCAGACACTCAGTGGATGTTGACAAGAAGAAAAAGAACAGCTTTCTTTTAAAAGAAATTGGAAAGACTACAGCTTTGATTTTATTTCATCTTTGTAGGGGAAGAGGTTTTAAAGGTAATAATTCAGAACTGAGTATAATTTGGGCTTAAAAAGAAAAAAAAAGTAGTCATGGATTGTCATTTTTAAAAATGTGTATTGTAAATAACTGATTTAGATCAGGTAAATAATTACCAGCAGTTGTCTCTAGTCGTGTAATTTTGTTTTAAAGGTGTCTAACCTTTTCTGGAGGGAAGATATCATTCCATATTTCTTTGTGTTTTAGCCAGTACTCAGGTGAAGACATGGTAAACATGACATAAAGACCTACTGAAATTAAAGAAATTATTTAATTGATGTCAAAATAAAAAAATGGTAGAGATTTAAAATATCTTACCTTAAGGAGAGGTGCATTTATTAAGGCAAGAAAAGTAGTATAGATGTAATTCCAAACATGTGAAGAACAGTCAATTTTTTTTTCAAATATTTGAATAACTGCTATATTCAGTTATAATTGTTTGAGTATTTTCTAATAAAAAAATTTTAAACAATTATTGTCGGGGAATAGAGGAGTAACAAACTTATGTCATTTTTTAAAAAGTACTGATAAAAGCATTTTATTATTTTAAAGATTCTATAGCCATAATACTTTGTAGTATTATGAATTTTGGACTAAATTTTTATTTTTTTAAATCTTGATGTTTGATAGGGTATAAAACTAGATATATAAGTATAGTTTTGTTCAAAGTACTAAATAGATTATTTCTGTGAAAGTTGTGTATAATGCAAGTTTTTTTTAAGTGAATTTTATTTTACCATTTATTTCTGTGGCAAATAAAAATTATTCCCGTGAAAAATATCTCAGGAGAGAGAGATGTAAAATGAAAAATGGATTTGGTTGCAACTTACTAATGCAATTAACCTGTGAAGATGTGAGAATATTTTTAGGATTTTTGTAGAACTTTTTTTGAATTTGGGGTTCATTCTTACATGCTTTAAGAATCATTCATGTTCGTCATCATTTGCTGCCTCTGCTTATTCTTTATTTCACTATTCTATGCTGACCTGGAGGCCCCAGAATTCCTTATGATGCTTTTGCACACTTATTCCTATTGTGTATAAATATAGTTTTTTTTCAACTTCTCAAAGCACTGCCAAGTGTTACCAAGTATTTTACTGAAAAATACTTCTACGTCACAAGCACGTGGTTCACAATTCCTAAACATAGTAAGAGTCCTCTGGTCCTTGAGAGTTAAGGAGAGGCTCAACTTTGTGTCCAATGGTCTGTTTGCAAAATAACCACCATGTGAACCCCAGTCTAAGAACTGATTATTCCCATCTGAAAATGACTGAAACTTCCCTGAAATTTTTATAGAAGACCACCTCATCCCCACCTAATCATTCTAAAACATTGTCATACTCCGGATTATTCAAACTTAAATAAAATCTGTGGTTGGCAATGCATACGAGCAAACCAGTCAAAATGTAAAGTGATTTTAAAAATGTAAGTGATTCATGCTTTAAGTATGCAGTCCAAAAATAAGCCACATTATATTACTTAACAAAACGGTTAACATCTCAGTTTGAAACTTTTTCATTTAGGTGGAAAGTGACTATTTAAGAAAAAATGGACAGATTTTACATTCTTTACAGGGACAGTACTGCTTTCTTTTCCAAAAGAAAGCCTTTCATAAGAACTGACATCTACAATTACAAAAATTATAAAATTCTCACAAGCTCCAGATATTCACCTTGTAGATATTAAAATAAAAGAATTAATGGATATTAATCAATTTTTAAAAATCACTCCATTGGATAACCCATTACAGTAACAATTTATACCATAATTAATTATTCAGTAACTCACCAAATGAAAATTATATGTGCAATAAAATGAATATGACACACATTTATGTAGATAGCTGTAAGTACATAGGAAAGGAGCTAGAAGGAAGTATGTTTCTCAAGATTATTTTATTAGGTCATAGAATTACGGGGTTTTATTAATTATCTTTTCTTTGTTTTTGATTTTCTCTAATGTTACTTTTATAATGAAAAATGGAAATTATAACTCAAAATAGGAGTTATTATAAGTAAAAAATAAGATAAAGTCATTACTCATAATTATAATGTTCTGATTTGGGAATTTTTTGTCAGAATTGACAGTACAAAAGGTATAATTTTACCTAAGAAAGCTTTTCAAATACAATTGTCTTTGTGTGTTTGTACTGCTGTAATAAAATACCTGAGACTGGGTAAATTATAAAGAATAGAAATTTATTTCTCACAGTCTGGAAGCTGGGAAGTCCTACATCAAGACAAAGGCAGGTTTGGTGTCTGGTAAGGGCCTGGTCTCCACTTCCAAGATGGAACATTTAACACTGTATCTTCTGGAGGTGAGGAACATTGTTCTTCACGTAATAGAAGAGCAGAAGCAGGGACAGGGAGGGAGAAACTTGCCCTTTAATGAGGAACTCACTTTTGCAATTACAATATTAATCAATTTATGAGAATGAAGCCCTCATGACCTAATCACCTCTTAAGGGTCCACTTCTTAATAATGTTACAAAAGCAATTAAGTTTCCAACACATGCTTTTGGGGGGACACATTCAAACCACAGCAATGGTCAACTTCTTCAGTATCCATGACACAAAATGAGGTCAAGTACTGAGGAAGATTATAGAGCCTATTTCCTCTTCAAAAAGGAAATATGGAATATTTAATCTACATTGTTCTATAAGCAGAAGTGAATGCTATCTTGGAGTCTCTTTAGGATTATAATGTTCTTAACAGTATAAAAATTTTGTCTTTTCTCATTTTCTGCTAAATGGACCTCTTAAAGGCTATAGGAATTTCTACTGGATGAGTGGATGTTATTCATCTTCATAACGGTTTATATAGGGTTACTTTCTAAGCAAAGAGTTATGAAAATAAAGAGGAAGCATTATGTTTTCACTTTGGAGAATATTTGCTGAATGAAGAATTCATGCTTTTAACTAGGCAACTGTCATAGCTATTTATGAAAATGAACTCTCCTTGTAGAATCAATTGTTAACAAAATTAACAAGACAAATACATTTTGTGCTCCACTAGTCTTTCTAAATTATCTGTTCAAATTAACAATGAGAATTGAATGAAAGGGTGACTGACTACAAGTTTAAAGTATAATTTTAAACAGCAAAAAACATGAGTTTCTATAGCAAGAAGCTACACATTTATGTATACTTATAAATACTTTTATGCAAATATTTCTACAATAATTTCTTCAAAGCAGTTTCTTTATTTACCATTAACAATGGTAAATGAACAACTGATTTATTTTTTAACCAAAATATGTGTGGATACTTAGAGAATGTAACCAATTCCTGTATCTATGTAGTCTTGTTAATGCATTAAAAACCATACTGCATTTTGCTTATTAATAACATTTGCTTAATTACACTTCATAGTAATATGAAGCAACTTCACTATTTTAGGAAAATATATTGAAGCAGAATTTCAAAGAATCTCAATCTGAAGCTATGATAAAGATAACATGGATTAATTGTCTGATAATCTAACTGAGGTCCAAAGAGTCATGTGGCATACACAAAGTTGCCAAATTTACCCAGGAAAAATACAAGATGCCCAGTTAACTTTGAATTTCAGATAAACAATGAATACTTCTAAGACCCAAGTGGGACATACTTATACTAAATAAATATCCATTCTTTATCTGAAATTCAAATATTTGGATTGAACTGAATTTTTCTGGCAACCCCGTGCAAACAAGGATTCTGCAATCCCTTTTGCCATTCTACACAGCACTATATTCCTAGGCCATATTATAGGTTTGGTACTATAAAATTACTGAATTTAAAATTTAGAACACCTGAAGTGTGTTCATTAACATACATGTAAAATAAACCATCCCTATGATGTATCAGGATTGTTTTAATTTACTTTAAAAAAATAAGTTGCTTTATGAATCTCCTTTTTAAAAAGTTGTTTCTCATTACAAAATTAAACTTCTAATCAGATTTTATTCAGTTGAGTTTTAACACCAAAGAGATAAGATGTATTGATAACAATGATTTTTTACTTTAACGAAATAGGCAAAATCATTGATTATTGCCCCTTGCATTAAAAAAAATAAAACTTATATCCTGAGATGTAGGTTACATAAAAAACAAAAACATTTTCCAATAGTGATTTATTCATTTACTAATATATTAATAAAACATCTTGAAGAGTTCATGAATTCTTTATATTCTATCCCAATGTTCTGTTGTTAAGTAGACATTGCTTCATCCTTGAGCCTAAAGATTTAATTTGATAAGTTGAAAATTACATCTTTCTGCATTTGCAAACTTCACTAAAGTTTCTTTTTAAATTGTTTTTCTTTAGGTTGTTTTCAAAGTGTGTAAATCTGTTACTACCTAATGAAAAGAAAAAGGCAATTCACTCTGTTTTCCTCACATATATTCAATTTTATGATAATTAATATTACATATAAGGTAAATTTAAGGTATTCAAATGAAAATATAAATACGGTGGATTGAATTGTGTCTTCCAAAATTCCATGTATTAGAAATTTAACCCCCACTGAGACAGTGTTAAGAGGGTTGGAAATCCTATAATGCTAATTGAAAGGTGCGACCTTGAAAAGGTGATTAGATTGCAAGGACCACGCTGTAGTGAATGGATTAATCCACTGATTGTTAATGGTGGTCATGGGTGTGGTTCTGATGGCTTTATAAGGAAAGCGCATGAGAAGCTCTTACTTCTCCCATTTTGCCATGTGATACTCTATATCCCTGGAGTCACCACCAAACAAGGCTCTCCCTAGAGGTATTCCCTAGACAATGGACTTTCCAACCTCCAGAACTGTAAGCAATAAATTTTATTTTCTTATAAATTATGCAGTTTCAGGTATTTCTGTAATAAGCAACAGAAATCGTCTAAGACAATGGACCATTAATTTTGTTAACTCTTTGGAAGCAGGTGTGTGGTACTGTTGACATATAAGTGTTTGAATTTGATTGTCTGTGTTCAGATTCTGGTGTACAACTGACTAGATTAGTGATTGTGGACAAATTATGCAGATTTTCTTAATCTGTAAAATGGAAATAATAATAATACTTTCACCTAATAGGGTTATGGTGCTATTTAAATGAATTAATTCTTGAAAAGTTCTTAAAACAATAAATAGTAAGCACTCAAATGTTAGCTGGTTATTATTTTTTTACCTTCCTTGAATGACTAGTTTCTAGGTTATGGCCATACTTTCAGCCGATTTAGAAATAATTATAATTAATACTGTAAACATTTAATTATTTTACTTAAAAATTGGACATAATTACATCAATAATATAACAAATCTGCCATACTTATTGATTTTCAATATGCAGTAGTGTACAAATATCCATATACCAGTACAGAATATTTTAAAGAATTGACAAAGTATGTGAGTTCAAAGATAAGTTAAAACTTCTATGGAATGCTAGTACTGGTGCAATACAGCCAATTCTTGTTTAATGGTGCTTATCACATTTCCTTGAACTTAAAAATTAAATAGAAATGATGTTAAGACCATGAATTCAAAAAACGTAATTGTTCTGGACAAAATCCAAATTTTGGTAGTAAAATAGATCTTAGGTATTTTTGGATAATGATCCCACAATAAAACTTCACATCATAACATAAAAAGATGTTACCTAGTTAACTTTTTATGGGGTCATAAAAGTCCCATATTTCTTAAACCATAACAAAATTATGTCAGCACAGGTTTCAAATTACCTGACATCCAATTACTATGTTAGAATGGTTTTAAAACTTTTGATGTTTTTAAGCTACTCAAATTTCTGTGTGTGTGTGTGTGTGTGTGAGAGAGACTTTCTTAAATGAAGGTAGAAGGATAAGCAAAAATTTGAATATTTCCAGATAGACATTAATGAATTATTGCATACATTAATCCATGTCTCTTGCTTATAACAAAATACCTGGAACTGGGTAATTTATAAGAAAATGAAATTTATTGCTTATGGTTTCAGAGGCTGGGAAGTCCAAAGTCCAGGGAAGACATCTGGTGAGGGTCTTCTTGGTGGTGGCTCTACAGCAATGTAGGAGTCTCACATGGCAGGACAGAGAAAGAGAACTTCTTACGTGCTCTTCTATTTAATTCCTCAGAACCATGTCCACTATTCCAAGAATGGATCAATACATTCACAAGGGTACAATCCTCACAATCTAATTACCTTTCCAAGGCCCCACCTTGCAATTATCATAATAGGATTTCCTACCCTCTTAACACTGTCACAGTGGCGACCAAGCTTCAACACATTAAATTTTTGGAGGACACAATTAAATCCATAATATGGATATTAAATATTTGCTTTATGTAAATATGACTTGTTGCTGTCATTATTATCATTTCCTACAAAAACACTATAAGGGGTGTTGGGCCTTAAAAACTAACGCTACCTTAAGTGACATTACAAGCAGCACCATTATGGGCCCACAAGGGCATATTAACGTGGCAGCCTAAGATGGCACTGGGAGGAAGTAGGGTGGGAGTGTCTGTGGGAACCTTGCCTTAGCCTTTATTGGCCAAATACACGCTTCCGCACTCATGAGCACTGCATGATTGCAATAGGTAGGCATTGAGACAGGATACATGCTCTTATAACCTTTAAACTGATTGGAGGATGTAAAAACCTCCCTTCCCCATTTGCCTTTAAAAGCAAGTGCTTGTATGATAATAAACGGAACTGCTCGACAGGACCCCCGCTGTGTCTGAGTGTTCTTTTTTTTTTTTTGGAGGATTTTACTCTTTTTTTATTTTTATTTATTTTTTATTTTTTTAATTTTATTTTGTTGATATACATTGTGGCTGATTATTGTTGCCCATCACCAAAACCTCCCTCCCTCCTCCCTCCCCCCTCCCCCTCAACAATGTCCTTTCTGTTTGCTTGTCGTATCAACTTCAAGTAATTGTGGTTGTTATATCTTCTCCCCCCCCCGTTTTTGGGTTTTTTTTTTTTTGTGTGTGTGTGTGTGTGTGTGTGTGTGAATTATATATTAATTTTTAGCTCCCACCAATAAGTGAGAACATGTGGTATTTCTCTTTCTGTGCCTGACTTGTTTTACTTAATATAATTCTCTCAAGGTCCATCCATGTTGTTGCAAATGGCAGTATTTCATTCGTTTTTATAGCTGAGTAGTATTCCATTGTGTAGATGTACCACATTTTCTGTATCCACTCATCTGATGATGGACATTTGGGCTGAGTGTTCTTTAACAAGCTGGTTGGGGCCGGCGGCTGTGCTCACCTCTCTTCACGGCTCTCTTCCTCCATCTCCTCTCAACGGGGACCAGGGAAAGAGGAATCTGGGCAATTCACCTGCCCACCAGAAGGGACACCAAGGGAGAGACTGATAGCAAGGCAAGGTCTGTTTGGGTCAGCCAGTGGTGGACCCAACAAAGGGGTATATCAGTATTTCAGATATTCAGCAAAGCTTCCCAGGTCCCCAAATTATAAGGACATTACTGGTCTCTGATATTTCCACAAGTGGACTATATACAGTCACAGTCTAGCACTTAAAAATATGAGAATGCATTATACTATTGACAGTTACTAGTCTTGTTCCAAACCACTTCATACATCCCTCGGAACTTCAGAAGAAATCACCAGGTAGTCTAAAGGATGAACCAAGTGTCAACCAAGCATGAACCCTCCTCTAAGGGACTCTTAAAACGTACTCTGCCCCTCCTCATATCTGTCTATTAGAAACATAATCAGAAGTAGAAGTTTCTCAGATAATCCTGCTCCATTCATATTTTCTATATCCCTTGTTTTACACAATCCTTCTCCCCACTTTTCCTGAACATCACAAAAACACTCCACATCTGTGATTAGCAAGGTTCTCGATAGCTTTAACCCCTTCGTTAAATGTTTCTTCCTCCTCTTTACATTCTTATTTTCTTTATTGTCTTTCCTACAATGTATAAAGATTTTTTGCCTCCTCCAAGCCATATTTCCTTCCTCCTTCAGAAGCTCCTGATCTATTGATATGAGTTCTAGCAAACACAGCGCCATCAACATAGTTTTGTTGCTATTTCTCTGAGGTTTTATGCCGACTTATGTACAATTATTGATCAATTGATGAGCTCTGTTTCCTCTTTCCCCTTGACCCTTATGATTCTTGCAAATGTATTATCCATGTACATGACTCATCTAATAACTAGGTATCTCAGCTCCTTGATCTTGCCTCCAACTTTCTTTCAAGCACTCTCACAATCACAACCTGGGTCCTTGTTTGCTCAGAGTTATGCCCAATAACTCTGCCTCACTCAAAATTTTGCTTTTTGCAACCTCAAATATCTAAATATCTTTTCTCCTGTTCCTGGTCATTTATAAACCAAGGAACCACATTGTAGTAGTTCCTTTACCAGATTAAAACCTCCAAATGTCTAACAGCATGAGTTTTACACAGTAATTATTACTCTTTTGTTTTTCACTTCCATCCTTACATGGATCCCAGCAAAGGTTGATCCCAACTTTTCTAAAGTTGTTAGAGAAAAAGCCCACATTTTACTGACTGGTTTTATCTTTAATTTCAAGAAAATAAACCTGAAATAGGCAAGTCTACTAGGCATTCCAACTGTGCCTCTGTTAAATTTGTTTTATTTTGATTGCTGATAACTATTTTGTTATCTTCACGTTTCCCCTCAAACCACCCACACCTCCACCTATCTTCACTCAGTGGGTGATCTTGCCTCAAAACTCATTTTGAAAATGGATCCCATCAGATATGACCTCTCTAATTATTCCATCACATCACTAACTGAACAGTCATATTTACATGTGGCTCCATATTTTTTTATCTAATTTTACAATGTAAAGTTGTTCTCTGTTATTAGTTATTATCAAAAGTTATTTCTTTAACATTTGTTCTGGAACTAATTCTCTATTACTCATAAACTGTACTCCACCTGTTATCAGAGGCATACAAATATAAGCCGTTTATCTCTCTTGGTCTCCTGTCCCATTTCTCTTCTTCCATTTACTACCAAAAAAATATATATATATCATGTTGAAAAGTGCTGAGGCTTTCTCCACTGATGATGAAATTTTAACTTACCTAATCCAATTTCCAACATATGCTTTAGAATTCTTGTCAAGGTCTCAACAGAACATTTTTTATTGCCAAAATCAAGGGAAGTTGGTTTGTCTTCATTTAAGCAACTTCTGAACAGGGTTTAACATAATTGATCTCCTTGAAAAAAATTCCTGGTATTGTTTTCCATATACTACTTCTCCATATTCTTTAATAGTCCCTGTTTCTGAATATGCTCTAAACTCTAGACTATTCCAGGAAACATCCCTGGGTCCTGTTCTGCTTTTATTATTATTTTCTACCTACATTCTTTCCTTTGGTCATTTAATATACGTTTAACTTCCACTTAGGTGCTTGGGGCTCACAGATATGTATCTCTAGTTCTAGTGCCTCCTTGTTATCCAACTGTGTATATAAAATTTACTGCCTAGTTTTTAGATTTGGATGTCTAAGCCATGACAAAATTTTCCTGTCAACAGTTCTTGATTTCACATATCAGGCTTAATCCTCTATCAATTTTTACCATTTCTCCAAGATGCCCTAGCTAAATTCCAGGATCCTTCCTTTTCCTTCACCACTAATAATACTTCTACCCTAATGCAAAGGTCCTTGCTTATCCTGTGGATGACTGCATATATTGTCTGAAGCGATGTATTGTGCGTAATAGTCACTATGTAAATATTTTCAAATAAAAGAAACTTCACACGTGCCTTAATAGACGTTCTATTCCTATAAAGAAGAGAAATTAAGGAACTGAGAATTTCAATTCTTTTGTTGATATGCATTTAGTTGTAAGAAATAAAATCAAAAAATTTGTAAGAATGTTTTTTGATGACAAGAAATGAAGAAGTGCATAGTCCAAGGTTTGGTATTTTAACCCAGTTTTGATGTAAGGAATTCAGGCTTTTTAACTATTTCTGTCATTTTCAATGTGTTGGTTCTATCATTGCTACAAGATGACCATCATAATTTTCGATATCATATCCTTCCTTAGCAATGACCCAGTCAAGAAGCAAAAAGGGGATGTAGTGTACTTTCTCTTTATCCTATTGTTATGAGAAGAGCCCATTAGTTTCTGATGCATGAGTGAGAGCCGCTTGATTGACATAAGTACCCTGTGACCAGTGACGCTTACCAAGTTCCTCCTTGCCTCTTTGCTGTTCACTCCTGCTTCCCCTAACATCCCAGATATATACTTTCTGTTAGGTTGTTAAGTGACCCTTATGACATGCTGTGAAAAATTTAGAAAAATAAATTTCCTTTTTGACGATACCTAAGACTGCTGGTCAGATTTCATATCCAACCAATTGGATGATCTCATGTGAAACGTAGTCTCTCCTTAATTAACACAAAAAAATCCTTTTAGATCTGTAATCCCGCTGCTTCTTCAATTACGTCATCAACATCAACTTCTGGCTGTCAAAGGCCCTCTTCCTTGCTGTTGTGAGCACTAATTAGTTAATTAATTAATTTATGCAAGTTTTCTGCATGTGTTTCTTAACCATTTATCCAAAGGCGCTTCTTAAATGGGTTCTTCTATTTGTTTGTTTTGAAACATAATTGTTTATACATAGTTGTGGGGTACAGAGTTGAATATCAATACCTGTGTATAATATGTGGTGATCCAATAAGGATAATGAGAATATTCATCATTATACACTGTAGTCATTTTTGTAGCCCTTTACCAATTTCTTGCTAACCCTCCCTTCTGCCTCCCCCTTTCTCAACTCTGGTAACCTCAGTTCTGTTCTCTGCTTTTGAAAGTTCAACATATTATTGCAATTGTTTCTTTTTCTTTCTTTCTTTCTTTTTTTTTTATCTGCCACTTATAGGTGAGAACATGCAGTATTTCTCCTTCTCTGCCTAGATTCATCCATGTTGCAGTGGATGGCAGAATTTCATTCTTTTTTATGACAGAGTAGTATTCCATTTTGTACATAAGCCACATTTTCCTTATCCAGTCATCTGTTGGTGGACATTTAGTTTGGTTCCATATCTTGGCTGTGATAAACATGGGAGTGCATAAAATAGCTGTGATAAACATGGGAGTGCAGGTATCCCTTCAACATGATGATTTTCATTCCTTTGGGTATACATGAAGCAGTGGGATTGCTGGATTGTATGGTAGTTCTATCTGTAGTTGCTTAAGGAACCTCCATACTGTTTTCCATGATGGCTGCACCAATTTACAGTTCCATCAACACTGTAGGAGGGTTCCCCTTTCTATATATCTTCACCAGCATTTGTTATTCTCTGTCTTTTTGGATAGCCAGTTTAAATGGGGTGAAATGTTATCTCAATGTGGTTTTAATTTTCATTTCCCTGATGTTGAGTGATGAGTATTTTTTCATGTGTCTGTTGGCCATTTGTCTATTTTCCTTTGAGAAATGCCTATTCACCTCAGTTTCCATTTTTTAATCAGTTTACTTATATTTTTACTATTAACTGGTTTGACTTCTTTGTATATTCTTGATATTAATCCCTTGTTGGATGCACAGTTTACAAATATTTTATCCAATTCTGTAGGTTGTCTCTTCACTCTGTTAATTGTTTCCTTTGCTGTGCAGAAGGCTTTCAGTTTGATATAATCTCATTTGTTTATTTTTCCTTTTGTTGCCTGTATTTGGGGATCTTATTCATAAAGTATTTGGCCAGTGCTACTTCCTGAAGTGCTTCCCCTATGTTTTCTTTTAGGAGTTTTATCATTTCAAGTTTTATATTTGTCTTTAATGCACTTAGTTGAGTTGATTTTCATATATCGTGAGTGGAATGGGCCTACTTTCATTCTTCTACATATGGATGTCTAATGTACTGCATCTAGTTGTTCTAAACTTTAGACAAAAAGCAAAGAAAACTGACATAACAGAAGAAAAAAATAGAAGCAGGAAAAATTTAGAGAAGATATAATTCTTGAAAGATGAACTGAATTGTGTAAGACTTGAACTTGAATGGCCTCTTACTTGTGTGGTCACTTCCCAGTCCACATTGTATAGGGTGGCTATAACTCAAGCAGAGAGACATACATAGTCTTACTAGACTGAGGAGTCAGAGAACAGAATCTGAAACTAATAAGAGCATCTGGAAGTGAGCGGGGACATCTGGAAAGTAGAAATCTATAGAAAGGTGAACCTTCAAAATTCCATAAAAACTTCATCCCTAAACTTCCCACGAATTGCTGAGGTTCCAGAGTTCTCAGTCAGAAGGAACTGTTCGAAGGCTGAACAGGGCTCTTTTAGCCTTCTGCCAGGTAAATGAGTTAAGATTTTGAGTACAGCCAGATTATTTGCCTACTAGAACAACAACAAAAATCAAGAGTCTTCAGAGGATGATGATGAAAGTCAGAATCTTTAAAATGAATCACCTGCAATGTACAATATACTATAAAAAACTACTAGACATGCAAAGAAATAGAAAAATGTGACCTACAATAACGAGAAAAAGCAGTCAAGAGAAATAGACTCCACAGGAAGGTGATGGAAATTGAAGACAAAAGCTTTTATGTGGCATTTATAAATTTAATAAAGTCCTCAAAACTATGGTCCCTGTGAAAGAATTGGAGTGAAATCCCAGCAAAGAAATGAATGCTATATTTAAAAAATAATGCAAATTCTAGAACGAAGTGAAATGAAAAATTTACTGGTGCTGCTTAAAGGGAGACTGAAATGAGGTGTGGAAAAGGCCAGTCAACTTAAAGATAATAAATTTAAAAATCTAATAGAAGGAATGGATGTAATAAAGACTGAAACAAAAATTGTGTATTGGCGTGCTTTGAAATAATATCAAATGATCTAATATACCTAGAATTTCTCCAAAAAGGAAAAAAAGTAAGGGTGACATAGAAAGTATTTATTTAAAAAAAAAATTGAACAGAATTTGTCACATTTTTTTTGAGAAACTTAAACATACATCTCTAAGTAAACCTCAAGAAAGATATTTATAATGTAAGTTAAATCTAGGTACTTGATAATCACCCTGCTGAAAGCTAAATATAAAATAAACTTAAAAGCGGTCAGAAAAAAAATGACAAGGGAACAATGATATAAATTATGGCTGACTGCTTATCAGTCAATGAAAACTGAAAGACAAAGAAACATCTTTAATGTATGAAAATAGAAAAATGATAAAGCTGTCATCCCAGAATTGTATTTTCAGGAAAAATATTCTTCAGATGTGAAGACAAAAAATGCATTTTTGGATAAATATACACTGAAAGAATCAATCACTAGCAGACTTACATACATATGTCCTATATTATGAGAAATGGTAGAGAGTTTTTTCAAGTTGATTATAAATGACACAAGATGATATAACTTGATTTATAGGAAAGAATAAAAAGCACTCTAAATAATAAATACGTTATCATATATAATATTTTCTATTTAATGAGCTAGTTAATGTTAGTAAGTATTAACACTAAAGAGAATGGGATTGGAAAAATATACCTATTGTAAGCCTAGGTTAGTGGCAAAACAGTAATGAAAAAATTTTATAGCTAAAAAGATAATAAATAAAAATGGTATAAAAAAATAAATAAATAAATGGCAAAACAGATCAAGGAAATAAAAGATTAGAAGAACACAAAGCAGATGAAATGGCAACATGGTAGACATAATGCTAACCACAGCAAATAGTATGTTAAATGTAAATAAAGTCATAGCAAATAGTACTTTATATGTACATAAGTTAAGAAATCCAATTAAGAAGGAAGGATTGTCATATTAAATAATAATTAGGACTTGAATTCCAAACACAAAGAAACAGGCAGGATTAGAGAAACAAAACAAAATAAACTGTGAAAGAAGTAATCATAAAAAAGCTGAGATGGCTAAAATAATATCAGTATAAAGACATTTCAGGATAAGAAGTCTGTCCACAGACAAATTTAATAATGATAAATATGTATTGTTTATGATGAAGATAAATAGTCACAACTGATAGGATGGATAGAACTTGAAAATGTCAAGATCAAAATGTCAAGAAAGGCTTCATAATTTTAGAATAAACTACACTTAAAGATATATGACAAGGGCCGAGCCCGTGGCGCACGGCGCTGGGAGCGTGGCGACACTCCCGCTGCTGGTTCGGATCCTATATAGGAATGGCCAGTGCACTCACTGGCTGAGTGCCGGTCACAAAAAGGACAAAAAAAAAAAAAAGATATATGACAAATAAATGCAATGCATGACCACAAACTGGATAATAAAGAACTCTCCACAGGGCTTATTTTCCAAAGAGAAGTATTGTTCAGAGGAACAAAATCATAAGCCTACCTACGCTTGTTGTTCGAAAAGTAACTCAGAGCGAGGCTTGTGAATGGAAATGTAGTGCCTGAGTCACATTCTGCTTAAAAGGTTGTAACAAATACAGATGAGTTAAAAAAAAAAGTATATATAAGAACAAGAAGGAAGACATTGAAATGATTAATGGCACTTGAATATGGACTGTGGATTAGATAATACTGTTGTATCAATGTTAAATTTTCTGATTTTAATCACTGTACTATAGTTATGTCAGCGAATGTCCCTGTTTTTATGAACATAAATTGAAGTGCTTAGGTGCAAAGGGCCATGGTAACTCCAATTAGTCTCAAATAGTCAGAAAAAAAAATAGATAGATAGATAGTAAGAGAAAAAATATAAAGCAAATAGTGTAAAAAGTGTAAATAGCTGGTGAATCTGGAAAAAGGGGTACAGGAGTCTCCTGGAGTATGCTGCCAATGTTTCTGTACTTTGGAAAATATTGCACATTCTCACTCATAAGTGGGAGCTAAGAAAGAAGGAAAGAAGCAGAGAGAATCAAAGAAAGAAAAAGAAGAAATAAATAACAATCACAATAATACATAGAACCTTCAAAAGGAGAGAACAGAACTGTAGTCATTAGAGGTGGGAAAGGGAAAAGAGGAGGCAGGTTAATGAGACATTGGTTAAGGGTCACAAAGGATGATTACATTTTATAAAGATGAGTATACTAATTATTCTGATTTGATCATCAAGTGCTGTCCACAGGTATTGATATTCAACTTTGTACTCCACAAATGTATGTTACATTTCAATAAAATTATGTTTCAGTAAAAAAAAAGTAAAATGAAATAGTCATATTCACTCATTCTCTTGTGGGATTTTAAAATAAAAAAAATGTGTGATAATTTCACAGATGGTAAACAGTCTAATCAGAAAATTAAACATATTTATTGTATTTTTTAGAATTTATTTATTTTTTATTTGACACATACCAATTCTACATATTTATAGGCTACAGAGTTATATTTCAATACATGTATACAATGTGTGATGATCAAATTATAGTAATTAGCATATCCATCATTCCAAAAATTTATCATTTCTTTGTGATGAGAGCTCTTAGATTCATAAGAATCATTTAAATATTTGGGAAAATTTTCTCATTATTATTTTATCCTTGTTGTTCAGGCATTTCAGTGCTTAAAAACGAAGCACTTTCAATATATGGAAAATTTGTTTTATAAATTTTTCAAGTGCAGCTCATGATTGAAATAAATAATTGACTGATTATAACTATAATTAGAACCTCTCCAGGAAGTGATATTTCTTTGAGACATGAAATTTAATAGACTGCTAAATACAATAACAAAATATATGGGATGACTGATTATTTTTTTTCATATTCCAGAATTAAGTTTTTGTTTATTTGTTTGTTTGTTTTTTTAAGGTAAACTATTATACATGTATGTGGGGTACAAAGTTGACTTTCAGTAGTTGTGTACAATGTATGATGTTCAGATCAGGATAGTTAGCTTATTCATCATGATAATACATTTCATTCTTTGTGTCTGTTAACCAATTTCTCATTAACCTCCCTCCCTCTGCCCTCCCCTCCCCTTTTCTAACTCTGGTAACCACAGGTTTTTTTCTTTCCTTCTAAAGTATTATTGTATTCTTGTATTATTGTAATATTCGTTCAAAGTATTATTGTAATTTTCGTTTCTTTCTTTCTCTCTCTATTATTTATTCATTTAGATATGGATTCAGCTTCCACTTACGATTGAGGATGTGGTATTTCTCTTTCTGCACCTAGGTTGTTTCACTTAGCGTAATTTTCTCCAGTCTCATCCATGTTGCTGTGAATGGCAGAGTAGTATTTTTATGGCTTTTTTATGGCTGAGTAGTATTCCATTGGCTTTTGAAAACAGAATCTGACTTCTAACAATTAAAAAAAGAAATATAAGAAAAAAGCCCATACTAATTCATCTCACTACCTGGACCATATTCTTTGTATTGGGTCTTGCTTACCTGGGCGTTATTACTCCAGTGATCTGCAATTTACTCTGAAGTTACTTATCTACCTCAGCTCTTTTTTTTTTTTTTGCCCAGAGGATGACTATCTCTGGAAAGACAGGCCAAATTCCTATTGTTCCAAGATTAAAGTTGAGTGTTTATAATGTAAGGCCTTGGAGCATAAGAGAATGAAATAATTTGGAATAGAGAATACAATTTGCACTAAGAATTGTTCAAATATTCTTTTCTTTCCCTTTGGAAAAGTTGAGGTCACTTGACAACCCATATTCCTCTGGGGAAGTTAATCATGCCTACATCTGAAGAATGTTATTGTAATTTTTGACATGATTTTTATTTGATCATATTTGACAGCACTTAACAATGAATGCCACCATATTTTGACCTTGAATTCTTAAGACAGTCCATAAAGTGACACTTGTGTTCATTTGTTGAGTGGAAGGATTTGTCTTGATTGCTGATTTGCCTTTTGTATCATTTGATGTTTCGGAGTTTTGACATTTCTGTATATTCAAGCTAAAAAAATGTGCTGATGTGGAGAAATATACAAGCATAGGGCTTATTTCTCAACTTTTTGTTCTGTATCTGAGGCAAAGTGAAAAAGAGGCTAACATTGTATAGGATAAACCCATACCCCCAGATGTGCTTATTATAGGAAAAAGAAAAGTGGAAAAGTAGTTAATTTTCTATTGGTTGAGTATTTTCTGATAAGTCCTTCTCAGGACAAATTAATTGATTAAATTTTTTAAATCATGTAAAAAATAAAGGTTAAGAACAGGACAAACATCATACTCAAATTATGAACTAAATAAAAGTTTTGTTTGTTTTAAATATACTTTAATTTTTAGAATAGCTTTTTATTCACAGAAAAACAAAGACAATAATACAAAGTTCCCATATCCCCTTCATTCAATGTCACTTATTATTAATCTCTTACATTATCATGGTACATGTTACAATTAATGAACAAATATTGTTACATTCTTACTAATTAAATTACCTAGTTTATTCAGATTAATTTAGTTTTTACCTTTTCTCTTTTAGGATTCCATCCTGGATTCACATTACTTTTAGCAGTGATTTCTCTTTAGGTTCTTCTTGACAATTTCTCACTTCCTTGTGTCCGACTTTCCGTGTTTTCTTGTTTTTTTACAAGGACTTCTCAAACCTGTAAGAAGGGGAGTGATGACTTTCAAGGTTTTCATATGTCAAGCTGAATTGGGATATCTAAATGATATTTTCAACTTTTCACTGCTAGTGCCTTCAACATTACTCCTCTGTACATGCTTGAAAAAAGAAATTATGATTTGCTTCTTTCCTTGGCAGTAATTTTTGAATTAAATATTTGATGAGCAAGGCCTAAAATTTCTCAAATGCCTTCAAAACAATTAACAGCAAGTGAATTTGGTTTTAATATTTTTTAAAATCCATTTTTAACATGAGGTTAAGACAACTGTGATGCTTACCACATGTTTGTATAGGAACATGTTCATGCATTGTTATTTTACTGACTGATTAGAAATACAGTGTGAGAAACATGAATTTGAAACTTATCTGAATGTCAGCATGTACCATAACTTTAGTCCCAAAGAAATGGTAATGAACCACCGACAACGAAAAGTCAGTTTTGGGGGGAAAAAATAATAATAATAATAATAATATCAACTACAAACTTCCTGAAATAGAGAATAAAATCATGCTAAAATGGGGTTTTGTTTGTTTCTTGTTATTTCCTGGGTTAAAATGACCTCAAATAAAATAAACTCAAGTTGAAGAAACAGATTAAAAGTATTTTAAATTAAAATAATGCCTGGCAAGCCAGAATGATAGAGAAGTCAAACTGTTAGGTGTCAGGAATCCTATGTGGAATATGATTAATCAAATTTCAAGAACAAAGGCATCCAATGCACATCAAAATAATGTTGACAATAATTAATTTAATCATTTTTTACCAAATATTTATTAAGCTCCTACTTCATACTAAATACCAGTAGAGAATAATCAAAATAATGATACAGATCTTTCTCTGATGGAATTGACGCTCATAGTATCATGAATGTTTACACCTAGGGGTGATCTTACACAGCACTGAGTCCAACTCCCACATTTAGACACAAGGAAACTGAAGACCTGAGAGTTATGCAATTTGCCTAAATCCTCACAAATGGTTACGTTGCAGGATTTGGAAATCCTGGTTCCGGGCTATAGTAGAAGAAAAAAAAAAAAAAATTAGGTAGCAACAGAAGTGTGATAAAAGGAATGAACTGTTTTATGTCATTAGAAAGTGCTAATAAAATAATGTGTGTATAAAATATTTCTTGTAAATTAATCCAAAGGCTGCTTCTATACTATTTTGATATTACCACTTAAGTACTCAAAGTGATGTCCTTGGGGATAATAGAGATCAAGATGCTCACCAGGACTTGAAAATATATTTATATTATCTAGTTGTTTAAATAAATAAATCAGCCTGATTTATCACATAAGCTTCTCCCTTAAAAAAGTCTGTTTTTTGTCCCTATAGTTTTCTCCCTACACACAGCTCCTGTCAAAATATTTTACATGTAATCACAAAATCTTGGCCAAATATCTCATACCTGCCTTCAATGTTTCTTTACCAAATAAGCACCAGTAACACTTATCAAATATTGAGTAAACAATATGCTAGAAAAATCATAACACCTTTAGTAATTATCTGTTTCAAATAATATGGTCCCAAAATAGCAGTTAGTAGAATGCGTGTAATTTTACAAGTTCGTGTGCTTGGCAGTAATACCAAAAGCAACATTTGGTGATAAAGTCATTTCTGGCAGGATGTGTTATCTTTCTTTTGTCAAAGACAATACATTTATTACCTTCACAATGGTATTTGAAGAAATTCTCATAAACTACATATCAAGACAAAAAATATGCAAGGCTGTTTGTGGTAGGCACCTTTTTATATAGCTCCTAATAATCCTCCTCATGGTATTAATAGTCTTGTTAATGTGGACTGGACATAGTGACTTGCTTCTACTTAACAGAATATGGCAAACGTGCCATGCTATCACTTCCATAGGTTTCAAAGGACTGTAAATTAATTCTATTTGCTAACTCTCTCTCTGTCTCTCTGGTGATTCTCTCTCTTCTTCTCTTGCTTGAATACTGAGAAGAAGTAAACTGCCGTGTTGTAAATCACACAACAGAAAGGCCCATGTGTAGAGGAACTGAGGGAAGCCTCCAGTGAAGAGCTTGTGAGAAACTGAGGTCTCGGTCCAAAAACATGGGAGAAGCTGAATTTTTCCAATAATTAGATAACTAAGCTGGGAGGTGGTGGATCCAGTCAGACCATGTTATGACTGCAACTAAGCTGCCTACAGATTTGTGACTCACAGAAAGTGCGAGGTAATATATGTGTATTGTTTCATGACTATAACTTTGGGGGTAATTTGGTTCACAACGATAAACAACAAGTCCATTGTTCTAATGAAAAGCTTATGCTACTGACAATATTCATCATGATGTGTCATGATCAAACTATTTCTCAATTGTTACAACCACATAGTAAAGTGCCTTGACCTATGTCACCATCTCAAGGATTAGGAGAGGAGTGAAGGTAGCAAAAACTGAGAGCACGAATAACTTCTTCCCAAGGGGTATTTCCTTTAAAAAAGAAGGTGGTGATGCAGAAGACAATTGAAGTTCAGCAAATATCACTGAAATGAAATTTCATTGGAAGCCACTCATCCTTCCTTCCTAGAAGCAGTCTAACCGCCCTGGTTGTGAGGCATAAATGCGCCCTGAATTTGTACTAGGGAGTAAAATGATTCTTGAAAGGTAGCACAGAGGTTCTCTTCACTATGATGATGGCTATCTGTAAGTTATTTCAAGGCTGTGAATTCTCATCTCAGTGGAAAATTAATTATCAGAATATCTCAGCTTTTAATGGAATTTAAACAATCTAAAAACCCTCTCTACATTTTTAATGTACAATTATTTTATATTAATAGCAGAACAGATATGAGGAATAAACTTTATGAAGCATACAGCACATCAGTAACTCTCCATGCATTTGAAGTTCTTATGCTTAAATTTTTTAATGTATTCTCTGAATAAGATTAATTTTCTCATAAGAAACATTTGTGATCTAGCTGAAACTACTTAATAGAAATTTATGTTATTTCTTTAGAATGAATGCTGACTAATTTTCTCTCTCTTGCTTGTTTAGCATAACTCTTTTTGTTCAAAATTTATTTGAAAGTCATTGTCATAACTGTAACACAAATATTTTCAAGCATAAAAAATGTTTTGTTTACAAATGTCCATAACAAAATTGTTCTAATCAGTGGTAGTATTATATTCAAAAGTTTCAGATAAGTTACATGGTCCAAGGAAATATTGTGGACTATTTACAGTTAATAGTGATTTGGTAAAAATGTGTTTATATTAATTGTTGCAAATCTGCAACACTATGTGGACCATTACACATTTCACCAAAAGTAGGTCAAAGTATCATTCAAAGAAATAATCACCTATGCAGTTTAACCATGGGCTATATGTACCTCAGGTTTCCCACCTATTAAAGTGGGGATGATACAATAGTACCTATCTCGTAAAGCTGTTGTGAGGACTAAATAGGATACTCTAAGTAGAGTGCATAAAAAGTACTTGACACATGTTAAGTGCTACATGTATCAAACATTATTCTTTTTAGCATTTATAGTATTATAATTTTGTCAAGAAAATGGTACTATGTTTTCTGGTGCAAAGAATACATTCAGATATATACTGACTGCAAAGATGAGGTAACACACCAACATAGCCCATGATTATCCATGTACTGTTTGCCATATTCATAATTTAGAATAAGAAATATATATT